>NW_020837969.1:5143795-5673482 GCF_003676395.1 Aethalodelphis obliquidens
TAATGGAATCTCTATATTTTTGTGTGTACACACACACACACACACACGAGTCCCCCTTAATCTTTTTCTTACCCTTACCTGGCTCCACAGATAATTCTCTGATTGTCCAGTTTTCTTTATTATGTACTAGAGTCGGGCCAGTCCTACCATGGCTTTTCCCATTAAAAATTAACTTTCTAAGCTAATTTTTCAGTACCCTGATCTAAGTAACAAACCTGAAAAACTGAGTATTTCCTGGAAGCAATAAGTGATAATAGGTTACCTCTCCTGAGAACTGTAGGTAATTTAATGGCTTTTGGTTATATGCTACACCAGAGATGTTTAACTTTCCTTTATTTAGCAGAAAATGGTATTTTTCCCCCAAAGAAAGCGTAAGTGGAGCTCTAATATATCAGAGGGCACAGAAGGAGCTGCCCAGGGTGAAGCTTGGAGCTACCTGCCTCAGCTATGCCTTTGACCTTTCAGTGGCTGCTGGGGACCCGCAGCAGGACGCCAGCATCTACAGGGCACGGTTTCAACACCACTGCCTTCAACAAAATGGATGCCAAATTCCTATAACGGTAGTGGGGACATTCGGGGCTTATTAACCCCTCAATTCCCTCCACCTAGAGAGCAGCTACTCTGCCACTGATTAGAAGCACCCCTAACTCCCATGTGGCAAGAAGTGTCTCAGAAATATAAAGTCAATACGATCACCAGGAGGTATCATGTTGGTAAGGATACATAAGGATGACGGAGAGGAAATAGGGTTGGTGCTGCACAGGACCGCCAGGCAACTCTACGCCAAGAGCTCAGAGGATTCTCGAGGGGCAGTATTTAAGAAACAGCTAACGTGGTATCAGTCACCCAAGGAATCTGGTTAAAGTGCAGATTTAGACTGCGTGGGTCTGGGGTGGGGCACTGGACCTCAAATTTCTAACAAGGTCCTTGGTGATGCTCAGGCTCTTGGTTGGAAGACCGCCCTTTGACTAGCAAGGCTCTAGGGAACCTCCTGGTAATACCTTATCTGGCGGTAAGAAGTTCATTGAAACATACTCTTACGATACGATCCATCAATCATACTTCCTGGTATTTACCCAAAGGAGTTGAAAACATGTCCACACAAAATCTGCACACAGATCTTCATAGCAGCTTTATTCATAATTGCCAAAACTGGGAAGGAACTAAGATGTCCTTCAGTAGGTGAATGGATACATAAACTGTGGTCCACCCAGACAATGGAATATTATTCAGTGCCAAAAAAAAGTGAGCTATCAAGCCATGAAGATGTGGAGGCACCTTAAATACATACCACTAAGTGAAAGAAGCCAGCCTGAAAAGGCTACATGTTGTATGCTTCCAGTTATATGACATTCTGGAAAAGCAAAGCTATGAAGGTAGTAAAAAGCTCAGTGGTCGCCAGGCGCAGGGAGAGGAGAAGGATGAATAGGCAGAGCACACAGGGTTTTTAAGTCAGTGAAAATACTCTGTATGGCATTACAATGATGGACATACGCCATTATAAATTCGTCTAAACCCAGAAAGTATACAACATTGAAAGTGAACCCTAATGTAAACTATGGACTCTGGGTAATTATGAAGTGTCAGTTGGGTTCACCTTTAGTAAAAAATGCACCACTCTGATGAATGATGTTACTAATGGGGGAGACTATGCATGTGTAGAGGCAGGATGTATACGGGGAATCTCTGTACCTTCCTCTCAATTTTATTACGTACCTAAAAATGCTATAAAAAGAAAGTATTTTTTAAAAAGAAAAAGTTGATTATAGACTACTGCAACCCCCATAGGCAGAACCAAAAAGGGCTCAGAATTTGCGGAAATAAAAGTTCAGGTCATACCCTCTGGTAACAAATCCTGACCAGCTGGGGTGCTACCTGAGGGCAAAACAAATATAAAATGCAGAGAAAAGGAGGAAGTGGCAAATAATGATCACGACTCACAATGTGCTGCAGAAATGAGGACCCATTAACTTCTTCTGGTACTGTTATATGCCAATTTATTTTTGATTCCATCTTGTGTCTAAGGTGGGTCATTGGCAGGTAACTTTACAATTTAGTCTATAAATTCTAAAGTATCAAATAGTGATTGTGGCTGAAGCATTAGAAATCAAAACCATACAACATACTCTCGAATTTTGCAAACTGGAATTACAGATTCAATTTGACATGACCTTTAATAGAATCAGACACTGGGCAGCAATCATTATGAATTGTGAGGAACAAGAAAGTCAGTGTAATCTAATTCACTTTTATAATAGAATGAAACTCCCAGAGGGCTTGGGTGATGGTGATAAATTTCATAATTCTTGACATAACCATTCACAATGGTTATATTTCTGTATCATATACTAGTCTCTACAAAATGGAAAAAAAATATAATAAAAAGTTTACTCCAGAACTTTCCCAAGGGTCAGATTAGCTTTATGCAATATTGGGTGAAGCAAAGATGGATTTGTATTTAATATGTATGTGGTCTCTTCTGGACTACCTCAACATAATAATTGTGAACAGTTAATCCTTAGATTATTAATTTTATTTTTTATCGTTATTATTGAGATTTTTATTTCAAATCACTAGTAACGAAACAGCTTCGTGAAACAAAACAGAAAAACACCCAGTGAAGAAATTTAAGGGAAAAGGACCATTAATGTTCCCTTGTGCTGATTTTGAGAATAGCTTTCTCAAAAGGTATACCTTTTCAGAAATACCTTTCTCATGATCTAATTACTGAATGGTGTTAGAAAAGTCTGAGATAGTCACTATTTACATTTTCTCTTACTTTTTAATTACAGAAAATATCATACACATACAAAGAGAACAGTATAATGAAATGCCACCTTCCATTACTCAGCTTCAATAATTATAAAAGTCCTTTCTTACATCTATACCTGATTGACTTCCTACTTCTCACTCAATAACATTAACAATAATAATTATAATGACAATTACTTTATGGGTATGAGTAAGGACTATTCATATTATTATTATAGGTCTAATTTGGGTATAAGATATGCCAAAAGGCTTTGGAATCTCAGCAGTAAAATTTTGACAAATGGTTACAGCTATGCAACCCAAACCCATCAAAATATGGAAAATTTCCATCTCCCTTTATAATGTATTCACATTATAAATCCCTCAATATGTTACAGTTATTGCTTTGCCTAAGAAAATAAAATATGGGTGTGTATTTACAGATTTTTAATTTTTAAAAAATATTTAACTACATATTTACACTTTTGGTGATTTTCATTCCTTCCTACAGAGCCAAGTTCTACCTGTTGTGTAATTTCCTTCTAGCCTAACAAGCTTCCATTAGCATTTCTTACAGTGTAGGTTTGTTTCATTTTGCCTTTCGAGAGTAGATACTCCTCCAGCTTCTGTCTGATTTTGGCAACTTTCTCACTGACTTCAAATAGTTGGAAGTTTTGGGGGAGGAAGGGAATGAGACAGATTTTATCATTGTTATCTGTAGCTGGCTTAGTCCACCGTTACCAGAAGCTAATACCCCTCACTGTTTATATTTTAACACACTAAATGGTAGTCCCGTTCATTCATTAAAGACACACTCATTAGAACTTAAAGATGTGCTATACATTAACAAAGGCAAAGCTTATTCCAGGAATTCCAAGGGATTTAATATCTCAGAAGATAGGACATGCTGGAGAGCAGTCTATGGAAAAACAGCTACACAAATACGCATGCATTTTAGCTCGTAGGTGATAAGGAGCTGTTGACGGGATTTAAGCAAAAAAGAAACATAAGCAGATATGAATTTTTGAAAGACCAATAGTATGGATGAAGAAATTTATAGAGTAAAACCTGTGGGTAAAAAGACAAGCTGGAATGGAATTCATGTGGGAGAAGAGGAAAATCAGAGACAGGAGGTAGAACCTGGGGACTCGCTGGTTACTGAGAGTAAGTAAAAGTGATTTGATGACGGGTGCTGATCCCAAATCTGATCATTAGAATTAAGTTCTGAGTATTTGTTTTTCTAAGTTTTACTGATACAACTGTCTGAACACGTAGTACATGTTCCCTGATATTTATAACAAGAGCTTCTGTCATCTGCTGGGTGCAGAGGATACTAAGCAAACAGGGACACAGATATACCATATGATCAGAAGCCCAGTATCTCAGACTTTAGGAATTATTTCCCAGAGTAGTGGTTCTTAATCAAGGCTGTACAAAAACGCCAAAGGAGTATTGTTTTTTAATTTTTAAATTTAATTTTATTTTTTTAACCATGCCATGAGGCATGCGGGATCTTAGTTCCCTGACCAAGGATCGAACCTGCACCCCCCTGCAGTGGAAGCACAGAGTCTTAACCACTGAACTGCCAGGGAAGTCCCTCAAGGGAGTATTTTAAAGAACCTGACATTCAGTCCCCACCCCCAGAGACTCTGATGGAACTGGTCTGGGGTTCAGCATGGGTATTGGGATTTTAAAATTAGTGATTCTCAAACTTTACTGTACATCAGATTCACCTGTAAGACTTGTTAAAGATTGCTAGGCACCGCTCCCTGAGTTTCTGATTTAGCAGGCTTCTGGAGCAGGGCTGAGAGTTTCCACTTCTAACAAGTTTTCAGGTGATACTGTCACTGTTGGTCTGGGGGCTGTACTTTGAAATCCACCATCCTAGAGAGACTTAAAAGTCCCAATAGACAGTTAAAATTAAATAATGACATAGGTGCTGTACTATTAGAAATAAAAATTGCTTTGGCTGATAAGACAATAGTCTGACCAGTTTTGAATTCACTTGTAAAAGTTTAAGCGATATAAGCCATAAGGACAAAAAAAATACAGGCCCAATAAAGATACAGAAGGATCAGCTAAATAATAATAAATTCAAGAGACCATAATTAAGAAGAAGTTGAATGTAAGCTATCCGGGCGATTAAGAGTGAGTTGAGTAAACTTTCCTTAAAAGAGTGTTACTTGGAAATAAGATCATACCTAACATTTTTCTAGATTCCACATATATGCATTAATATACGATATTTGTTTCTGATTTGCTTTGCTCTACAGTACAAACTAACATAACATTGGAAAGCAATGATACTCCAATAAAAATTAAATAAAAAAACAAACAACAACAAAAAAGTGTTACTTGGTGATCTTATCTTCTACGAGGGCAATTCAAGGTGAAATTTATTTTAAGATGCAGATGAACGATTTAGACAAATGTAAGAAATCATTCTTCCCAAGGGTGGTGATGAAAAAAAGCTTACCAAAGTTGCTTCTGAGGCAGGGTATTTATGTATCTCAATTCTAGAATGATTTGAATATAGATTTTTCCCAGAATCCGTGCATGTGACATCTGCAGTTTCCACCTGTACTTTTGTCCACTGCTTGTTCTTTCATTCTATCTACATGAATTTAGGAGCTCAGATTATATAGAGAAAAGAAGTGAGAAGGCACAAGCTAAAAAAATTAATTCAAAATTATGAAACTCATGCCGTATTTTTCTGCCAATCAATAATTTTAAAGGAATTTTCTTTTGCCACCTTGACTTTTGCTTTAACTACTTTACAGACATTCAGAACTATTAACGCCTTCTCAGATATGATCATCATTTTTAAACATGACAACGTTAGGTGAATTTCTCTCAGAATAAATGTTATTTTACTAAACAATAGATTACTGTAGAAAAAATTATTCATGTATGCTGTCAACTCTAAAGGACCTATTCAATGCAAATAGCAAGTGATGTTATCTACAGCACTTTACAGTGTTCTTTCAGAAAAGAGGCATTTCCTGTTATGTCTTTTGCAGCTTATCTGTATCCTAAAATGTAATAACTATGGATGAAATCATTCCACTTCTAAAACAACTATATATTTATGTGCATGCCATTTTGTTATAATGAAATTCCTATAAATATCTTGTTTTCTTTAAAACCAAAACCTCAAAAATAACCTGTGAAAAAAACGGATGGTTAAATATATTCTGTCATGAACTTAAGGTTGTATTTAAACACAAAGAGCCATCTGGCTGACTATGAATAATGATCATTGATGAAGTAATTCACTCGTCTATGTGACATTTATTTCACATACTTTTTATTTCCTCTTTAGTCCTTCTTCATTATATTTTCCTAATCTTATTATCCTGTTAATTGTTTTTAATTTATATACTGTTTAAGTATTACAAACTGACATAAATTCTGCAGGAAAAAAGTGAGAAAAATAGATAATAGATGGATAGATGGATGTCTATCCAGATGGATGGCCATACAGAGACAGATAAGAGATGATGAGTTACAGAAGAGAGAAGGAAAGAGGGAAGATAGGAGGGAGGGAGGGAGGGAAGAGGAAGGATGGAAGGAAAGAAGGAATTTCTATTAATAATTTTGGGTAATAAAGTCTTTGGATTGGATTCAAGAAATGCCATTTAAAACATTACAGTTGTCCCTCAGTATCCAAGGGAGATTGATTCCAGGACGCCCGTGGATAGCAAAATCCATGGAGGCTCAAGTCCCTTAGATAAAATAGCTTAGTATTTGCACATAACCTATGTACACCTTCGCATATACTTTATTTTTTTAGTAAAGTTAGATTTTAATTCCAAACACTTTTAGACATTTGCATTCCCATATCATCTTTTTCCCTAAACGTAGCTTTTTTTTAAAGTTTTTATTGGGGTATAATTGATTTACAATGTTGTGTTAGTTTCAGGTGTACAGCAAAGTGAATCTGTTATACAAATACGTATACCCAGTCTTTTTTAGATTCTTTTCCCCGATAGGCCATTACAGAGTATGGAGTAGAGTTCCCTGTGCTATACAGTACAGGGTCCTTATTAGTTATCTATTGTATATATAGTAGTGTGTATGTGTCAATCCTAATCTCCCAATTTATCCCTCCATCCCTTAACCCCTGGTAATGATAAGTTTATTTTCTACATCTGTAACTCTATATCGGTTTTGCAGATAAGTTCATTTGTAGCCTTTTTTTAGATTCCAAATATAAGCAATATCATATGGTATTTGACTTTCTCTGACTTCATTCAGTATGAGAATCTCTAGGTCCATCCATGTTGCTGCAAATGGCATTATTTTGTTTTTATTTTTCTATGGCTCAGTAATATTCCATTGAACGTATCTCTACATTGCTTATACGGTCAACCCTTGAACAGCAGAGGTTGGGGCACTGACCCTCAGAGCAGCCCTATAACTTTATGGTCAGCCCTCCCTATTTGAGGTTCCTCCCTGTCTGAGGTTCCTCCGTATCTGAGGTTCCTCATTCTCAGATTCAACAAGCCACTGATCGTGAGGTGTACGAGTGTATATATGAGTGATCCTACTGTACTTCTATTTTATCCTGAATGTTTGTCCATGAAATTCCATATTCCTTGAAAACACAATTTTAATGCATACATAATATTTAATTAGAGATGAAGGTAGCAAAATTTGACCTCAGTTCCCCCTCTGGCTAGCCCTGAACTCTCTCTTCTCTTTCCTCCACACATTTTCCAGAACATTTTCTATACTCACTGTCTCTATCTCCTTGTTTCCCTTTGTCTTTTCAACCTACTGAAATAAGCCTTATGCTTCCAACATTACACCAAAATGCGTCCATCAGGTCAGCAGTGTTCTAGTGCATGCTCTTGAGAGCCCATCTTACTTACTCTCTTGGCAGGATTTGACACTGCTGGCGGATACCTCTATGTTAATACACTCTCTTTTCTTGGCCTCTATGACAACCCCGTCTCCTAGCTTTCCTTCTAATTCACAGGTCACTCCTCGAGCTCCTTTGCAGGCTCATCCTCTTCTTGACTTTTTACGATCGTGTCCACCGAGGCTTGGTCTCAGAGTTTTCCATTCTCACCTAATACTTTCTCTGGAAGGGATCACTTTTTACCCTGACAGCTCTAATTATCAAACATTGATTACTCAGAAATGTATATTTTGAGCCCCAGGCTTCTCTTCTGGGATCTAGTCTTGTATATTGGCTAAGTATTCAACATTTCCACATGGATGAATCACTGGTGACTGAAACTCCACGTATCCGACATGGAACTTAAAATCTTCCTGCGTACACCTGGTCCTCTTCAGCTTTTAGATCTTGCTGCGTGGCATCATCACCAATCCAGTGGTAAGAGCCAGAACCTGAGGTTTAGCTCTAAAACTTTCTTGTTGCTCATTCTTCTGTCCAATAAAACCAAAGTATTGTAAACTTTACCTCTCTTGAATCAGTCCAGCTACTTCCATTTCTATGCACTATCCTAGTTAGACTTATGTCCTTTCTTGACCAAACTCTCATTATTGTATCCTGACTCTTATTTGCTCATAAACTCTTCCATTCCATTTTCAGCACTGTAGTAAGGGTATTAATTTAAAAGTAGAAGTCTAATGATATCACTACATCATCATGAATTCCTCCAGGGCATTATGGGGTCTGGCTGAGAACTAAGTCATCAGCTGTCAGCTGGAAAGTTAATGAGTCCATGCAATTCAAGCAAACTGCAGGTGTAACACTCCTATTGGTACAAGGGGTTTCAAAAGAACAGCAGTAGACAAAGAGAGTTAGCTCCTAACATATGCCAAGCTCAGAGTATACTGAAGGTAGACTATCAGGCAAGTAAAAGTCAGGAGATACTTTTCTTCCTTCTATCCCCATACCTCTCTCCTTTTTTCCTTTCCCTTCCCTTCCCTTGACATCAACGCATCAAAACCTTCAGCTAGCAAGGAGGCTGAGGAGTAGCAACCGTAACCACCCCCTTCCTGCCATCGGTAGTGAGGCGGCAACAGGATCAGTAGTGGAGGAAGGCTGCAAGTTTAACAAATATAGGAACTCTTTTTTTTTTTTGCGGTACGCGGGCCTGTCACTGTTGCGGCCTCTCCCGTTGCGGAGCACAGGCTCAGCGGCCATGGCTCACGGGCCCAGCCGCTCCGCGACATGTGGGATCTTCCCGGACCGGGGCACGAACCCGCGTCCCCGGCATCGGCAGGCGGACTCTCAACCACTGCGCCACCAGCGAAGCCCAGGAACTCTTTTTATAGATATTATTAAGAAACTGAATTACAGCAATAAACTACAAAATTCAGACTGTTTCTATGTCTAGAAGGAACTGGAAGCCTTTTTATTATCTAAAAATGAGCTGAAAACTCTTTGAGCCCGCCTTAATTTTCATGCAATGGGCAGGAGTAAGTGTAAGCACGTACCCGTGGAAAAAATAGGGATTTCTAATTATACACTGTGAATCTTTCTTGTTCAATGCACCAGTCTGAGCAAGTAAAATATGCAGAACTCTGTAATCTAATGACCAGTGAGAATGAGAAATCAAGGGCTGAGGGCATGAAGCCTGAAGCTCTAGCTCCTATCTTGTGAGCAATAGGACAACCTTGAGATAGACAGCAAAAAGCAGAAAGACAGAGTGGCTCTGACCCTGGTGAAAGTGCAGCCGCCACACATCAACCCTGTACTTCCCACCTACGGACTCATATTACATAAGGGAAGAATAGATCTCTGTCACTTTTTAAGCAGATTGAATATATGTACCAGTATTCCCAGGACAACTGAGGTTTATGTCTATTGTTACAGTGTAATTATTATCAGAGCCCCTTTTTACCCTCAAACATTTTTTGGATAAAATATAGCACACAAGAGAGAGATTAAAGATACATGAAACAAAAATTGATGCAACTGCGAAAGAGATATGGACAAACCCAGCTGGAGGTATCAATGCTCCTCTCTCAATAATTGATAGAACATGTAGACCAAAAATCAGAAGGGATACAGAACTGAATAACACTATCAGTCAACTTGACTGAATTGACATTTATAGAAAATTCCACCCTACCATGGAAGAATATATATGCATTCTTTTCAAGTGCATATTGAACATTTACCAAAGTTGATCACATTCTGAGCCAGAAAATAAGGCTTAATAAATTTAAAAAGATTCAAGCCATACCATGTTTTCTGTTCACAATGTAAATTAGACGTAACAGAAAGAACTCTAGAACATCGCAAAATATTTGGAACTTATGAAACACAATTATAAGTACCTATTTGTCAAAGAAGAAATCAAAAGGCAAATTAGAAGGTCCTTTTCACTGCATGAAAATAAAAGCACAACATATCAAAATGTGTGGTAAGCTGCTAAAGCAGACTTAGAAATTTATAGAACTAAAACTTTATATTATGAAAGACAAAAAGTCTCAAATCAGTGACATCTTTTAGTTTAGGAAATTTTTTAAAAATACACTAAACCCAACCTAGACAGAAGAAAATAATGAAGAGTAGTATCAATGGAAGAGAACTTAAAAATTGAGAGAAATCAAGGAAATAAAGTTGGTTCTCTGAGATGATCAATGAAACTGATTAGTCTCTAGCCAGACTGATCAGGAAAGAGAGAGGGAAGGCGCAAGCTATTAATATCTCAGGAATGAGCCCCATCATGATGGACCATACAGATTTATTAAAAAGGAAGAAGGTAATATGAAAACTGTTATGCCAATGAATGTGTGACAACTTAAATGAAATGAAAGAAATCCTTGAAAGGTAAAAACTACCAAAACTCATTCAAGAAGAAATCATTAATCGGAAGAGACCTGCATCCACTAAAGAAACTGAATTTACAGTTAAAAATTTTACTACAAAGAACACTTGAGGTCCAGATGGCTTCAATTGTGAATTCTACCAAACATTTAAGAAAGAAAGAGTACCAATTCTATACAAACTCTGGGGGTTATTCCAGCAACAGAAGGTTAGTTTAACACTCAAAAACCAATCAATGTAACTCACCATACTAAGCAACTAAAAAAGAAAAACCATCTGATCATCTCATGAAAGCTTTTTTGTTTGTTTGTTTTTGTTTTTGCGATACGCGGGCCTCTCACTGTTGTGGCCTCTCCCGTTGCGGAGCACAGGCTCCGGACGCGCAGGCTCAGTGGCCATGGCTCACGGGCCCAGCCGCTCCGCGGCATGTGGGATCCTCCCGGACCGGGGCACGAACCCGTGTCCCCTGCATCAGCAGGCGGACTCTCAACCACTGCGCCACCAGGGAAGCCCATTTCATGAAAACTTTTGTCTTTTTGTCATACAAAGATCTGTATATGAATGTTCATATAAACTTTGTTTGTAATAGCCAAAAACAGGAATGCAAATGTTTATCAACAGGTGAATGGATAAACACAATATGGTATCTCTGTCCATACTATGGAATACTGATCAGCAATAAAAGGAATGAACTTCACATGTCCTCGGCAACATGGATGAATCTCAAAATAATCATGCTGAAAAGAAGAGAGGTCAGACCCAAAAGAGTACATACTGTGTGGTTTCATTTACATGCAATTCTAGAAAACGCACGCTTATCTATCTGATAGAAAACAGATCAATGGTTGACTGGAGATGAGAAAGCAGAAGGCAGTGACACACAGAAACCTTTGAAGGTGATGAATAGGTCCACAATCTTGATCGTGGTGATTATTTCATGGGTGTGCGCATATGTCAAAATGTATCAAATTCCACAGTTTAGGTATGTTCAGTTTATGGTATGTCACTTATATCTCAGAATAAAGCTGTTAAAATAATGAATCAATCAATCAATAAATGGATAGATGGATAAATAAATAAATAAGTTTTTGTTTCAAATTCCTTGCTCACTTTTAATTACATTCAACAAACCACTGTGCTAACGTTACAAGGAAGACCATGATGAGTGAGATCCAGTCCCTACATTCAAGCTGGTTACAGTTAAATGCAAGGGCTAAGGCAGAGGCAAATATAATTTTATCAGACTGTGATTTAGAGAAACGGGTGGAGAGGGAGGACGGGAAGGAGGAGAAGAAGGAAAGAAGAAAGAGAAAGAGTCGAAAAAGAAGAAGCAACGGTGCTTTGGTCAATCAGAGAAACAAGAGACTCACTCACCGTTCAAGCTTTTACTAAATGTTTATAATTTTCCAGGCACTATGCCCATCATTGAGAAAATACCTTTAAGAAGTAAGCATCCGAGGAGAGAAACGTACATGTAGATCATGGAATACACACCAAAGATGAAGATTTATATTAGAGTGCTCTAGTGACAAAAGGAGAAAAGAATTCACTCTGATGGATTAGAAAGAAATATTTCACCGTGACCTTAAAAAAAAGTATTTCAATGAATCTCAAAACTGGAAAGAATCTGGGGGCTTCCCTGGTGGCGCAGTGGTTGAGAATCCGCCTGCCGATGCAGGGGACACGGGTTTGTGCCCCGGTCCGGGAGGATCCCAGGTGCCGCGGAGTGGCTGGGCCCGTGAGCCATGGCCGCCGAGCCTGCGCGTCCGGAGCCGGTGCTCCGCAACGGGAGAGGCCACAACAGTGAGAGGCCTGCGTACGGCAAAAAAAAAAAAAAAAAAAGGAAAGAATCGTTCCTCCTATGGAAGTAGCTAAAAAATTCCCAGACGTGAGACAGTTTATCTGGTGTGATTGGAGAATGAGAATTCTTCAAGCAGTGCTGGCAAACAGGACACATAAAAGGAAAGTAATGGGAAACTAAGCTAAAAGGCGGGGCTGTGATGATATTGTGAAAGAAACTGCATCCCATAGGAGGCAGTTTGGAACCAATTCTATAAGCACACGGACACTGCAAAGCAGTAGCATGACCACCTATTGTTCCAATCAGTTATGAGATGGGCCACAAGTAGTTTGTTAATTATAATAATTATACGACTCATGTTTGTAAATTATATGCTTTTAAAAAGTCACTCAAAATTTTCACTCTCATAACATCACACTCATGAACTGGTTTTCCACTATTCTTTCTTGAGTGTGAGGGTAGGATGTACGATCACAATTGGGGAGTGGTGGAATTTCAATAATCCTTTAATAATCACAGGAAAGTGTCAAAAAAGTGATTTATAAAACAGGTGTATTATGGCAGGAAAGTTACATATGTATATATACATAGAAAGAGAAGAATCATTGACACAAACCATGGAAGGTAAGTTCAAAATCAGATGAAAAATTCTAGAATGCCTGAGGAAAGGATGAATAGATGGAATAAACACAAGAAAAGCCAACACACATGAAAATAAAGGTTAAATGTCAGTACCTGTATATAATAAATCCTAGAAAAATATAAGGGGAAAATGTAAGAGTTTGCGTAAGTTATCTGAAGACATGTGATCCATAATTTCACAGATATATCACAAACCCCCATAAACAAACATAAACTCAGACTGAAAGATCCCGAAGCGTGCCAGAGGTGATAAATAAATCACTCTGGACATACTACAGTAAAACTTAATATCAAAGACAAAGGGAGCATGCTAAAAGTTCCCAAAAAGAAATGGCAGATCATGAAACCAGGAAAAGCACCATATCAACATTCTTCAGGAGGCAGTAGGGGGCAGTGCTCGATCTCCTAGATGCTGCGTCGAGTACTTAGAATCTGGCAAACACTAGCTCTAGCTCTAAAATTAAACAAGACATCTAACTTCCCCATAGCTCAGTTTCCTCATTTATATAATAAAGATAATAATGATTTCTATGTCATAAGATTGTTGGAAGTACTAAATACATTAGAATATGTGAAACCCGTAAAAATACATTAGTAGTCACTATATG
This sequence comes from Aethalodelphis obliquidens, assembly GCF_003676395.1. Classification (NCBI taxonomy): domain Eukaryota; kingdom Metazoa; phylum Chordata; class Mammalia; order Artiodactyla; family Delphinidae; genus Aethalodelphis; species Aethalodelphis obliquidens. The sequence continues at coordinate 5,157,348 of NW_020837969.1, forward strand.
GCTATAAATGATTATTTTTCTCAGATTTCTTGGTAGCATTATTTGATGGAGGAATACCACAGGATAGCATTTGAAAGGTGCTTAAGAAAAGATAGTCCATGTTAGAATTTTATATCTATTTGAATAATCATTTAAATACAAGGGTGAAAAAATATAAGAAAGAAATCAAGATAAATATATCAGACGTGACATTAATAACTTACAATTATATATGAATTTGTAACTATTCATGCTCTATCCAAAGTTTATTGAGGGACTGTTAAATGCCAAGTATTATTTTAAATTGTTTACATATATGAACTAATATACTATTCACATAAGCCCCATGTGGAGAAGAGAGGTTCACCAAGGGTCACGCAGGGTAAATCTGATAGGCAATCAAGTTACTGCCGTAGTAAGCCTTCTTTGTAAGATCTGTAAATGTGAGACAGGTCTTAAATACAAACCATCTGTTCCTTGTTCCCTTTCTGAGTCTTTCCTCCATGAAAGTTTGTTTATAGACGTTATCTCTGAGAAATGCTCCTTGAGTATGGTTTCAGTGGTTGCAGAAACTCTGTTTCTAAGGAGTTTTTAATTTTGGTTACCTGTCCTGTTGTGTTCTCTTCCACAAAAAGAGCCAATCTGTCATTGAGTCCAATTATGGATAAAACCAAATACTTCCTAACAAAGGATTGCCACTAGCTGGTTGGCCCTCACAGGGAAATGTGTGCAAAACAGAGAACTTTACTGTTTGTTTGTTTGTTTGTTTTGGACAAAACATGCACACATTTCTCCCAGTATGTGAGTTATAGCAAGAAATGACTAGAGAGAGAGGAAATAATATTAAAGTTAGAGACCTTGACTTTTCACTGGTTAAGAAATAACAGTGGTTGGTTAACTACCCAGAACCTCAAGGCTACAATCATGTAAGAAAATAGCTAAGGAAAAACAGCTTTAAAAAAAAAGCATGCAGATGCAAGCATAGTCACAGTCATCTAAATCTAGTTCTGTAGGTCTGGAGTGGAAGCTGGTCATGTCCTACAACCACCACCTTGACACAAAGCCCTGCGGTGCAAGCTCTTTCCATCTGAAGACCATCTGCTTCTAAAAAATTCTTAAGAATCCCTAATTTTAAATGTCCTAAAGGGATGTCAATTCTGTTGTCAGTGGGTTAAACCCTGTGTCTTTTTTAGCTAGGACACATGAATATAGGTTTTCACTTTCTGAAGTCTAACTGCGTTCTAGTGGTCAAAATTACCCTACAGTTCCTTTCCATTGTGGGTCCTAGGCCTTTTTTTTTTTTTTTTTTTTTTTTTAATGGTGTCTTTTCCAGATGACAAAGTCTCTGTTTTTTAGGGCATGTAGAGGCCACTTGGGAGAATGTGAAGGAAATGCAACTCATACTTCCTCGTGATAAGACCGGTTTTATTGCTTGCAGGAATCCCTTACAGTGTTTTGCCACATCTGCAAGGTAGACCCCCAAACTTGGGGGAGAAATACACAGCCTTAAAGGAAGACCTGTGATGTGTTTTTATGACGCGAGTCAATGAGTACACATTTGAGCTTAAAAATACCACTGACTTTCTCTGCTTTTCATGAGGATTGGAAGTGATAGGGACAATACGATTTCTGGGTAAACAGCAAGGATTTGCAAAGTTCTCCAGTAAGTATCCCAGTAAAATGAGTGCCTCTAATGGTGGAGAGATAGGTTGGAATTCTCCAGTTAACAAACTTGACTTAACAAAGTCAAGTTAACATTTTTGCTACCATCCGAACCACACCTTTCCAGCAAAAAAAAGTTTTGTTCCACCTTGAAAATTAGCACATATTGAGTAGGACGTTCAAACTCCATAACAAGGTGTAATTGTAGAACCCATTTGTAGGTGTTCAAAGGTATCCTGAGACTTGAGTTCTCATCCATGTCCCATCTTTACAGTTTTGCCGGGGTTAATCTGGTGCAGGTGAGACATGCAAACAGCGATAGCTTCAGCAATCTTAATGCAATTTTCTCAACGACACTGAGAAAGTACAGTGATCAATGTGTCCTCCTTGGGGTTTGGCATAAAACTCTTGCAACATTCCAGCTGAAGGCTTCTGGTGACACCAAGCAGTCACTCTGAAGGTGACAGAGATTATCCTCATGTGATGTTTCTCGATAACTCTTTTCATCCTCCAAAACAGGTTGTGTCGCAAAGAACACTCTTCAGTTAGTCTTTGGGATTTGAAGGGTAAATGGGAAATTTGAGTGCTTGGTACTACACTGGAGGAGTTTCCATTGATTTCCCTTTTTTTCCCCTTTTGTTTTGCTCATCAAAGTTTTGGAGGTCTGGCAATAGGACTATTTTCCATTCCAGCTTTCGCTTGTCTATTAAATCCCCTATTTCTGACTTAAGGCCACTCAGAGAAAATGGGGAAAGAGCTGTGGTCACATCATCTCCAAGATCTACACCTGAATGTTTTCTGAATGCGTTAAAGAGCCTATCCTGAAAGTCTCCAACGTATTCATCTTTTTGTTTGCTTGTTTTGGAGCATGTCCTCCGAAAACGCTGTCTAATAATTTATAGTTTTCTAAATTCCTCTGGTTTTATTATGGAATTTGAGGATTCTAAAGTCACACTCAGGGTATTCACAGTGCCTTTTCCCTTCAGTTTTATTGCACATGTGGTTCCTAATAACATATAAATGACTTGATGTAGATCTGGGAGCCTGGAATTACATGTTCCTAGAACTATTGCAAATTGCTCTCTAAATTTCTGCCGAGCCGGCTAGGCTTTTGGAAAGTCTTTGAAAACCACTTTCAGGTCAGACCATGACCAGAGCTTAAATTCCACCATAAGGGGCTTGTTCTGATCTGGGTAACTTTCAGAGCCAATTCAGCTTTTAGAGTTTCTGGCTGGCCACAAGGAAAGGGAAGCTAGTCAGAAAGAGTGTAGGGGCAAGGGATAAGAGAGGGCCATGGCATGGAAGAAGAGGGGTAGTAAAATTAAAGTTTTTATAACAGATTCAAGTTATGATTTGGGTGGATCTAAAAGAGAGATAGCCTTTTGCATTTTTCATTTGTCTCTTCCACAGAATAGTTAGAGAGGCAACTGTGGAATCTGAATTTCTCTTGCAAGCTTCATTAAACAATTTAAAAAAAATACAGGTCACTGAATGTTTGGAGATCTACTCCATGTCCACTCTAAGGCACTGCTCAAAGGAACCATTCTGTTCTCATGAGAAGTTTCCCCGAATGGCCACTGAAATGCTATATAACTGTTGGGAAAATTATGCCAATTAGAAAGAGGCTCACATGTATTAGAATGTACCTATATGTACAGGGCAGGAACCTGGCCTGTAGGAGACAGGAACTTGGGTTTAGTCTGAGACAAACCCATGACAGTCCGGCAACAGTCGGTCCAATCAGTGGTTTGCTCACCTTATGTCCTGGGCTCTCCAACCTAGTGGCTAGGCAATCTCCAAAGGCAAACCTGACAAGTCTTAAGCTCTTGGAAGGTTTGGACATGAACTTCCTGCTATCAACTACCAACAGAAAATAATGAAGAGTAGTGACAAAAAGCAACGTTGTAGTAATGAGGCAGCTTTCGACCAAGGATACACTGTTTTCAAAACTGATCAAAGAATCAAAGCATTCCTGAAAGGGATTCTTAGGGGACACAATACACTTAGCGTTTGGTAGCCTGATGAACAGAAATTGGAACCGAGATCCACTGTGAGACTTACCCCCTCACTGTAGGCCTCAGTGGTTTCCCATGTTTCTGAATTGAAGGTCTTAGGCTTCAGCAGCAAGGGAAGTGGCAATAGGATCTTGGTAGGATGTCCAGGTTGTTGAACTTCCCAAAATATCACCAGCAAACCTTTGAACAAACAAAAGTCACAGTTAGCATAACTTACTGCAGTACGAGAGAATACTGTTTTGACAGAGTCTAAGCCGTGTTTCAAGAGAGTTAAGTTAGAAGTAGAATAATTGTAGGACTCTGGGGTCTGGACTTGAGTAGGTTAAAGTGGGTCTGCAACAGTGGAGAACTGTGTAGGACTGGGCAAAGCTCATGATGTAGTAGTTTAAGACTGGCTGACACAGGGGAGTGAGGGTCTTGATGGACAAAATGTCATTGACAAGCAGGTTGTTTGTCACAGTGAGATTACTATCTTCAATATACAGATTTGTGGGCATTTCCTGAAGCAAACAGTGGACTTAATTATTAGTTTACAATCTTATCTTTCCCAGGCTAAAGCTTCCTAGAAGGAACAACTAAATCACATTGACTTTAAGTCTGCATCATTTTATCTAAGTCGTGATCACAGATGGTCTCAATTCTCAAAGACTAAGATTTTAATATTACAGAAAGTAGAATTTCAAATAAAATCATCAGAAGTTATAAAAATGGACATTATACACTAGTAAAAGGAAAATTATATCAAAAATATACAGTCATCATGAACCTCCCGGACTTATCAATATAGAATCAAATTATATAAAGAAATAACTGAAAGAATTAGAGTTAGAACCAGAAAATAAAGTCAATAATTATAACTGGAGATTTTAACAAGTCACTTCCAAACAAGATTTGAATACTATAATTAATAAGCTCAAACTCAATATCCAACAAAGAGAGCGCACAGAGAATGAGTTCCAGTAACTGACCATGTACAAAGTCACAAAGAAAGCCTCAATGCATTTCTAAAATCAACATAATCTACAATACAACTAAATATAATAAAATTTAAAATTAATAACAAAAATTCCATCAGTCTGTAAACTAGAAAAAGAAAATAACTTTTCAGGTAAAGAAAAAAATCATAAGGAAATTAAGATAAATTTACAACTGTTCAGCAAAGAAAGCCCAACAGGCCAAAGTGGCAAATATACAGGTAAAGCAGAATTTAGATGGAAACATATTTTTAAAATATGTTCATCAGAAAATAGAAAGACAAAAGAAAACCAGTCTAAGAATTCAACTAAAGAAGTTTGAAATACAGCAACAAAGTAAAATTAAAGAAGCAAGAGGGCAGAATAACTGAAATCAGAAATAAATGAACTAAAGAAGATGGTCCGAATGGATACTGGAGGACACAGAACGAATACAGTATTATCATTATGTGCCTTCAAACAAAACAGAAACCCAATACATAAGACAGACAAGAGGTGTCCCTCTGGCTGGGGTCTGGGGAGAGGACAAGAGGAGCCCTGCTCCCTAAGTCCCCTTCCTCAATTTCCTTCCTCTGAGGAACACTCTGAAAAATCATCGTTTTAGAAGCCCGGTTATTAAATAGGTCCTGTATGAAGCTAGTGGTGGACTCACAAACCAGGAAAAAGGCCCTTCTTATGCATCAGAGTGTGCTGGTGGTAGGAAACATTTTCTAGGGGGTAAGCAGGCAACACCAAAACATACAAACAAACAAAGAAACAAGCCCTGAAACAACTAACGCAGGACTGTTTCCTGGGATTTTTTTCTTTTTCCCCAGTCAGGTACACTTTTTGCAGGATTTCCTTTACTTAAAATAATAACTGTAGTAGGAAGATAACATTTTTGAGAGGAAAAAAAAGTCTGTATGTGCTTACTGCTGTATTTCAAAGAAAACAAATAATATACTCAATATGACACATTCTGATTCTGCTGATTTCACAGTCCTCACCCTATGCTAAGCTCCAGGAGTGGTGGAAACACCTGAGATTCTCAGCTTGGTTACCTATAGGGATCCTGACGCTCACATCTTACCCCAGGCCAATCAAGCAGAATCTCTTACGGTGCACTCAGGCATGCGTGTTTGTGAAGTCTCCTTTTGGTATTCCAGGCGCAAAGTTGAGAACCACTGGAATAGGGAATGGTTAAAAGGAAGCTCCAGCGTCTACTTGAATCCCACCCAGATCTGTCCTTAGCTCTTCCCTTTGCAGGGCTTTATCGGTCTCTGAAGACAAATACGGCAAATTAATCAAACAGGCAGATAGCAGGAAGACAGCGGGAACACCGCTACCCTGAGAGCGCCAGCATCCTCGAACACCTCAACAAGCTATGATGATGGACTCGCTCTGAGAGGACAGCACCTGACCAAGAGAAACAACGAAGCTCAAAGCTTGAGCACAGTAAACCAACTTCACAGATGTAGGGTAATGTGGACGTGACTAAACAGTAGTACAGGTGAAACATTTTTGAGGAATTCAGCTGACTTTCAACGTAGTGTGAGTCAACACTGATTTGGCTGCCAGAAAATAAACTCCATCCAAGGCGGCATCAGCAAATGTATGATGTCTGGACAAGGAAGACCCTTTCTGCAGGCTTGCAGGAACCCTTTCAGTACTGAGCCACGTTCTGGGGCGTATACTGTCTGAAGAACATGGAGAACTAGATCATGGTGGATGAGGAAACTTGGAGCTGTCTTTAAAAAGGGGCGGGGGGAGGAATAGAGCGTAGGGAGAACACGACAGATACTTTCAAAGTATGTGAAGAACTCACATATGGAAGTTAGAGTCGCTTTGCGGTGTAAAGTCCAGAAGTCAGAGCAACGGACAGATGGGAGGAAGCACTTCGCAGCGATGCTGACCGTCAAACGGGCAATGGACAGGCGCGCAGAGCGGGGGCTCCCGTCCCAGGCGGTACCGAGGCTTCAAGTAAACCGGGGCGAGGGGAGTTTCAGAACCTGCAGCGCGTTACCTCAGATGGGAAAGTCTCTCCACCCCGGGCAAACGGCCCCGGGGTGCCTTGCCAACCAGGAGATGCTGTCGCCTTCGGCAGATGTCGCTTCCGACGACAGCGTGCTTAACACGTGTCTCTCCGTCACCCCCTTTCTCACTGAAAGCCAACGCCGCCCCTAAGCTTCTCCGTGAGGAGCCAGTTGCTCCTTCCGCATCTGCCCCGAGTCTGCGCTCCCGGGCCTTCCCCACACGGCCTGCCCTCATTCGGCTGCCCCGGGTCCCCGCGTGGCCCAACGGGCGGGGGTTCCCGGGCCCCGGTAGGGTCTCCCCCCGGGGTTGACTTTCTCTCGCCCCTTCTGGAATCAGGGGCTCCTTCCACCCCTCGAGCGGGACTCCCAGGGCCGGGCTGCCAGGACTCGGACCGGAGCCCCTGGCTGCCGAGGACAAAGGGCGGGCTTGGTCCTCCCGAGCCACCTCCCGGCTCCCGCGCCCACCGTGCCCGGCGCGGGACCAGCGCCCCCGAGCCCCCGAGCCGCCAGCGCCCCGGGCCGCGCTCCGCGAGCGGGCGGGGGAAGGAGCGGGGGAGGGGCGGGGGGCGGCGCGACCCGGAGCGCGGGGAGCCGCTTCCGAGGAAAGGGCGAGGGGAGGGCGGCCGGGCTCGGCACGCTCCCTCCCTCGGCCGCTTTCTCTCACATAAGCGCAGGCAGAGGGCGCGTCAGCCATGCCCTGCCCCTGCGCCCGCCGCCGCGCAGCCCCGCGCCCCGCGCTCCCCGGCCTCGCCGCCGCTCCCGCCGCCCGGCCGCCCGGCTCGCCCCGCCGCGGGGAAGGGGAGGGCGGGGGCACGCGGGCTCCGGGGGCGCCGCAGGGCCCGAGCCTCGCGGGGCGTCTCGGTCTGCCCCACTCGCTCCCCGAGGCGCGCGCCGAGCCGCCGAGCGGGGCGCCGTCCTCCCGCGCCCTCGCCTCAACTCGCCTCGCCTCGCGGGCCGCGGCCTCGGGCGCTCGGATGTCCGGTTTCCTGTGAGGCTCTGCCCTGACCCCGTCGCTTCGCGGGCGCTGGCCGGGAGAGCGGCTCGCAGCGTCGGGAGCGCCGAGCCCGGACCCGCTCCCGCCGCCGCGGCTCCGCGGGGTCCCCGGGCGGCCCTCGCGGACAGGGCCGAGCCGCGAGGCAGCCTCGCCGGGGCGCCCGGCCCCGCGCGCTCGCGGCCCGTCCACCATGCACTTGCTGGGCTTCTTCTCTCTGGCGTGTTCCCTGTTCGCCGCCGCGCTGCTCCAGGGTCCGCGCCGGGCGCCCGCCGCCGCCGCCGCCGCCGCCTTCGAGTCGGGACTCGGCTTCTCGGACGCGGAGCCGGACGCGGGCGAAGCCAAGGTGGGTGCGCGCCCGCGCGCTGCGGGGTCGAGCCGCGGGGGCTTCGGGGTCGAGCCGCGGGGGCTTCGGGTCGCTGAGGACCCGGAACGGGCTCAGAGGGCGGGTTCGTGTTTCACCTTGTGTGCCTGGGCTCCACAGTTACAGCGCTGAGGGTAGGGTTTCTGGGAGGAAGGTTTTCATGGAAAATAGGACAGCAAGTTAGGCGAGCGAAGGGTCCGGAAGGTGGCTGGTGACAGCGATTGTGCAGCCGCCGGAGGGCGGCCCACGCCGGTGCGCCGAGCGCGCCTGGAACCCGGCGCGGGGAGAGCCCGAGTTCAAGCCGTCGGGAGGGCTCTGCTCTAACCTGGCAGGTTAGCGGGACTCCAGCGGCTCCCGGGCTTGGGTGAGCAGCCCTCCGAGGCTTGCTTTCCTGGAGAATTCCTCCGATATTGCATTTAGTAACCGGGCTTGAGGGCCTCAGACTGCAGATTCACTCGGAGCAGTTGGTCGAGCTGGAGATGCAACAGGATCTCCCATCACCATCACGCATGGCTTTTCAACTTAGTAAACGCTGCGTTTCTGAAATTTGGTCGTCAAGTACTGAAAAGTAAGGTGGATTTCCTTGTTGGTTTTTTAAATGCGATGTTTAACTCTTTGCCTAAAAAATGTTGCCAGGAGACTGTTGAGACATTGGGATTTTCAAGTGTCGTATCGTATTGGTGCCCGCTTCTCCCTTGATCTCCTGAAAGAGTATCTATTTACCTTAAAAGTTCAGAACTGACCTAAGGATGGAGAGTATGCTTAGAAGAGTTCTTAAATTCCTGAAGAAGTTATATTCCACAGAAGACTGGAAGTGTCGGTTCACACACTGGCAGTACCCCTGGCTGGAACTAGATTGCAGCACTTTATTTCACCTGACGGCAAGTGAAGGGCCAGGGGTGTGCAGTTGCCACCCTTGAGTGGACTTTATTGATTAGCATATATCGAATGTGTGCAAATTAAATTGCCTTCCCGGTTTTCTTTTGAAATACGCTGTAAGACTGAGAAGACTGAGTTTTGAAAAACCAAAATACCTTTGTGTTGAAGTTTTGGGAAAAAATTGAAATATTGGAATTTCAATTGTGGGATCAAGGGGGGAAAAAAACTATGGAGTAGAAACATATGCATGAAAGTTCAGAAAAGAGCGCTCTATGTGCGTTGTGAAATAATTTTCAACACAGATATTTACATCGGTGTAATTATTGCCCTGAGAAAGTCTTCCTATCCTCAAATGCCACAAAAATGTAACCTTAGACCCACTAACACTTCCTGTAATTTAAATGCCTTGGATTTCATGGTATCGATTCACTTTGTTTCCTCCAACGATTTATTCAAAGTATGACTTAGGAAGGCAACTCCTCCCTATTGCCTATGTTAACTCACTTTGGTTTACGGCAAGAAAGCGTGAAATAGGAGGTGAAATGAGCAGCCTGTCCTGATAAGCCTAGAGCCTGTGTGAGAGCCGCTGCCTGCTGGGTGGATCCTGAATGGATGGATGGGCCCGTGTGTGCCTGTGTGTACGTCTGTGTGGCTAGAGGATAAAAGTTAATGTGTTTTTAGTTTTCAAAATTGTCTTCATTGGTGATGTAATGAGAGTTTCCCTCTGCCATGAGAATCTTTGTGCATTCTTGTTGGCTTTTCATATTTGACTGTCTCCTATATATTCTGTATGGTGAGTATGGGTTGATAACTCTGTATGCGGTATGGACGCTTTTCCACACGTGACAGTACCTCGTTCTAAGGCTCTGAGTTCCACAGACCACAAGGCAGTGTTACTCCCGCACCGAAGTGTTCCCCAGTGGTTGAGCAGCAGCCTGAGAGGGCATGTGTCATGAATGCCTGTGGCGAACTGCTGTGTCCTTGCCGGGAAAAGTCCAAGACACGTGGTCCAGACTCCATGTCTCTCCCTAGTGGACAAGACTAGTCCCTCATTTGGACGTAAGCCCTGGACGGGAGCTAATTGTTAATTTTCTGTGCTTTACATAAACCCCAAGAAGAGATTAGAGGAAGGTTAATAGAAGATGCTAGATATACGTAATCCCCAATAAATGCAGATGTTTGGTAATTTACGCTACAGAAGTGTTTTTTAATATTAAAATAAAATAGAAAACAGCTCACAGGCTGTGAACCAATGTTAGCCATACCCTTCTTCACCTCATCCCCAAAGCCATACAGAAAATTGGAGGTAAAATCACAAATGGAAGCCAGATCTCCTTGTTTCTAGACCTATATTTACTGTTATTAGGTTCCTCTTTCTAATTATTCATGGTTGTAGACTTACTAAAAACTTCTGAAGTGTTTTTCCCAAGGATGTTAGTGCAAGCAAGTCAACATCAGAAAAGTAAGGCAAGCACAGTATTGCCTAATTATATAATTAAAATTAACCACACATGATGGGGATAAAAGAGGAAATATTTAAAATTATCATCAAACTAAAGAAACCTGCAAAACCTAGAAAAAGCACTGGATTACTAACTACAATCATTTGCCAACGTGAGATTAGGTAGAGTTTTTTTTTTTTTTCCTTACCTGAGAACAACCAGTTCACTGTGGTTGGTTGGAGTTGAGTGTGGTTTTAAGAGAAAGGTTGGTTTATGATTAACAAAAGGAGGAGTTACTTCATTACTTCATATCATGAAATATGCTTTTATTCCAAAAGGTGGGTTGGACTGGGAGTTTAAATACCTAGATCCTTACAGGTTGTTAGAGTAATAAATGCAAGGAGAGCATATCTTACATTGCAAATGCCTTTGTTAATAAAGATTGAACTCAACAAAAGAAAGCTTAAAGATTTACAATCTTGTGTCAATTAAGTGAATGATCAAAAAGATCAGGGCTTCCCTGGTGGCGCAGTGGTTGAGAGTCCGCCTGCAGATGCAGGGGACACGGGTTCGTGCCCCGGTCTGGGAAGATCCCACAGGCTGAGGAGCGGCTGGGCCCGCGAGCCAAGGCCGCTGAGCCTGCGCGTCAGGAGCCTGTGCTGCGCAACGGGAGAGGCCGCAACAGTGGGAGGCCCGTGTACCGCAAGGAAAAAAAAAAAAAAGATCAAATATTATTACATAGACAAATGTAACTTACCTAATTTTCTGTATTACATAAATAACTTTAAATATCCCTAAATTTATAGTTTAAATGCAAAAAACTAATTAGCTTAGTATTAACACTAGTTGCTTTAATGAGAATAGCTATTTTCAATTAACATAGTAAGAGTGCATATGGTTTATGGTGACTATCACAAAAAAAAACTTCCTAAGATGGCAACTATTTTGTAACATGCCTTATTTTCTTTCTCATCGTTTGTAATTCTGCACACTTTTGTATTTGTTTTATTTTTTTATTTACTGTTTCAAAGTAATCAGTGGCAGTGTTTCTCAAAATACCATCTTTGTGCTAACTGCATCTGAACTCCCTACAGGTCTTTAATTTTTTATTTTTTCCTTACCTGAGAACAAGCAGTCTCTGGACTTGGGTCTAGGAACATACATTTTTAACTAGCATCCTAAGTCATTCTCATGCGCAGTGACAGTCTTACACTCAGTATCTCTGGTGTGTAACGATGACTAATTTCATTGGTTTTATCATATTCATTACATAGTTTTTGTGTTTGCAGGGTAATCTGTTAGGGATGGGGCATCTTAAAAGACAGAAGCCATTTTCCTCTCTTCAAGGAGCTTGCAACTCAGGTAGGAAAAATAAAGCCTGAAGCACAAAAATACTGTGAATTATTGGAAGAAGAGTACCAGAGCATTGTCTGTGTCCTCAGGTTTGGGCAAGAGAGTCATCCATGTGGCCTAGTTGGTCTGGGTGCCTTGACTTAGGGCAGAACTTGAGCTGTAACTTGGATAGGAATTTCCAGCAGATGACTACACCAGACATCCCTTTCAGGTCTTGGATGGAGTGAGGAAGTGAGAGGGCAAGTAGAAGTGTTTGATGGCAGCCGAGGGGTTATATAGAGTAACAGTGAAGACTCTTAAATAAGAATAAGCTTTCAAGGTGGATGAAGATCACAGTGTATATGGCCTGAATCAGTTTAAGGAATTTGAATACTCTGAGTCTTGCTGTGAGTCTTGGAGGGTTATTCATGATTTAAGCACCTGAAAGACATAGGTAGTAAGAAGGCTATTGGAAATCATTTATGGGATTGATTAGAGGTCCGACAGACTTCTGCTGGGGGCCTGATCTAGTTGAGAGGCAGCAGTAATAGTCTAGAAGGGAAGTGACAAATAGAGCAGAGTGAGGACAGTGGAGACAGAAGAAAGAGATGTTACAGAGGAAGAACCCATAGATCTGGTGACTGATTAATATGAAAAGTGAGGGAGTGGGAGAAATTAACCTTGGCATCAGTATTTTAACCATAGGAAAATGTTGGTCCTACTTGTAGGACTTCGACACTACAGAGAATAGAAGAGACTGGTTTCCATTGATGTATGCTGGAAGCTAAAGGCATTATTCCGTAAGTCACTTAAGATTTTACTAGACTTAAGACTCTTAAGAGAAGAGAAGAGAAGTAAAATAAGCTTTACAAATTTACATCCCATAAAAGGAAAATAACTGTCTAGCATCAGTAGGACTTAAACTTTCAAGAACTGTTTGAGCTCTTGACAAGTATTATTACAATCCTGAAAGGAAAATTACCAGTGTGCATATCCTATTACCCTGCATTAGAAATGAGAAGGTAAATTTTATTCAAATAAAATAGGCCATAAATGTGGCTGTAATTTTTAATCATTTACTTGCAGCCTGCCCTGTGCTTCTTCTTGCTTCATGATATTTCTCTGATGTACTTCAGATACCCATACTTTTTCGTAGTAACCAACCATCAATCTTTAGGAAAGAAGTTCAGTATTAGGGACATGTGAAATGTTTGTGAAAGTGGAAACCTTTGAACCCTCTCACTCTCTTTACCTCACTCTGCATCAATTCATGTTAGAGGCTCCGAGTCTGACATAATTAGGTTATAACTGTAATGTCCTGAGTATCTGTAAGTTAATTTCATTTTGTTTTTCACTACATCCCCCAGAGATGGATGTTATTATATTTTATTAAAGATGACGAATCTAAGACTCAAGTGACTCAACCAGGAGCAAGAATAGAGCTTTTTTCTTTTTGAAAAACTTTTGCAGCATGTATTTTAGAAAAGCGTGGTAATGGGTTTGAGCCTTTGGGCGTTGCTGAAGACCCACTGTCCATACTCCCTTCCTCCTGTAAGCTGTAGCAGTGTGCAAGGGGGCAGAGAGAAGTATTGCTGTACAGCGAGGACCCCCTCATTACTTTTATTTCAGCCACATTCCCCACAATGGAACAATCTGAAAGAAACCTGGACTTTCTTCCAGGGTTCACCATATGGTGCCCTCTGATTAAAGATGGATCATAACTGGCCTAATCCATGGTACTGTTGTAAGAATGGCTGCAGAACTGGAGGCCTAACCAGGCCTCCTGACGATAATTGAACAGTTTTTCTAAGTTGCACTAATATAACTTCTGTGAAACATTGTGATCTTACTATGTCAAGTGACCTCTCAGGATTAATTGGATTTGGAAAGAACAGACTTTAGTTGCAGAGGCATGATACTTCCTCCAACGTCTAAACATTACCTTGTCCCCCCTTTCACCTGTTACATCATTCCTGGCGCATAAAAGCATTCTCTTAAGTACTACACAGGCCTACTTTTTGTTGCAAAACACATATTTGTCACTTCAGATTTGCACAAGTTGTGAATTAAGGTATCATTTATTTTTCACATTAGAAATATTAGTGTAGCAGAGAACTTTAAACAGTAAGAGGTAATAGTTCATTTGATTTATAATGTAATGCTAAAATTTACTGTAAATATTTTAGATTTGTCAGTGTAATCGTTTCTTCTGAAATTTACTCAGGCAGATTATTCAGGTGCTTCCAGCCCTCAACTGATTTACTGTTTTTTCAGAGTTCCTAGTTTAACTGTTGGAGAGAGAAGAAGTTGTGTTGATTTAATTCTTTTTATTGGGCATCCATGATAGAATCAAATAGGCGCCTTAAATTAAAATACCTTTTGCCGGTGGATTCTTACCCTTTCCTGGTACTGATAGCACCCTAGTAGCTTTCAGATGTTAGAAGGGATTCCTGATGATTCCTTTTCTGCAATTCTGAAACCCCAAACCTCATTTTCGTAAATTATTTGGTGCTATACCTTGATCTGATCTGACATAAAACTATTTATAGTCTTTATTTATCCTCTAAGTTTGGATATATCTGAACTTCATTGAAGAAATAGTGATGTATTTATGAGATGCTGCCATAGACCTTGCTGGGGGTTGGGAGAGAATTAAAATGTATATGGACTGGGTTTCTTGAAAATTCTGGGATCTGAAGTTCATGCAATCCCCAGGGCTTATGGTAAGGGATTGGACTGGAGAGCTGTTCTTTTCCAAAGGGCTTCCTTCCTCAGTCACCTGTTGCCTCAGTGACAGCCTGGAAGGGAAATTGAAGGACTCAAGAAGGAGGCCCTGTGGACACCCTTACCTCCATTTTACCCTTTAGAACAAGGTTTATGTACTTTTCACTCCAGATTCTCATAGTTAAATCTACTTCGATTCAGGGGCATTTTAATTAAGTCTCACTAGTGGCAGCTTCAGTTCTAAGCAGGAGATTACAATGCAGTGAGTGATACAAAAAAATGTAGAGTGAGTGATTCCTGTCTATGACAGGAATCAAGAAACTTACTCATTAAAAATACCAGAAATGAGTTCAACTATAAACGCAGACAGTATAAGGGATTTTTTTGGTAAGAGTCTCCTGCTTTACCGGAAGTCGTTGGCTAGGCTTCTGGGGTATGCAGGGGCAGTCATGGGAAAGGTGGGGTGATGTTGAGTCAGCTGTGAAAAACGGGTAGATGCCGGTTACGGAAGGGAGGGAGGGAGGGGTATTTCAGGTATTGGAGTGTGAGAGCAGAGTACAGAGGCTAGTAATGCCACTGCGGTCAGGGGGTTTTTGGGCAACTGGGAGCAGACCCCTTTGGCTGGAGAGCCCAGAGCTTCGCGGGAAACAGAAGGGAATATTGTATATTTACCGATTTTATTTTTAAAGGCATTTGCCGTTTATTCAGTGTTCTAAAGAAATAAGGTTATCTTCATAAGTGAATTTTCTGGACTCCCGAAAAGTTAGCAGTTTTAAGTATAAAAACTCAAATTTATCACGTTGATTAAAGTATACTATACATAACTTCATTTTAATGACTCAGCTATAATGAAAACAAGAATTACTGCATTCCTCTATTGCCCTTCCTGCGACCATTATTTACCACCTCTGCTATGTGCAGTCACTTCTGCACGTTTTAAAAATTTTTATTCTTCTCTCTTTTGCCTCCTTTCCCCCAAGGCTTCTCCTATACTTCTGTTCTTTGATGCTTGGGAGGTGTTTTTGTTTTTTATAGCTATGACCCCACCATTAAAGAATTTTATTTCAGCCTCTGGTGATCTCACCAACTACTTCAAGAATAGCATTTGAAATGGGATTTGGTTGTATGTAACAAGAATCTAACTTCAGTGTCTTAAGCAAATTTGAGTTTATTTTTCGTGCCAGTGGAGTTAAGGGCTGGTGCCCTGTGAAGCTCTCTTTGGCTATCAATGTCCCAGACTCTCCCACACATTCTCCCCCAAAGTTGCAACAAGACTAATTCCTCTCCAGCATTATGTCTGATTTCAAGGAAGGAGAAATTAGGAGACAGGAATCTGGTGCCTTAACAGGAAAGCAAAGCCTATCTTGAAATCTGTAGTAGATTTGCACTTATTCTTATTGGACAAAACTGTCTTTTGGCCATCCCTAGCTGCAAGAGAAGCTGAGAAATAAAGCACAGGCAACTTGGAACAAGATTGGAACTCCCTTTATGTGGAAGAAAAGGAGAATGGATTTTGAGTAGCCTGTGTTTGGTTTGTAACATTGTATCAATATGGTTTCTAATTTTGTTTTCTTTCTCCCACAGATTTCTCACTTTTTTCTCATGCTTGCAAACTTAGTGCCTTCCTTGTATACTCATGTGAAAGATTAATGTTATTGAAAGATTAAATTTTAAGTTATATGAATGTTATTATGTAAGACCTTTTGACTGTTCAAAAGATTTCAAGTTTAGTTTGGAGAGAGAGTTCTTACCCGAAACATTTGTAGAACATGAGAATTTAAACTTACTAATTTTGTTGTGTCAAAAGTAGGTGTAGTAACAGAAGGGGAAAACTTGGGAAAGCTAGTACCCTCGAAAAATATTCAAGTTATATAGATTTCTGTGTAAGAAAAATCAAGCAAGTATAGCATTTTTAATTTAAATTTTTTAATATTGGTGTTGGTTTTCCTTTTACTCTGTATTTTGTGTGAGGTTGGAAAGAGAAAATTTTCTAATTTTACTTGACTTCTTTTAATGGATTCATCTCCCTTGCTTAATGCTTAACTGTAATAGGACTTTCTTCAGCCAACATGCTCACTTTTTCCTCTCACTGAGCTGTAACTTTTGTGAGACCAATTTGGTGTTTGTGGAGACTTCCAGTGTCTGTGTGGAAAGTGAGGGACAACTATTGTCAGATCACAGGCTACTCTGATAACAGATAATCCTGACCTTACTGTGTTGATTTTCAGATCACCAGCTTGTGAGAATGGCAAAAAAAGTACGCATAAGAGGGAGATGGATGATTAAAATTTCTTCACACTACCAATAAAACACCAAGTACAGATTCAGCTGGGTTGTCCTCACAAAGGAAAAGCAGGGGTTACTTCTCCCAGGTGGAGTGTCCACGGTCTTACTACCAGATACAAGAATCTTCACGTGTGTTCTGTGGTTTCTGCCTGCACCTCTTCACGTGTCTTATACATTTACTGAGAAGGAAAATGGGAAACGGAAGCTCATAAGCATGTACTCAGTGCATGTCTGATGCTCATGGAGCCCTTGGGCACAGTTCTCTGTTATTTCTTCATTACCTTTAATATTTTGCCATATTGATTTTGTTATTCAAATTTGTAAACCTATGTGTTAAACACATTTTTTTTTCCAGTATGCAGACCGTGTATCAAATGTAATGGGAATTTGACATGAAAAGACATTTCGAACAGAGAAGGAAATGACTATTATGAGTGTTTGAAGTTCAAGTATTTACCTTGTTTAATTTCCATAGATCATCATCTGATACACTAATAAGATTGGACCAGTTTATGTTATCTTAAACTTTTCCCCCTGCAACTGGATTATTTATCCTTAATGGTTTGAATTATTCTTCCTAATCTGCCTTAGGGGCAATTTTCATACGTGCTGATGTTTCAAAGTAGTCTCCATTAGAATTTAATTATTTGATGCGAAGCGCTGATTCTTTTGTTTTTTAAGTGCATTTTCTTGAGAAAAGTTAAGTTTTGCACGTTGATTGGTGATTTGCACTTTCATGTGAATGAATGATGAGAGTGTGTTAGGGCAGAGGGAGAGAAGGAATGGGTATGTACCTAGAGGTCACATCACAATCGGCTACTCTGAAGGTGGAGGGGAGGCAGAGGAGAAGGTGCTCGTCATTCAGAAAAGCCAGACCTTCGTGCGTGACAGCTGCCGTGGAATTCTCGTAACGGTTATTGAACTCTTTATCCTGATCACTTCAGACCAGCTTGGCAGGGTATTTGTTGCTCAAATAGGAGCTCAGTTATTTTTTCAGGGGCAGTGGTCCAGAGGACACGATAACAGAAATACATAATTTCAAAATTGAGTATATGTTAGATACTGTTTTTATTCTCTGTTTGGCAAGTCTGTATGGAGAATTTATTCCACTCTGCTTCCTCAGGGAAATAGCCTATTCAGGTCACTGGAAATAACATGTCAGGTTTGATAAGAGACTTCATATGTAGCCAACTAAACCTGCTAAATATATTTAGAAAATCATTCTAGTGACTAATATCTTAAAGTGTTTCCACAATAACAACGTTGGTAATGTTAGGATTTACCCTTTTGCGTTGGAAATGACTTGTCAAGTCTTCAGAGAGACTTTATGAGCAGCCGAATATACTTGCTAAGTATATTTAGAAAGACTTTTACTAATATAAAGTTTTGTTTAACATAGCCTCTTAATTTTAAGCAGTCATACTGATTGAAATCATTAGGTAGCTGGGAAGAGAAGTTGACTTGGTTTCTGTTCGTTTAACATTTCTAAATATTTTCAGTTTAATGGGAAAAGAGGAATACGATCCATCTACAGTTGGAAGTTTCAATGTGTAGGGTTACCAGGAAATAGGATTTTCAGGGAATGCAGGGGCCCAGGTTTGATTCCCAGATAATTCAAGTATGCCTTCTTTAAATATTCCATTTTATTTTACTTTTAGAGTGCATAGGATAGTGGAAACAGCATGGACTTTGGGGTGGGAACTGTATTTGAATTTAGCACTGCACTTAGGAGGTGTATGATCTTAACACTTCTGAGTCAGTTTCTCAACTCTAAACTGGGGGAAAGAGTGTGTACCTTACAGCATTGTAAACTCACGTGAAACGCTGTCTCACGTTAGCTACTGGTAGAACATTAGTTCTCCGTCGAGGGCCTGTCAAAATCATTCAGTGCATCAGTGGGATCCCCACGCTTGTCTGCAGAGTCCCTACCTGAGGGTTTTTGATTCAAGGTCCACAGATGGAATAAAGTTCACCTAAATATCCATTTATTAATGTAATATCTGCTAGCTCAATACATTTTAATAACTGAATAACACATTGCTCTTTTCAGCATAGCTGTGACCTCCCCATTGCCAAAGCCCGTGTACGACGGTTAGAACTCCTTGTTCTGTGCTCTTTTATGCAGTGGTCAGTCAGGTGTGGCCACGAGAGAGGCTCAAGAAAGCAAAGTCTATCATACCCGGAGGAACGGGTCGCCAGGGGAGGTTTTGGTGAAGAGGCAGAAAGCAAGAGGGAGGGGGAAAGCTGAGACTACATACAGCCTTCCTTGGGGTTTCCCAGGGAAAGGCGAGGCAGGGCAGCTTGGACAGTTAGGAATTGGGGAGTTTGAATAATTTCAGTGGCACTAAGCTAGAGGGGCGGTCCGTCGTTGCCTGGTACCTGGCCCTGGGATGGTTAAGGCAGAGGAACATTGCTTCCTGGAGTGTTTGGGCCAGAAGAGAAGGCCAGGCTCTGGATGGGTTAGTTTGTCTATCAAAGGCATGCTCCCAGCTGAGCGTTTCTAAGAACCGGCCAGCCTCAGAGCGGCAGTCTTTCCCCAACCAGAAAGGTGTTTAAATTTTCAGTTGTCAAAACATCAGAATATGCAGAAAATTTTAAATGTATACAGTGTGTCCTATTACTTGACTTGGCAACATTCGCAGTAGTTGATCTTTCCTTTTCTTGATACGCTGTCTCTCTTGGTTTTCTTTGACTCAGTGGTTCTCTTTCTTGGCCTCCACTGCTGGCTGTTCTTCTTCCAGAATTTTTAATATTGAAGTGCCCAGGGATTCCCCCCCGTGTCCTCTGTTCTTACTGACAACCACTCACTCCCTTGGTGGTGTAACCCAGTCCCATGGTAGTAAATAGCCCCCAAATTGGGTCTTCAGTCCAGATCTCTCTTCTGAAGTTTAGAAGATATAACCAATTCACTCTTCCACTTCCTGTTTGGCATTTCCACACTTCTGATCTCCTCCACCCCTGGTGAAATTTGCTCTTTCCACAGCCTGCCCTAACTCAGTCAGGGTGACAAATTTCCTTAATTTGGTAAAGTCACGATCCGTGGAGTCATCCTTGGCTTACTTCTTTCCTACCTCGTATCCAAATTCATCAGGGAATCCAGTCCTGGTGGCTAAGCCTTCAAAGAATAATCGAACCACTTCTACACGTGGCTTCTGCCACTTCTCTCACCTGAGCCGCCATTGTCTCTCGGGATCACAGCATGGTCTGCCCACTAGTCCCACTGGGTCTACCCTCAGCCACCTCGTGGAGTATTCTCAACAGAGCAGACGCACTAACGCTTTTACACTGTAAGTCATGTTACATCCGTCTCTTATTTAAGGCCTTAGAATAGCTCCCTATTTTACACAAACTAAAAGGCAAAATCTCTGCAAAGGAATAGCAGTCAGGGTCCTGCAAATGTTTTAGTTGAAAAGAACTTAATGAGTGGTCTGTTTTATAGAACTGTAGGTTTTTATGAAGCACCCAGAGACCAGCAGTGGCGGGAAGTCCTAACCATCCTATTCTTGCAGGGCCAGGATGAAGGGAATGGTGTTATCAACCCTGGAAATTGCGGGGCACCATGGCAGAGGGGCTGCCCAACAGGCTCTGGAACCGTGGAATGCACACACTTTCGTGTCTACGGCGAGGCAGGCAGGAAGTGAGGGGAATGTATATCCCAACCTATTTTTTGTTCACGTCCTAGTCAAACACTCGGTTTTGTTAGCCTTTTCCATTTTAGCGATTCTGGTGGTTCCATAATGATATTTCATTGTGGTTTTGTTTTGCCTTTCCAGAGTGACTAATGAGGCTGGAGATGTGCTTGTAAGTTTTTTGCCCGTTGGAATATTCTCTTTTCTCAAATGCCTGTTTAAGTATTTTGCTCGTTTTTCTCTTTGGCTATATATCTTTTTTAAATGGATTTTTTAGAATTTCTTTACATGATTTGGACCCCAGATTTTTGTAAGATACATACATTACACATATCTTCTTCCATCTCCTACTGGCCTTGTTTTTATTTTTTCGTTTTTGTTTTTTTCTTTTTTTAATGACTGGAACTTTTAAATTTTAATGTAGAGTGAGTGGTTCCCTCTTTTTCCTTAATGTAGAGTGGTGTTTCTTCTTTTTCCTTTATGGCTTTTCATATCTTGTTTAAGAAATCTTTGTCTATTCAGTGTCATGATGATAGTCTTATAGAAGCTTTATTGCTTTACCTTTCATGTTTAGATTTATAATCAACCTGGAATTGATATTTGTATAGGGAGGAGAGTATGAATCAGGATTGTTTCCACTTAGATGTCGAAGTATCTCAGTGTCTTTCCCACTGCTCTGCAGTGTTATTCTTGCCATCAGTGATCTCTCTATACGTATACAGTTTTTTTCTGGACTCCCTGTTTTATATTTCACTCTGCTTGTCTTGCATCAGTATCACACTGTCCTAAATTCTGTAGTTTCATAGAAAAACTTGATGCATGGCACGAATACTTCTAATTTGTCCTTTAATATTGCCTTCACAGTATATGGTGGGATTATTGCATTGAATCTAAAGATTGATTTGGGGAAAACTGGCATGTTAGCAATATTGAGCCGCCTTTTAGGTCTTTTAAAATTTCTCTCAAATAATATTAAAACATTTTAAGTTTTCCTTTTGCATAGAGGCCTTGCACATCTTCCTTGTTGGTACCTAGGTATTTGACATTTCTGAAGCTATTGGAAAGGGATTTGTTTTTGTATTTTATTGTCTGTTTTTCTGGGTCAAGTATTCTAGGTTGGCATTTATTTTCTTTCCATACTCTAAAGATTATTTCCATCATCTTCTGACCAATCTTATTATCACTTCTTTGAACAAGAAATGATTTTCATTGTTGGCTTTTAAGGTTTTTCTGTCTTGGATTTAAGTAGTTCTGTTACACTTTTAGGTGTAGCTTCCTTTGTATTTAATCTGCTCGGAGTTCATAGCAGTTCTTGAATTTATAGCTTGGGTTTTTTTTATTACTTTGAAAAATTCTAGACTATTATTTTTTCAAATATTTCTTCTGCCCTGCAGTCTCTATCCTTCAATTGAATGTATGTTAGCACTCTCCACTGTCCCCTCTGTGTTTCTGTGTCACTTTTCTGTGTTGTCTATGTCTGTTATGCTTTTTCTCTAGTTTTCTCTGAATGTTTTCTACCAATTTACATTCCAGTTCACTAGTCCTCTCTTTTGCCCTAATACTATCAGTCCAGTCTGTTGAGATCTATTTTTAGTTATTATATTTTGCAGTTCTCAAATTTCAATTTTTTTAATAAATTCAGTTTCTTTGCAAACATTCTTCATCTTGCCTTCCATTTTCTTAAACATACTAGTCACCATGTTTTACAATACCTGTTTCAATATCTGGCTCATCTGTGGTTTTATTTGTATTGTCTATTTTTTCTAGGTTTTTTTTTCCTCTTAGTCTTATTTGTAAGTATGGTTGAAATTTTTTATTGAGTGTCTCACATTGTATATGAAAAATTATAACTGTCAGAATTATGCTGTTTGGGTTTTTTGTTTGTTTGTTTTTCCAGAGAGGGTTTCCAGTATCCTCTGGTAGTCAGGTAAATTGGGGACAGATCACTCCAATTCAGTCAGAATGTGACTGAAGTCAGTCACAAGTCAGAGAGGCTTGTCTCCAGTCTTTGTGAAGGTCATTCTGCTCTGGTTTACCCACATTGCTAGGGAGTTGTCATTCAGAAGAACCATTTGAGAGCTTATGGGTTTGTGCAGTCCTTCTTCCTTGGCAGGTCCTGAGCTCCGATTTTGGTTTTCTCAGCACCGTGATACTGCTGAAAACGTCCTTGTGCTTTTCAGATTTTTGTGTGGTTACTTTGCTTCTTGCCCTGGGCGCTTCAGACATTAAGCCAAGTGCCTCAAGAGGAAAACCATAAGTGTCAGACTTGTGTCTCTTGTGTTACCTTCTCTCCAGGATCTGAGCCCCTCAAATCCTGACTACTGCAGCCTCAAACGTTAAGTGTTTTACCTGTCCATCCAGAGTAGAAAGTGTGCCAGATAGATAGAATGCCAGAAGTCTCACCTTTTTCTTTTTTTCTTTTACCTCTTTGACCTTTTCCTGGACTCTCAGCCTCTTTCCCATCCATGGACTGGCGTATTACCCGAGGGAAAAAGTAGCCCTCAAAATGTCAGTTCACCTCTCTGAGTTTTTTTTTTGTCCTACCCAGTATCTCGGCCACTGAAGCCTGGGATGCCTCTACAGTTTTGTCTTCAAGTAGGTGTTGGCTGTGTTTAATTTTATCTCCTGTTTTCTAATTCTCAGCAGGAGCATTGTTTTGTCACAAGGTGCTCCATCATGGTTAGAAGTGGAATTCACTAAATAAGCCATCTGAATCATGATCGTGAGGTTAGCATGGCTTAGTGACTGAGGGAGCAAAGCTTTTGGATAGGCTCATGGTTTAAATTCCACTTACTGTGTTTGAGATGCTTACCCACTGGAAGTTCAGTTTTATCATCTGTAATCAGAAAATCAGACTTTTTTCATAAGATTTTTGTGAGGATTAATGGGAAAAAATACACATAAAGAATTTGTTGCCCAGGGTGAGTACAACTTGGGTGCTTATGTAATCTCTCATTTTTCTCTTTCACTTCATTTTTGGCTTCCTAAAAATGCTTACTTTCTTATTAGAGCTTCACTATATATGGAGACACACACACGCACACACGTGTATATATATGTGTGTGTGTAGATAAGTAGATGGAAAGATAAATGGATGGATGCACTTTATCAGAAAGAATCTGTTCTACCAAACTGTCAGAAACGTAAGTAACTAATTTATAAGAGATTTTAGGATTGTCCTTAAGACCTGCTGACTCGAGGACTCATGTTCTGAGTCTGCCTCTCACCTCAGCTGTAGTGTGCAGATGCCAACCGCACAGCCATGAGCAATTTAATCATAGATACAGGGTGAAATAGAAGATTTTCACTCCTCTCTGAGCGTGGCTGACCCAAAGGCATGGCAAATTGCTTAGTCATAGTGAATAAATTTATGCTACATAAGGCTAATAAACAGGTCAGAGACAGCTGGGTCTACTACCTGTCACTTTCTAAACTTTCTCTGTCTCTGACCAGATTTTCTTCTCAGACAATGATTTCTTCCAATTCAGAATGAGTTCTAGTACTCTCTGTCATCTCATTTTATATTCCCATGTCCTTCTTTCTCCCCTTGGATCTCTCCGACTGCCTATGAGGAGCCTATATGCACTTTGTCTTATTTTTGTGTCCCATAAGATACAAGTAACATAAGTGCTAAGTATATGTTTATTTTTCTAGTGTTACATGGGCTGTATATAATGTGCACGGGGGAGCAGATTGACCAAGGCAAAGAGTGTACACACACACACACACACACAGAGTAATTCATTGTTGTCCTTGAAGCAATATTCAACAGTAGAAATCCTACAGTCTTCATAAATCTGTGACAGTTTTGGGGGGATTTATTTGTTTTTTAGTTAGCACCTACAAAAACTGTATATTTGTTCTCCTGAAAACTCACATGTGCACATGTCACTAAAGAGTTTATATCAGCTGTTCTTATATTCACGGATATTAGGTTAAAGATACTTATATTAGAATGCCCACTGATATTTGAGGGAAAAGGTTAGCAAGAAGAGGTAAATATATTTGCTTATCAATTGTATTATTTAATTTTCTAGCAAATTTAGGACAATTCCATAGAAGATCAGTAATCATAACACTTTTTAGTTTGTTTTGGATTGTCATTTGCTTTTATTAGATCAATGGCAGGAATCTACAGAATATTTTCACCTTAGGGAAAAAATCACATTAAATTCCTAGGATCCCTGACCTTGCTCTCTGGGCTGGGCTTGCAGGGTTCCAGACTTCTTTACACTGACCTTGAGTGATTTTACCATGTGCAAACCACTGGTGCTGGTACTGTGAGTAATAATAAGCTTAAATGACATCTTAACATTGATGCTGCGTGGAGCTGCCTCAATGTGGTGTTTGTTCAATTATTTAAAATATAATTCTTTGGTTTGGAATCAGCAGATTATTAATGAATGGCATGTTTCTGGGGAATAAATAGGACTTTTTGAAAGCCCATGCATGGGGAAAAAAATGGGCAGAGAAAGGGCTCTGTCTTCCATTCCATGTTTCACACAGAAGCTTTACGTTGTATGAGAAAACTTCTGGAATAAACTTGTGAAGTGTTGGATAAGAAAAGGAAACAGTAAAAGTTTGTGACAAAGTGGAATTCTTGTTACACCTCCTTGGTACCTGCTACCCTGGGGACCCTTTAGTATGTTGGCTTATAAATGTTTATTAAAAATGTATAGACAGGGCCTCCCTGGTGGCGCAGTGGTTGAGAGTCCGCCTGCCGATGCAGGGGACACGAGTTCGTGCCCTCGTCCGGGAGGATCCCACGTGCCGCGGAGCGGCTGGGCCCGTGAGCCATGGCCGTTGGGCCTGCGCGTCCGGAGCCTGTGCTCCGCAGCGGGAGAGGCCACAACAGTGAGAGGCCCGCGTACCGCAAAAAAAAAAAAAATGTATAGACAGTATAGCCTAAAAACATCAGAAGACATTTTAGCTAGACATAATTAAGTCAGATTAATCCTGCGAAGCACTGAAAGATGGTTTTGCCTGGAGACATTTTTTATTCTTTGGCAGTAACTGTTAGAGAAAAGCCCATTGCTTAGTAACCTAATTGAAATGTCTGCATACAATTGGATTAAAAATAGCTTTTATTTTAAATTATTTTCCTAAATATAGAAAAAATATAAGGGTCTTTATAGGTAATTTTTTTAAAGCAGAAATATATTAAAATAATTATCTGTAACATTACCATCAGAACCTGCCATGCTTTGCTCTATATATTCTCAAACTATATTCAGAGAAAATAAAGTCATGCTTAAAATATTATTTTATAGCCCACTTTTAAAGTATAATATTCACTATTATTCATATCCTGAACTATTCCTTAAGAATTTTAATGACTGCATTTCTACTTATGTTTTGTATCCTCCTTGCTGTTAACTATTTTCATTTTT
The DNA here is from genome assembly GCF_003676395.1 of Aethalodelphis obliquidens. Taxonomy (NCBI): domain Eukaryota; kingdom Metazoa; phylum Chordata; class Mammalia; order Artiodactyla; family Delphinidae; genus Aethalodelphis; species Aethalodelphis obliquidens. Next base: position 5,183,027 of record NW_020837969.1, read on the forward strand.
CTCTGTAAATACAGTTATTTCTTTACATATTTTCTCTAGTAATTGGAGAGGTATGCCTTCTTCAGTGATATTCCTGTTTACCTTTTAAGGTTTAACAAATACCTTAATCTGTTTTACTCTGACAATACCAGTAGTAAAATTTATTTCTCTGGCAAAGAGATATAAAACATTTGCTGCATCCATCCTCTCCAAAAAAGCATGTCTAGTTTTGGTGATGTAATTGGAGAATCAAGACATATTATTTTAATATCTTATTATATTTTACATTTATCTCTTCTTCATGAAAAATTGAATAAGTGTTTACAACCACATTGCACATGTATTTCATGCACATGTAATTTACAGCCATGCAACCCCATATAATTTACATTCACATGTAATTTACATGTCGGTGCTTTTTACAACCATATTGTACATGTATTTACAACTACCTTGAGATGTATGTAAACCCAGATCCCTGTGAAATGATTTCCGAGCTCACTATCAGTTATTTTATAATGTAAGTGCTTTATTTTGATTTAGTTTTGAGTCAGCTGAATGATGTCTTTTAAACAAATGCCAGGAAAAAGTGTGGGAGTCTATGGATTGTATTCCTATACATATGAGGATATCATTTCGTTCTGCTTTATTCACACATTAATGGCAAAATACTAGGCAGTAGAATTCATAGCACACAGTATCCCCTACTTCATCCACGCCCCTACCCCCAACTACAAGAACAAACTCTATAAACGTTCTTTAATTGCTCTTTGGCATTTATGTTATGGAAGAGAAATATAAGATATCAATAGAATTTTACCTGTGTCATTATTCTATTTCCAGGTTTGGGGGGATTCTTTTTATTTATTTTTATTTGTTTACATATTACAGAAAGCTTTTCTTATCCTTAGAGTTTAAATATTTCATTGGGATGTGTCTGCATATTATTCAGTTCTCACAAATTGTGACTGGCGCTCAGACTGGTAATAAGTGAGCGTTCTGCCACAAAGCTTTCATGCACTTGGAGCTATTGTTGATGATACCATTATTTTCTTTAATATTAGTCCCTCAGATGATGCTTCTTCTCTAGCTCCTCTTCTTTTCTATGGAATTCCAGTTTCCTGTATTGATTCTCCTGGAATTGTTTTGAAATTTTATAATTTTTCTTGTTTTTATAATTTTACCACTTTCCTCTGAATTCTGAAAGAATCTGCAAGGATTATCTTTTAATTCACTGATTTTTTTGTCACAGAGTGCCCCTTTAGCAATTTTGAATTAAGTAGTTTGATGCTTATCTTAATTTCAGCTTTCCTCATTTAAGGGGTTTTTTGGGCCCTTTTTTGTGGACACAGTGTGATATTTTGAAATAATCTCCTATGTTATACAGTTTTATAAAAAGTCATTTATTCTAATTTTCAAGGTGAATTTTTTGAAGCTGTTTTATACTTTCACAGCTGATCATTTTTCTCTGATCTCCAGCCTTATAAATGAATGAAAATTACCGCATAGTAGAAGTTGAGGAGGGTTTTGTTAGAGGATATATGAGTTCCTGTTAAATAGAATATTTTAGGTCCAAAAATATAGCTGTAAGAGTTTTGAATTCTTTCAGCTTCTGTCCCTTTTTTAATGCAATTAAAACTCCCTCTCTCTATACTTACATTCAATGAGAATCTTGGAGGAATGGGGTTAGAAATATGCACTCAAGTCACCATTTAGATTGTAAAGTGAAAATAAAGCAAACAAACCCAGATATCTTCATGTATGAACTGTTTCAATATGCTTCACTCATTTTAAAATAATGTTCAAAGTATCCTAATGGTTAGATTTTTCTACAAGTGTCTTTTATTTCCCCCGCTCTCTTAAATGAATTGGTTCAGCCCCCAAATACCAGGTGTAAGAAGTCTTTCCAAAAGGAGGCATATTAAATTTAATTTCTAAATATAAATTGAGGAATATTTATCCTGACAATTCTAAATTTCAATGAACAGTATAGTTACTGAGTTTTTACTTTGATGAGACATTATTTTAGCTTTTTCTGTGTTTATGAATTTTTACAATTCAGTTGTGACTTTTTACTGGTTCTCCCTTTCACGAAGGTAGATAATTTTCATAACACTGAAAATTGTCCTTCCAGTGGGAGTTTCTTAGTGTTTTGGAAAGTCCCCTAATTGTATCAACAGGAAACTCTTCTAGTGCATTTAAAATACAATTCAGTAACAATGGACCTGAAGATGAGTTACCTTGGCTCTGCTATCACTGGGTTTGGATGACAGTGGGATGAGCTTACAAAGGCTGGGGTAGCACTCAGAAAACGCCAGTCAAGACTAATACATGGAAGAACCAGGGTCTCTTCTAGGGATGGCCATGGGATAGTGCCAAGACATATGATACATAGTTGCAGATTTATGAAATACAGGCAATGTCCTGGAAAATTATGCTTTCACTTGTATGGAGTTTTCTTATATAACTATGAATATGTGTGTATCAGTGGCATCGTGTTACTTCTGAGTGTCTTAATTTGGGCTTCCATAGAAGTAGATTTTAAGATGGGGATTTGAGGCAAGGAGTTTATTTGGGAGATGATCCCAGGGTACACTGATAAGGAAATGATAAGAAAAGACGAGATAGGAGAGGACCCAGTAAATGGCCCATAATCGAGGAAGCTACCACTGTGAGTATCTGGAGTTTAATTCCACTGCGGAACTCTGGGAATCAGCATAGAACCAGCACCTCAGTGTGTGGTGATCTACTCCAGCAGCAATGGGAAAATCATGGGCTACCTAATCAAACACATAGCTGCTTCTGTCACTTCGAGTAAAGAAAACGTTGACCAGCATTTTAAAAATCATATCGATTTCCAAATATATATGTGGTGATAAATGCTGTGTTTTGAACATTGTAAAGAATTTGGAATTTGAGAAAACAGAACTGGTTTGGAATTCTGCCTAATTACTCTCTATTTGATCTCAGTTAACATTTAATTTCTCTTCGCTTTAAGTTCATCATCTGGAAACTAGTGACAATAATAATATTCTTGCCTCTCTCAGGAGTTTGTTGTAAGAATCAATTTAGGCAATTGACATGAAAGTACATTCTAGACTACAAAATAGTACATGCAGTCTTTTTTTTTTTTTTTTGCGGTACGCGGGCCTCTCACCGTTGTGGCCTCTCCCGTTGCGGAGCACAGGCTCCGGACGCGCAGGCTCAGCGGCCATGGCTCATGGGCCCAGCTGCTCCACGGCATGTGGGATCTTCCTGGACCAGGGCGCGAACCCGTGTCCCCTGCATCGGCAGGCGGACTCTCAACCACTGCGCCGCCAGAGAAGCCCAGTCTTTTTTTTTTAAACATCTTTATTGGAGTATAATTGCTTTACAATGGTGTGTTAGTTGCTGCTTTATAACAAAGTGAATCAGCTATAAATATACGTATATCCCCATATCTTCTCCCTCCTGCGTCTCCCTCCCACTCTCCCTATCCCACCCCTCTAGGTGGTCACAAAGCACTGAGCTGATCTCCCCGTGCTATGCGGCCGCTTCCCACTAGCTATCTGTTTTACATTTGGTAGTGTATATATGTCCATGCCACTCTCTCACTTCGTCCCAGCTTACCCTTCCCCCTCCCCGCGTCCTCAAGTCCATTCTCTACATCTGCGTCTTTATTCCTGTCCTGCCCCTAGGTTCTTCATAACCATTGTTTTTTAGATTCCATATATATGTGTTAGCATACGGTATTTGTTTTTCTCTTTCTGACTTACTTCACTCTGTATGACAGACTCTAGGTCCATCCACCTCACTACAAATAACTCAGATTTCGTTTCTTTTTATGGCTGAGTAATATTCCATTGTATATATGTGCCACATCTTCTTTATCCATTCATCTGTTGATGGACACTTAGGTTGGTTCCATGTCCTGGCTATTGTAAATAGAGCTGCAATGAACATTTTGGTACATGACTCCTTTTGAATTATGGTTTTCTCAGGGTATATGCCCAGTAGTGGGATTGCTGGGTCATATGGTAGTTCTATTTTTAGTTTTTTAAGGGACCTCCATACTGTTCTCCATAGTAGCTATATCAATTTACATTCCCACCAACAGTGCAAGAGGGTTCCCTTTTCTCCACACATCCTCCAGCATTTATTGTTTGTAGATTTTTTGATGATGGCTATTCTGACTGGTATGAGGTGATACCTCATTGTGGTTTTGATTTGCATTTTTCTAATGATTAGTGATGTTGAGCATCCTTTCATGTGTTTGTTGGCAATCTGTATATCTTCTTTGTAGAAATGTCTATTTAGGTCTTCTTCCCATTTTTGGATTGGGCTGTTTGTTTTTTGATATTGAGCTGCATGAGCTGCTTGTAAATTTTGGAGATTAATCCTTTGTCAGTTGTGTCATTTGCAAATAGTTTCTCCCATTCTGAGGGTTGTCTTTTCGTCTTGTTTATGGTTTCCTTTGCTGTGCAAAAGCTTTGAAGTTTCATTAGGTCCCATTTGTTTATTTTTGTTTTTATTTCCATTTCTCTAGGAGGTGGGTCAAAAAGGATCTTGCAGTGATGTATGTCATAGAGTGTTCTGCCTATGTTTTCCTCTAAGAGTTTGATAGTGTCTGGCCTTACATTTAGGTCTTCAATCCATTTTGAGTTTATTTTTGTGCATGGTGTTAGGGAGTGTTCTAATTTCATTCTTTTACATGTACCTGTCCAGTTTTTCCATGATCACTTATTGAAGAGGCTGTCTTTTTTCTATTGTATACTCTTGCCTCCTTTATCAAAAATAAGGTGACCTTATATGCGTGGGTTTATCAGTACAGGCAGTCTTAATTGGCTTTGTTAGCAAATGGTAGTGCCAAAGAGTTAATCTCAGAAATCAAAAATGCAAAAGATATGTTAAGCCACATAATTTTAGTCAATTTACAGATTTTGTAGTGTTTCTGAATAAATATGGCAAGTATATGTTATATTTATATTGAACAAGCCATAACTGTTAAAAGATTGACTGTTTCCTGAGAGTGAAAAATCTCATTGTTATTTTTCTATCATACATTTCAAAATTGCATTGTTTTCTATCCCTTCATTAGAAATGTTTTAAACCAATTCATTTATGTGGGAATAAAAACATTTCCGTGGTCTATCAGACATTGAACTCTGCATCATCTACTCTGGAGGGGTTATAAGACTGTGTTCTGATTCTAGATTTTCTAAAACTTTGGCAAAATCGGATTCTGAGTCTTCCTTTGCATCTGTGTTAATATTAGCAAACTTTCTTTGGGGGCTCAGCGAAGAACAAACCGTCTTTGATGAAAGGGTCATCCTAGCTGCCAGTGACCAAAAGCAGTGCCTGCTGAGAAGCTTTGTGGCAATACTCCAGACAGACAAGGATTCAGGGGTGAGGAATCCACACACTAATGAATTCCAGAAGGTGTGATTGCTGGCTTCTCTCTTCTTAAGCCCTAGCCATAACGCATTGGTGCTCAGGTTTTTTATCCTGTAGGCCATGCTTCATTCTTTGACATCCCCTGCCATTTCCCACTCCTACCTAAAAGAAGCCCCAAACAAAACAATAATAAACAATTTGCTGTTTGATTTTTAGACAGCACTACCATCATACAGCCCTTAAGAATGCCACAGCTGCAACCTGTCACTTGGTATTTCAGCAGGATCAGGCTGGAGGCAAAAGAAAGGGGCAGGGAAGGCCAGGGTGTGTCAAAATTTTTCCTTCTTATAGATTTGAGTTCATTGCGGTCACTATCAGTGAGCTGTTTTGGACCTGTTTCTATGTGTTTAGTTCCTGCCCTTCATCAATAATTGTAACTAACCCATTCACTGAACGCTGTATGCCTTGCACTGTAGTTTTTGGTCCTTAAAAATAACATCCGACCATAGGTATTACTGTTCTCATTTTACAAATGAGGAAACTGAGACTTCTAAGTCACGAATCTAGCTTGTAAGCGACAGAGCTGATGGACTTGGATATCTTAGCTCTTTCAGAATACCACCTCTCTTTTTATTAGCCAAGCTTCGATTCTTCTGTGAGAAAGTCATGTTTCTTACTTATGTGTGAGGGACACCCTTTTTGGCTATATAAAATGTGCACATTTATATCTTACATGGAAAACTTTTTTTAGAGGATGTCCTCATCTTTGCAAGACTGTTGAACTAACAAAAGACTCAAGAAATTTCCATTTTAATAGTGAGTAGAATGAATGATTCTCTTTGCATTTTTCATCCCTTTATATCTAAGTGACTTTGCTCTGTCAAAAGATATCAGAGTGAAGGAGAAGACAGGTTTTTGTTGGCAGTGCCATTTGTATCTTTAGAGCTAGAAGATCTTGTCTGTATTACATGCAGATTATGGAAAGTCAGGAGACCATTACAAATGCCAGTATGAGCTATGTCTAAGCCACACCACCAATAGGAGAGGACTTACTCTTCAGGCCTCTATTTTCCATATAAATTTTGTCCTGCTTTTTCCTGGCATTTACAGGATCCTGGACAGTCTGATGTTTTCTGTTTGTTTAGTGTATTAAAATTTCTAAGAACTTCTTGATTAAATGTGTGGAGGTCTCCACTTTAATATTGAGGAGACTGAAGTATCCAGCCCAGGAAAGATCCATTTCAAAAGTTTTAATGCAACTTAATGGAAATTTAAAGAAAAATTATTATATTTAGCAGTAATTTTGTATCACACTTTACAGAATGCAAGTTAAATTGGGCTTTTCTTGTTGGTCAGATTTTACAGATGAGGAAACCAAAGCAGACAGATGTAACATGAAATGTGAAATCAGTTCATCTTATTCTCTCTCTTTCTCTCCCCTCTCTTCCTCCTCTCTCTCTCTTTTCTTTATAGCTTTCGATCTAATGCTATTTATCTAGTACCTAAATATCCACTTTACTAATTGCTCTTCTGTATTTAATTCACAGACCATCTAAATATATGATATTATTGTTCTCAGTTTATAGCTGTAGTTAAAGAAACTGAGAATGATGTTCGGTAACGGCCCCAAATATTTTGTAGCATAACCTTGTAAAGCTCGAATTTGGATTTAGGTCTTTGTTTATTGCAGAACCATGCTCTATCTACAATGTCGGTTTGATTTGTTATTTTATAGCAAGGTAATTATTCATTACTTCAACAGTTACCTAAGAACTGATTTAAAACACAAAAAATCTTATTTTACAACAGATTTTACATATGTCATCACATGATAACGTGACCCATTTGAGGTCTATACAAAACTAATCTAGTGCAGTGTTAGTATAGTCTAAAATTTCCAGGATGTTTTGTTCACATTTTAATGTCTCGATACATACATAAAAAGCCTTTGCCAACCCCAAAGGAATTGTTTTAATATTTTGAGAAATATTAGGCTAAACCCAGGGTGTATCTAGGCAAAGTAAATATTGTTTAGTCTAAGCTGGCTTCTCCCTCCCTCCTGACCATCGTTTCATCTGCTCTCCTTATAAGCTGCTTAATGAAACAGAACTTGATCATTATTTGCATGGTGTACTTAACAAGTCCCATCTTTGCTTCTGACCCAGAGTTTGCAGTCACATTCTTTATAGTTTTTGAAGGAAGACTGATTGTAATATTTCTTTAAAAAATGGTGGATTTGTTTTTATCTAATTTATCTCTGCTTTTATTTTTACTGTTACTAATTACGCAAAATAAGATTGGCATCACCATTCTTGTGTAAATCATTCAAATTAGTCTTTTTTTTTTTTTTTTTGGTGGTACGCGGGCCTCTCACTGTTGTGGCCTCTCCCGTTGCGGAACACAGGCTCCGGACGCGCAGGCTCAGCGGCCATGGCTCACGGGCCCAGCCGCTCCGCGGCATGTGGGATCTTCCCGGACCGGGGCACGAACCCACGTCCCCCGCATCGGCAGGCGGACTCTCCACCGCTGCGCCACCAGGGAAGCCCAAATCAGTCTATTTTAACGCAGCGCCCTAGTGAAGAAGATCATATTCAGTTCATAACTTCAATTTGTATCCGTCTTGATTAGTTTTTAAAAAGTAATTTTAAAAAATGCATCTTATTTCCCTGTGCTTCCACTTTCAAAGCATATATACCCATGCTGTTAAATTTCACACATGACGTCACGGGATACAATCCCATGATACATTTTCATGATGTCAAAGCTTTGAATTATGAAATGGGAACCATGAAGCAGAAGCATATGCCTTATTCAGTGTGCGGTGCCATGCAGCAGTGAAATGATGCTGTGTATCCCCCTATTTACATATTCTTAAAGTGCATGTCTCCCTGGAAGCGAACCGCTCAAGCAGTAAGTAAATGTCTACATCCGGTTAATCAATTAAGCAAACAGGAGTTTATCAACGCCTGGCATCTGCCTTACTTTACTAGCTTTATGTGAATAACCGATGCCTGGTGACCTTTGATAATTTGGGGGGTTGCTTGGAATTTCGGCAGTGGTTTAATAGTGTCAGTGTGCTGTTGTGAATTTTGATATTGTAACCAACATCCTCTTGGTTGCTTTACTCACACTGAAAATCACGGCATCTTCCAACCAAAGTCTGTGTAGCCTTCTGTTTTAACACAGATACTCTAGCTTGCGCAACTTTCCAAAATATGAGCACCAAGAGAGAAAACAAGTCAAAATATAAGAATGATTATGGGAAGTGGGAGATTTTCAGAAGTACATTATTCAGCAAGTAACACACACTGAATCTTAGTAACTGCTAACTTAAACTTAGTTAAAAGGGAGTTTTTCCCCTTAAAAAACCTGTTACTGGTAAACTGCAAAGAACCAAGTAAAAACTGCCTAGTCAAGAGTCTGGAAGGTTCCTGGCTGCTTCTGCTTTTCAGCAATAGAACTTCATCTCTTTCTCTGACATATTTATGTTCAGATTGTTCGGTTCCAAAGACTGTCCTCCTCTGCATTTTCTTTATAAGTTTGGAATTCCCAGAAGGGGGAACTTACGGGTGGAGCATTGGTTGCTTTGATGCCAGCAACACTGCTGTCTCAGATTAGGAGACACTGTCCACCTGCCATCTCTAGCACCTGGCCCTGTTCTTGCCAAATAAATACTTGTTGGAATGAATTGAATGTTTGGCCCTTCACGTCATTATAAGCAAGACTTACACCACCAATTGTGGAAAAATTTGAATAGAATTGACAAAGAGTAAAGTTGTTTTTAGAATTTTACAACTTAATAATTAGTGCCAACAAAATGCATGAGGATGATGACATGCAATTATGGAATACACTGAACGTTTAATCTTCAGAGTAACCCTGACGATAGTTATTAGGGAACATTTAAACCTAATAAAACTGTAACTGAGGATGATTATTAATAACAATTTGGAGATATATGTGATCCCAAATTCATGATCTTCCCTTAAACCATGCACTTAAAGATAATGAAGGAAGAGAAGAAGAAAACAGAAGGAACACTTAACTAAATAAGAGAATTAATTAATACTACATCATTTATAGCTTTTCTTCCTAAATTAGGTGGTTTCGTGCCAAGGAAAAGCATGAGGATCACTTCAGTTCACCTTTACTTTCCATTATGTAGGTCTTGGGTACAGTCCAGAGTTTTCTTCTTCTAATGAACAGCATGATCAGTAACAGTTGCACCAAACACTTCAATTTAAAATACACATTAAATGACTTTTCAAGTAAAGATTACACTTTATCTTTTTTATTCTTCACAGCGCGGTGTGTTTTAGGATGTATGGGACACTGCACATTCTTATTAGTTTACAATTAGGAGCTAGAGGTCTCAGGCATTCAGTAGCAATCCGGCAGTTTCCCAATTTCGGTGCTACTAAAGGTAACCGTGGCAGATAAATCCAGCCCCAAAGTAGACCCTGGCCTGGATTTCTCACGTTTTAATGTGCCTACAGAGTGTCCAAACACAGTCTTCATCAGTGTTGATTGTTCAGCTGGTACAGCCCTGGGCACTAAAGAGATTTACTTAAACTAAGTCATTATTCCAACAATTAAATCAGCTGGAATTAGCATAAGAATTGTTTTGTTTTCTGTTTCTTATATTAAGGATGTTTTTGTGCTACAGTGTTAGGATTGAAGTCAAATGAACGGAACCTTCCCTGTGTTCTATAGCTTTCCAATTTACTGTTAGAGGATTTCTTTTTTAACATCTTTATTGGAGTATAATTGCTTTACAATGGTGTGTTAGTTTCTGCTTTATAACAAAGTGAATCAGTTATACACATACGTATATCCCCATATCTCTTCCCTCTTGCGTCTCCCTCCCTCCCACCCTCCCTATCCCACCCCTCTAGGTGGTCACAAAGCACCGAGCTGATCTCCCTGTGCTATGCGGCTGCTTCCCACTAGCTATCTCTTTTACATTTGGTAGTGTATATATGTCCATGCCACTCTCTCACTTTGTCCCAGCTTACCCTTCCCCCTCCCCGTATCAAGTCCATTCTCTAGTAGGTCTGTGTCTTTATTCCCGTCTTGCACCTAGGTTCTTCTTGACCATTTTTCTAAGTGTCCATCAACAGATGAATGGATGAAGAAGATGTGGCACATATATACAATGGAATATTACTCAGCCATAAAAAGAAACGAAATTGAGTTATTTGTAGTGAGGTGGATGGACCTAGAGTCTGTCATACAGAGTGAAGTAAGTCAGAAAGAGAAAAACAAATACTGTATGTTAACACATAAATATGGAATCTAAGAGGATGATTTTATATGGACAGTACATCAAATGGAGCTTTGGGTTTAAAAATGAGTACTTAGACTTTTCTATGTGGCAAAAACAAGATCCAATTTATAATAGATATTGGATAGTGACATTGATAAACTAAGAATGTAAAGCTAAATATTCATTAGCTTCTTTTTCCATTTTTTGGTTATCTCTCAAATTCAGGGAGTTCTCATTAACTCATTAATTAATGGATTAATAACTATACAACAAACATTTGTTGAGAACTTGCTGTTTATTCCTTGATCATTGAGTTATTCATTTAAATCAATAAGTATTAATTGAGGTCCTACTTATACATAAAGAACTGGTTATGGTGCAATGAAAAAAATTACCTGCAGTTGGGACAAATGAGAAGTTTTCTTTTGCTTAAGACATTTTTGGAATATTTACTTTGGAAAATGTCTCCATGAGCTACAGAGTTTTTTTTTTTCTTTTGAGTAATCTAAATGATGCCAAATATAATAGCAGCCAAATCATTTGGAGCCAAGTCTGGTAATAGTGTAAGTGTTCCAATTATTATGGAAGGCTGGTTTTGATCAAAGTGTCTATATAACTATAAAATGATGAGATGATTTTTTCCTTTGTATTCTGAAAACCATTTCAAACCGTTGGTTGTGGCTTGTTCCTAGCCCTTTTCACAGCCTCTGAGGACAAATCCTCCAGACAACTTATAAGAGGAGGAAGCTGATCCTAGCTTAGGGCTCCTTACATTTTCTTGCACAAGACTAAGGGATCTTGGGGTTGATTTCTTTGAGGACCAGTGTAACCATCATCAAGCTATAAACAGATGGTTGGTGCCATAAATCAGTGTGGAAACTAGCAAGTCACCATGTAATTTAAATGTGGCATTTATGAAAACTCCTGCCTCTGATTTGTTTTGAGAAGGTGATCCGCAAAGTGACTTTAAATTCTTGAAAATCTGGTTTCAGCTACAGCAGAGGCACTTTGGCCCAGAGCCAACTTTGTGCAAAATATCTTCTCAGTCACTTGTCCATCACAAGTTATTAAAATTACAAAGCATAACCACATATTAGCCTGCCATCTAGAATCAGAAGTTTCAACCCATTACTTATCCTGTTCTATTTCTTAAAATATTTTTTTCACATCTTTATTGGAGTATAATTGCTTTACAATGGTGTGTTACTTTCTGCTTCATAACAGTGTGAATCAGTTATACATATACATGTATCCCCATATCTCCTCCCTCTTGCGTCTCCCTCCAACCCTCCTTATCCCACCCCTCTAGGTGGTCACAAAGCACCGAGCTGATCTCCCTGTGCTATGTGCCTGCTTCCCACTAGCTAGCTACTTTACATTTGGTAGTGTATATATGTCCATGCCACTCTCTCACTTCGTCCCAGCTTACCCTTCCCTCTCCCTGTGTCCTCAAGTCCATTCTTTACATCTGCGTCTTTATTCCTGTCCTGTCCCTAGGTTCTTTAGAACCTTTTTTTTTTTTTTTTTACATTCCATACAGATCTGTTAGTATACGGTATTTGTCTTTCTCTTTCTGACTTACTTCATTCTGTATGACAGACTCTAGGTCCATCCACCTCAATACAAATAACTCAATTTCGTTTCTTTTTATGGCTGAGTAATATTCCATTGTATATATGTGCCACATCTTCTTTATCCATTCATCTGTTGATGGACACTTAGGTTGGTTCCGTGTCCTGGCTATTGTAAATAGAGCTGCAGTGAACATTGTGGTACATGACTCTTTTTGAATGATGGTTTTCTCGGGGTATATGCCCATTAGTGGGATTGCTGGGTCGTATGGTAGTTCTATTTGTAGTTTTTTAAGGAACCTCCATACTGTCCTCCATAGTGGCTGTACCAATTTACATTCCCACCGACAGTGCAAGAGGGTTCCCTTTTCTCCACACCCTCTCCAGCACTTATTGTTTGTAGAGTTTTTGATGATGGCCATTCTAACTGGTGTGAGGTGATACCTCATTGCAGTTTTGATTTGCTTTTCTCTAATGATTAGTGATGTTCAGCATCCTTTCATATGTTTGTTGACAATCTGTATATGTTCTTTGGAGAAATGTCTGTTTAGGTCTTCTGCCCATTTTTGGATTGGGTTGTTTGTTTTTTTGATTTTGAGCTGCATGAGCTGCTTGTAAATTTTGGATATTAATCCTTTGTCAGTTGCTTCATTTGCAAATAGTTTCTCCCATTCTGAGGGTTGTCTTTTCGTCTTGTTTATGGTTTCCTTTGCTGTGCAAAAGCTTTTACGTTTCATTAGGTCCCATTTGTTTATTTTTGTTTTTATTTCGATTTCTCTCGGAGGTGGGTCAAAAAAGATCTTGCAGTGATGTATGTCATAGAGTGTTCTGCCTATGTTTTCCTCTAAGAGTTTGATGGTGTCTGGCCTTACATTTAGGCCTTTAATCCATTTTGAGTTTATTTTTGTGTATGATGTTAGGGAGTGTTCTAATTTCTTTCTTTTACATGGACTGATGTAAATCAGTCCAGTGTTCCCAACACCACTTATTGAAGTGGCTGTCTTTTCTCCATTGTATATTCTTGCCTCCTTTATCAAAAATAAGGTGACCATATTTGCGTGGGTTTATCTCTGGGCCTTCTATCCTGTTCCATTGATGTATATTTCTGTTTTTGTGTCACTACCATACTGTCTTGATTACTGTAACTTTGTAGTATAGTCTGAAGTCAGGGAGCCTGATTCCTCCAGCTCCAATTTTCTTTCTCAAGATTGCTTTGGCTATTTGGGGTCTTTTGTATTTCCATACAAATTGTGTAATTTTTTGTTCTAGTTCGGTGAAAAATGTCATTGACAGTTTGATAGGGATTGCATTGAATCTGTAGATTGCTTTGGGTAGTATAGTCATTTTCACAATGTTAATTCCTCCAATCCAAGAACATGGTATATCTCTCCATCTGTTTGTATCATCTTTATTTTCTTCATCAGTGTCTTATAGTTTTCTGCATCCAGGTCTTTTGTCTCCTAGGTATTTTATTCTTTTTGTTGCAATGGTAAATGGGAGTGTTTCCTTAATTTCTCTTTCAGATTTTTCATCATTAGTGTGTAGGAATGCAAGAGATTTCTGTGCATTAATTTTGTATCCTGCTACTTTACCAGATTCATTGATTAGCTCTAGTAGTTTTCTGGTAGCATATTTAGGATTCTCTATGTATAGTATCATTGCATCGGCAAACAGTGACAGCTTTACTTCTTCTTTTCCGATTTGGATTCCCTTTATTTCTTTTTCTTCTCTGATTGCTGTGGCCAAAACTTCCAAAACTATGTTGAATAATAGTGGTGAGAGTGGGCAACCTTGTCTTGTTCCTGATCTTAGAGGAAATGGTTTCAGTTTTTCACCATTGAGAACAATGTTGGCTGTGGGTTTGTCATATATGGCCTTTTATTATGTTGAGGTAAGTTCCCTCTATGCCTACTTTCTGGAGGGTTTTTATCACAAATGGGTGTTGAATTTTGTCAGAAGCTTTTGCTGCATCTATTGAGATGATCATATGGTTTTTATTATTCTCTTTGTTAATATGGTTTATCACATTGATTGATTTGCATATATTGAAGAATGCTTGCATTCCTGGGATAAACCCCACTTGATCATGGTGTGTGATCCTTTTAATGTGCTGTTGGATTCTGATTGCTATTATTTTGTTGAGGATTTTTGCATCTGTGTTCATCAGTGATATTGGCCTGTAGTTTTCTTTCTTTGTGACATCTTTGTCTGGTTTTGGTATCAGGGTGGTGATGGCCTTGTAGAATGAGTTTGGGCGAGTTCCTCCCTCTGCTATATTTTGGAAGAGTTTGAAAAGGATAGGTGTTAGCTCTTCTCTAAATGTTTGATAGAATTCGCCCGTGAAACTATCTGGTCCTGGGCTTTTGTTTTTTGGACGATTTTTAATTAATTAATTAATTTTTTTTTTCGGTATGTTGGCCTCTCACTCTTGTGGCCTCTCCCATTGCGGAGCACAGGCTCTGGACGCGCAGGCTCAGCGGCCATGGCTCACGGGCCCAGCTGCTCTGCGGCATGTGGGATCTTCCTGGACCACGGCATGAACCCGTGTCCCCTGCATCAGCAGGCAGACTCTCAACCACTGTGCCACCAGGGAAGCCCTGGACGATTTTTAATCACAGTTTCAATTTCAGTGCTTGTGATTGGTCTGTTTATATTTTCTATTTCTTCCTGGTTCAGTCTCGGAATGTTGTGCTTTTCTAAGGATTTGTCCATTTCTTCCAGGTTGTCCATTTTATTGGCATATAGTTGCTTGTAGTAATCTCTCATGATCCTTTGTATTTCTGCAGTGTCAGTTGTTACTTCTCTTTTCATTTCTAATTCTGTTGATTTGAGTCTTTTCCCCTTTTTTCTTCATGAGTCTGGCTAATGGTTTATCAGTTTTGTTTATCTTCTCAAAGAACCAGCTTTTAGTTTTATTGGTCTTTTCTTAAAATATTTTAAAACCTTCTTCTCAAGCTGAGGTGTACTCCCACCTTTTGCCTGAGTTGAGCGTCTTACTCTGTCAAGTGGACATTATAGAGACTTCTGTTCAATTTATCATCCTCAAAATCAATAAACTTAATTCGGCAGCCACAGAATGTTTAACAATATCTCTCAAAGTTTGCTAAACATTCTGCTCATTTTCTGCTTTCCGCATCTGCAGCTTATAAAGATACAGAAATATGTTCTGAACTAAATTTAGTAATATAATGTAATTACATATAATGGAACTCATGGATTACTTTTAAATAGCCACTAAGGAATAAAATGTGAAAAATAAATTATAAGGAATTAATGTGATTTCCCAGGGAGTGTTTTTTTTGGGAAAAAAAGCAAAGCTATCATATAAAAGTTTTATAACTAGGCTATCTTTATGATTATTCTGTTCAGAACACTACATTGTTATTTGTGGCCTTTTTTTTTATCAGATGAAGGAAGGTATTTCTCCTTTTCAAATAATTTTTAATTATGAGTATTACATGGATACTAAAAGATGAATTCTTTTTTTAGAAACACAATAAATTCTGGATTAATCTAGATCTTATTGATCTGAAAAACATCTCACATTTAACATTTTATGTTAAATTAACAATTACAGAATACTTTCAAACTTATTTTATAATAATTCCCTCCCCTTTAGTAAATTTTTATATTCATTTACATTTCTTTTTCAATGTTGGTTTACATGTCAGGGTGTTTATTAGTTAATGTAACAAACTGTGTGGTCTTTTAATTAATACTACCACTCAGGTTTATAAATAATACGTTTTGTATAACCATTTAGAATTTGTACACTGATACATTAGATATTTTTTAAGAAGAGTTTTTTTTAAAAAACAATTATCATTTGTTGAACTAGTAGAATCATTATTTTAAAATGCATCCTTAAAAATAAAATGAGTTATGATTCACTGTGTACCTTACTAATAAATATTTAGTCTATAGTTTTCTTCTTTGTGTTTCTTCTATGTCTGTGTGTTTAGCTAAGAATTGTTTTTAATTTGGTTAACAGTACCCCATTTAGGAATATGAAAAATGTTGAAGCAATTACAAAATACTTAACAATTTTGTAAAAGAAGCAGCATTTTAAAAATCACAACAAAAGATATTCTCATTGAAATGAATTTTTATATCCAAGATAATCTTTCATTCCTTATATGTGTGTAAGTTTAACTTTAAAATAAATACTTCTCTCGCAGCCTCAGAGAAAATAGTTTCATACTTATGCAGTGTTTATTATGTATACCAAGAATTACACTGAATTCTAATGCACATCATCTCTTTTAATCATCACAAGTCGTGAGGCAGCTGCGTTTATTATATCCTTTTTAGAGTAGAATTAATTGAGGCACAAAGAGACTAAATAATGTATATGCAGCTGAGTTTTACCTCTAAGGCTAGATCTAAAATCTAGGCTTTTAACTTATATATTTAGTACATAGACAGACTAATAGTTATTTAAAGTTACAATTCGAGAGAAAACACCACAAAATCTATCTATAGGCTAATTAAAGAAAATATGGTCACTTTATTATGAAAACCTCACTTGAAATGTGGGTGAACTTTAACAAATAATGAAATTCAAAGCTATCTATTGTCTAAAAGCATGCAGTCTTTTATTTTTGTATTAGTGATTTAGGTGCAAATTATTCCAATATTTTTCTTCTCATTCAAGAAAAAATTTTCAGAGCTGGAGCCCTTACAGAATTCTCTGCTTACAAAAATTAAGGCATAAATCTCCCTGGAGGAGATGATCCTCAAAAGGGGAGATGGTGCCTTTGCTCTAGCAGGAAAGAATGGAAATGAATCCATTTTTGAATAAACAGGTACCCCTTTTTCAATTAAGACCAATTAATTTCCAAAGCCTTTGCTATTTTCCATATTACAGAGAGCTATTAAAATGTGCCAGTTTACGTAAGATAGATTTCAAAAGACTATGAGAAAGAATTTTACATACCTCACGGAAACAATAGTCTTTTCAAATAGTAATTTTGGAACTGAGCCAAATGGCAAGCACCTGAAGCAGTAGGTGTGATGCTACTTGGCCCAATGTCCCTTCACACTTGTAGGTCAGTATTAGGTCCCCCAAGATTAAACCTCACGGTATTCTATTCAAAGTGTCAGCATTCATAAGCCTGCAGTTGCAAGCTCTTATATGTTTCACAATCTCTTACTCCGCTGAATTCCTATGCACCAAAATAGGCAAAGATAAGAATTTAGTTTCTGGGAAGATTTCCTTTAAGAGCCTCTGTCCAAAGCATCCAGTGCTGAAGAAAAAGAAAAGGTAGTGGTGGTGTATATCTGCTAATATTTTGTTTCTTTTTCTTTTCTGTCTTATAATATATACAGAATAGAACTGGGTCAAAAACCTATGAGTCAGAATTCTATCTTTTTACATGCAAAAGATTTTCACTGTTCTGAATAATGCAAGTTATTTTATACTGTTGAAATTTAAATTGTTAAAGTAAAAACACATGCAGTCACCACTTTTACCGAGGTGAAGTAGAAAGATTACAAAGCAATCTTATTTTTGGTCCTGAAAGTGTGGATAAAAGTGTTGGATAAGAGAGAATGATGTTTGAAAAATATGTGAAGAAAAATAAAGAATGAAAGACAGATTTTCATTGTACCCGAAAGACTAGTTTTGAGAACTGTTAATAGAAGTTGGGGAATTGAAAGGTGTGTTTGAATCTATTTAGAGTTAGTATGTGTTGTAGGAAGAAGCTCCAAGAGAAGAGAGAACTGAATATTGCCAGAAAAAAGGTTCCCTGTAGATTGAAAAATAAACAGCAAAATTCCATTACAGAGGAATCCACTGGAAACTCTTTCCAAGCAAGGAATGGCCCCTTCAACAGCTATAGATGACATCTTTAGCAAAATCAGAAATAGTTGCCTTGCCAGTAGTTTAAAGGAAAAGGAAGAAACTTCTGCCTTTGTACAGTCATAAAATGATCATTGTCTTTAATATTTTCTTAAAATTATTATTATAAGTCCACATACTTAGAAGTTGGGTAAACATTTCTCCACAACCATTTTATTAATGACATCCTAAACTTTGCATGTGAGTATATAATTTATAATGAATATGTTTATATACGTATACATACAGACAACATATTATATTTATTTTAAACATTTTCTTTTCAAATAATTTTATACTCCTTTAGGTTTCTCCTACTTTTGCAGTTTTTACCCGTTTCTTATAGTCTACAAATTCCTTTCACTCACTTTTCCTAAAAGTAATTAGTCAATGCTGACTACAAATTAGGTTTTGTAAAAGTAGTTGTTTTTATTTAAAAATATAACCATCACGAAATTGTTGTGCATTTTTTGTTACCAGTCTAAAGATGGGTTTTCTAACATAAGAATGTGATAGTTCCTTCTATTTATTGAGTGCTTGTATTGAGCACAATATAACTCATTTATTGTAACTATTAAATGTTTTTAAATTATAAAATATTTGCTAAAATTACAGATGATAATGTAGCAGACCACCATGTAGTTTTCACCTAAACCCGAAGTAGACTTGACTTTCTTATTCAATCTTTTACTTAATCGTACTTTGCATGTGTCTATAAAAACAAATCAATAGAACAACTTTGTATACAAGTATTAAAATCAGTATCTTTTTAATGGGAAAACAAACCCAGAGAATTTTAGTAACTCTTCCAAAGTTGCTTAGCTAGTAACAAAGCCCAAATTTGACCGCAGTTTACCACTTTTCTCAAGTCCTGCAAGATAGTACAATATTGCTCTCAACTCAGAAGGTAAAAATCATACTATTTGCAATGAAAAAAGAAGAGGAATCTCATGAAGTCCTGTGTGTACCAAACAGTTTTTTCTAGGAAAAAGCTAAATTATATATTTAACTTTTTAAAGAAAAAACAGTAATGTTAAGGTTGTGTTTCCGCTTTAAACTGACCTGTTAGTTTCTATTGGTGTAAGTACTTTGAGGATGTTTAAAATTTTACTTTAGCCTTCAGTTTACATATATTTAAATTTTAGTTAGGTTTAGGTTCCATTCTTTTTAATTAAGATATAATTACATATAGAGAAATTCACCCTTTATAGTGAGTTTTGATAAATTATATACACGTGTTAACCATTGACACAGTCAAGATGTAGAGTAGTTCAGTCAGCGCCCTCTCCAAAAATTGTTGCCTTGGACCACTTTGGAGTCAACCTTTTTCTCCACCTCCAGCCTTTAGCAACCACTGCTCAGATCCGCTCCCTGTAGGTTTGCCTATTTCAGGATGTTATATAAAGAGAATCATACAGCAAGGAGCCTTTTGAGTCTGGCTTCTTTTACTCATTATAATTCAGTTGAGATTTCTCTATATTGTTGCAAATATCAGTAGTTCCTTTTTATTGCTGAAATAATATTCCATTGTATGGGTGTATCAGTTGTATCCATCTACTCTCTTAAAGGACATTTGCATTGTTTTCAGTTTTCATGATTATGAATAAACTCTCTGTAAATGCATGTGTACAAATTTTTATGTGAACTTAAATTTGCGTCTCAATTAAATAAGTATCTTGGAGTGGGATGGCTGCTAAGCATATGTTTAACTTTATAGGAAACCACCAAACGGTTTTTACAAAGTGGCTGTACAATGTTACATTTCCATCTGCGATATGAGATTCCAGTCTCTCCACATACTTGTTAGCACTTAGTATTGTATTTTTTTAAATTGTATCCATTCTAATGGATGTGAAGTGGCATCCTGTGAAGGTTATAAGGACCATTTCCCTGATAATCAATGACATTGAGCATTTTTTCATGCAATTATTTGCTGTCTGGTAATCTTCTTTGGTTAGGTGTCTGATCAGATCTTTTGCCCATTTTTGTTGTTGTTTTCTTACCATTGAATTTGAATGGAAATTTTTATATTTTGGAATGAGCTTTATCAGATATGTTTAAGTCATGTATTCATGCCTTTTTCAGCCACTTTCATGGGTTCCACTAGAAGGTGAGGCGGTTTCAAAGTCTGTTCTCAAAAACTGGAGAATCTTGGATCTTGGATTTTGTGATTGTTATTAATATTTGGCTCCCTTGAAAACCTCCTGTAGGTGCGTTTTTAGTAGTCTCTTTCTTGTCAGGGTTCCTCAAATCTGTATCTCAGAGACCCCCAAACCCAAGTTCATTCTTTTAACAAATTAGAAAGAACTGGTTAGGAAAATTCTCAATCTCTTGGGTTAGACATCAACCAATGACTCACCACCTCTCTGTCTCATCCACCTGTTCTCTGCCCTGCACGCTGCTAGACCAGTCACCACCCTCGCTCAAGTGCCCAGTGACACAGCTTTTCGGTTGTCATCTTACAAACTGTGCAGAAGAATTAGACTTCCTTTTTTTTTTTTAGCTTTTTAAATTTTTATTTACTTATTTATTTATTTTTGGCTATGTTGGGTCTTCATTTCTGTGCGAGGGCTTTCTCTAGTTGCGGTGAGTGGGAGCCACTCTTCACCGCGGTGCTCTGGCCTCTCACTATCACGGCTTCTCTTTTTGTGGAGCACAGGCTCCAGACGCGCAGGCTCAGTAGTTGTGGCTCATGGGCCTAGTTGCTCCGCGGCATGTGGGATCTTCCCAGACCAGGGCCCGAACCCGTGTCCCTGCATTGGCAGGCAGATTCTCAACCACTGCGCCACCAGGGAAGCCCTAGACTTCCATTTTAAACTATTCCCTCCCTCCAGAAACACTTTCTTATCTTTCGATTCCATGACCATACCTCTTTCTGCCTCTCCTTTGGCTATTTCACTGGTTCATCCTCTGGATTCTGAATGTCAGGTTGTAGCTCCCCAACCTATGTTCTGTGCAGCTCTCTGCTCACTCTGTACCTTCTTAACCGCACACATGGCTTCATTTTCCAACCAGACACATAGACAGCTGTCATATTTAAATTTACAGGATAGGCTTCTCCTGATCAATAGAACCATATATCCTACTGCCACCTCATTTCCACATGGATGTCTTAAATGCTTCCCAACTAGCATGTCTAAAATGAATCTTTTTTTTTTGTTTCTCTTTTATTATTAACTTGTATTGGAGTATAGTCGCTTTACAATGTTATGTTACTTTCTGCTGTACAACAAAGTGAATCAGCTATATGTATACACATATCCCCTCTTTTTTAGATTTCCTTCCCATTTAGGTCACCACAGATCACTGAGTAGAGTTCCCTGTGCTATACAGTAGGTTGTCATTAGTTGTCTATTTTATGCCTAGTAATTTATATATGTCAATCCCAGTCTCCCAATTTATCCCACCCTCCCCCACCTTGGTATCCGTACATTTATTCTCTACATCTTTGTCTGTATTTCTGCTTTGCGAGTAAGTTCATCTGTACCATTTTTCTAGATTCCACATAAAAGCGATATTATACGAGATTTGTTTTTCTCTTTCTGACTTACTTCACTCTGTATGACAGTCTCTAGGTCCATCCACGTCTCTGCAAAGGGCACAATTTCGTTTCTTTTTATGGCTGAGTAATATTCCATTGTATATATGTACCACATCTTCTTTATCCATTCATCTGTCGATGGACACTTAGGTTGCTTCCATGCCCTGGCTATTGTAAATAGAGCTGCAATGAACATTGTGGTACATGACTCTTTTGTTTGTTTGTTTGTTTGTTTGCGGTACACGGGCCTCTCACTGTTGTGGCCTCTCCCGTCACAGAGCACAGGCTCCGGACGCGTAGGCTCAGTGGCCATGGCTCACAGGCCTAGCCGCTCCGCGGCATGTGGGATCTTCCCGGACCGGGGCACGAACCCGTGTCCCCTGCATTGGCAGGTGGACTCTCAACCACTGCGCCACCAGGGAAGCCCACATGACTCTTTTTGAATGATGGTTTTCTCAGGGTATATGCCCAGTAGTGGGATTGCTGGGTCATATGGTAGTTCTATTTTTAGTTTTTTAAGGAACCTCCATACTGTTCTCCATAGTGGCTGTATCAGTTTACATTCCCACCAACAGTGCAAGAGGGGTTCCCTTTTCTCCACACCCTGTCCAGCATTTATTGTTTGTAGATTTTTTGACGGTGGCCATTCTGACTGGAATCGGTATTTGCCCTCAAAATGGGTCCTCCCATAGTCTTCTCTTTTCATCCTTTGTCGCACACTCTAGAAACTGGGTTTTCACATGGACATTTTCCCGTCTCCCTCACTGTGCAAATATAAACGAAGTAGTCCAGGTTTCAATGCCCAATAGCTCTCCAATTACCAGACTCCATGTCCACAAAGAGAATAGTCTCGCATACACAATAACTTAAGTACTTGTTGAATAGTGATAACTGCAATTGCCACATGTTAAAAAAGTGAATAATCAGGAGCCAAGAGACGAATTTAAAAATATTGCTTAAATGCCTGAAGAAAAAATACGCCTCTAAGAAATTGTTTTGCCTGTATGTGTTTATCTCACTTTGGTGTCAGTAATAACGGCTTCATCGAATAAGATGGTATGTGTATTCTTCCTACTTTATTTTTTCGAAGTGTTTGTGTAAGTTTGGTATTATTTCTTCTGCTGTTGATGTTTCATAATGTCTTCTCTAATAATATCTGAAAATATTATAGGGTTTTTCTTTAAGGGTTATTCTACTTCCTGTATTTTCTGTTTTTGTTAGATTCCATTTGTTTGTTTTATTTCTCTTTTTGTTACATTGGAGATTTCCCTCAAATTTCTTACCTTCCTTTGCTGTTGTTATTGTTTATATTTAAGGCTGAATCACTGAAAAAAATCAGCAGAAGTTCCCTCTGGGTGTGGAGCTAGTCAACTGATAGGATTTAATATAGAGCGAGTGGGTAGACATCTGGGGTTTTTTTCCCTCACTGGGGGAGACATCTCTGTAAGCAACTATATATCTTTTCCCTGTGGCCACAGAGACTCTCCAGAGAAAAAACATTCTATGACTTCGGTGGGCGGGGGTAGGTGTGCACGGTGGTGGACGGCTACTGAGGGTGTGTGAGTCCGGCTGCCAGCCAGGATGGGGACCAAGCAAAGTAAGGAGCTTGAAAATGTACTGTTTTCTGCGTAGGCTTTTCCTTAGTTCTCTCTTCTTTTCAGTGAGTCTTGTCCTGCTTTTCGCTCTCCTAGTGACCCTGGGTCTGGAGCTGTCTCTTTCAGTTTCTCCCTGGAATGAGCCTCTAGGATCAGCTAGGATTTCAGAGACTTATCTCCTTGACTGGGTGGAGGGGATAAATGGAGTATCTGAGGGCTCAGTTTGGGCTTTACATTAACTTCAACCAGTCTCCCCGTGTTCACCTGTTTCTTCACCTCCGTTTAGCCAAGTACCTATGAGTAAATACATTTGTGGATCTGAGGCATAAAATGACTTGCTTCTTCCCAGCTCCAGGCACATGGTTTTCAGCTCTGTCTCCTCTGATAACACTTCTATGTATTTATCTTAAAATAAACATCAGTATCTTTCATCTACCATGCTCTCCTATCCTGTTCTTTTTACCTCTGTGCTCATGATACATTACCCCTACTTTAGGGTGAAGCTCTGGGGAGGAAAGCAGAGCTGTACGATTGCTTTGAATTTGCCAAATTTAACTGGAAGTTGAAAGATAAATTTTTCATTCATGACCGAGTTGGTTTTAGCTCTGATGCCAATAAATATCGTTAGTAAACTTTAAAAAATGTGTGTAGAAGCATCAGCTCTATCGGAAAAACTGAAACCAACTAGATGACAGGTTTTGATATTACTTCCTCATACATTTGTCATGACCCATGACTGCTTATGCTCATTGACTGATACAAGAATCGACACATTAGAAATGTTACGTCTAATGATATTTTACCATCGCAAGGGGAAGGCTATATAAATTAAATATTTAATTCTCACTGATACTGAACTCACGGTCCTTACCCCTAAATTTTCTGTGAACTTTGTGGTTGTTGATTTTGGTTTTTCGTTTGGTACCCTTTTGCTTTGGGTCTTTGGCAAGCACCTCTGTCCTTATGTCCTTTTCACCTTTGTTTTCTGGGTGGCAGGACTTCCATTCTGATGAAATGGGGATAGTTATAAACTTCTATTACTTTTTCTAGCCAATAAGAGGTTAGGGCCAGACAGGGTATGTGACAGTCCAGTAAGGCTCTGTGTACTAGAGATACAGAGGTGGTGAAAGGAAGATCATTCTCCAACGTCCTGGACTTTAGATCCCTGAGTTTGAGGAATAACATGAATGGCAGCCTTATAGAGCTCTGCAATGCTTTTGATAACCTTTATGATGTGAGGCAAAAAGGAGCTAAAAGTGTAATGTTTCAGTTACAACATAATTCTGTGTTTCCTGTTCATGCCCCAAACTACTGACTTCAGAATGTATTTCTGAGGCCATGTGCTTTAATTCACTTTGCATTACCTCAAGGGGGAAAATGCAATTAAGTGCTTAAAAAATTTCCACTTAAAATATAAAATGAATAGAGTCTTCCTTAATCCAATATTATTTATATATCTTTTCATGGATAAACACTTGTTTTGTGACTTTTTATGAAGTCTGTGTGGATCAGACTTTCTTTTTTTCCTTCTTTCTTTCTTGTATTCCTGGATTTAAAATTTTTTTCCTATCCATACATGATTTTTGAGTATGAAAATAAGATAGAGAAAACTATTCAGATTAAAGTATTGTGGATTTCCTATGTTTACTATCTACCATTGACTTAACCTTGTCAAAGAGTTTAAATATTAAATGTTGAAATAGTTAAAATAAAAATCTTGTACTTTTTTCAATATTATTTTTAAAAAGAAAATTGTGTTTATTTTCTTATTCCTTGATTCAGTTTAAACAGGAAACTCTTTCCTAAATGATCTTTCCTTTGTCATCTTAAGAAAAAAAATACATCATTATCAATAATTACTTTGGGGCCATTTTAATAAGATTTGAGTTAAATTACATTTAAATATTTTTCTAACGTTTTGGGTTTAGGAAAGCATTATTTATAGAGTTCTTCCATGTCATGAAAAATGACAGGAAACTGATTTTAACCTATCCTACTCTTTCATTTATTCTTTGACTAAATTCCATATGCCAGCCTACAAAGGTAGTAGACAGTAGGCAATAAGATAGGCATGCAAGGGAGTAAATAAGAGTAAATAAGCTAGTGTTTGCAATGTCTGAAATAATATGGAGGAAACAAAAAGGTGCTGAAATAGTTTATGTCAATTAGGATATCTAGTTACAGTGGATGGAAAGCTGCAGTAATTATGTGACCTTACAGTTGAAGTCTCAACGAAGAGAAAGCACCACCCGTGTATAGTGCCTCGACATACAATTTTAGGAATGGAACAGATTTTTCTGAGGTTTTAAATTTGAAAAAAGCTTGGCATTTTGGAGATACCAGTGTTCTATGACTGAGGGTGGGAATGATATGAGATGAGATTGGAGCATTGATGGGAGTCAGATGCTCAGGGCCTTAGATTGGATTTTATCTGATGTCTAAGCCACCAAAACCTGGATGAGTGGGATCATTCCATCAATGAGTGTTTTTCAAGGATTCTTGTGATTTGTGGGTGGAGAGTCCATTGGGGGGGTAAACAGAGCAGCTGAGAAGATCAGTTATGAAGGTAATGCAGTAAATCAGGCGAGAGATATTGGTGGTGGAAACTAGGAGGTCAGCAAAGGACATGGAGAAAAATTGCTATATTTTAGAGGTAAGATTATTAGTACTGGCTGATACATTATATTTAGGAGTAAAGGAAAGAGAGAGAAGTGTTAATTCCCAGACTCTTGAATGAGCAATAGGTTAGTAAGTTTTAATGAACTGGGAAAAACCCGGGAGGAAATGCATTTGGAGAGGAAATTCATCAATTCCGTTTTAGATGTGTTAAGAATGAGACCTTAAGAAACCTAATCATTTTCTCAGGGTTGGGAATGGATGACGATACTCAGAAAGAAGTGTAAGGAGGATGTAAGGGAACTATTTCTGAGCCCTGAGAACGCAAACATTCAGGATTATGTATCAGAGAAGTCAGCAGAGGTTACTGATAATAACAGCCACTAAAGGAGAAGGAATAGCAGAAAAGTGTGACTTAGGGAGAAACAGAACTCATGGTTTTGGAATAAGAGCAGGTGATCCGCAGGACGGAGGTGTGAAGTATGGTGGGGTACAGAGGGTTCGCACAGAAGCTGTGGGAAGCCAGTTCCAGTGGGTTAATTGTGGGAGCCTTGACAAGTGATTAGGAGGTAGGAAAAGCACAGATACAGACAGAACATTCCAGAATGGAAGCTGTGAAGGAGAACAGAACAATGGCAATAGCTCAGTAGGGTTGTGGGCTTACACAGGGTTTTCTTCTGCTTGTTGATGCTTTTGTTTGTGTTTATTTTTTAAAATCTGGGAGAACCACAGTTTCCTATGCTAATAGGAACAGTACAGTAGAGAAAGAGCGAGAGAAAGGCTGAACAAGAGGAGTAGTGTTGCTAGAACAGGATGGTTCCAAGCACCTGTAGGGTTGCTAGCTTTTTGTTTTGGTTTGGTTTGGTTTGGTTTGGGTTTTTTTGCGGTATGAGGGCCTCTCACCGTTGTGGCCTCTCCCGTTGCGGAGCACAGGCTCTGGATGCACAGGCTCAGTGGCCATGGCTCACGGGCCCAGCCGCTCCGCGGCATGTGGAATCTTCCCAGACCGGGGCACGAACCCGCGCCCCTGCATCGGCAGGCGGACTCCCAACCACTGCGCCACCAGGGAAGCCCGGGTTGCTAGCTTTGGACAGGATGAGGAGAAACATTTTACTCGCTCTGTATCTGAGTTGCTCTTTAACATCTGTTTCCCTTACGAAGTGTGAGGTAGGTTTGTCCACTGAATGCAGGAGTGAGGGAATGGAAGTAAGTGGAGATGGTTTGAAATTAGCATGGGAATAAACCAGCATGGGATAAATGAACTGGTGGTGAGCACTGTTAAAGGAAGACTTATTCTGACACTGGCTAACACCCTAAGGAAGACTACTGAGAACTTCATCAGGGTTGAGCGGAGTTGTTTCTGAAGTAAGCAGCTGGGGATCTAGGAGTACCTGGCTTGATAAGGGAATGGCTGTGGTTCCCCCAAAACTGAGAGGTCCTGTCCCCAGAAAACATTCCAGATCCGGAACGCTGAACTCTCATCATTCATCTGCGCTGAACGCAGCAGACCCTCATCATTCTTCTAGCTCGGTTACCTACTGAGTGTGTATGCTCAGCATACCCCACCACACACACACACATGCACTCTCACACACACACACACACTGTCACACAGACTCACACACACACTCACACATACGCACACCCCTTTCAGAGCCAGAGTGCAACTGTGGTCCAAAATCAGTACCAAAGAAAAATAAGTAGTTGAGTAAATGAATTTATAAGTAAAAGCATGCTTAGAATTTATGCTTCTGCTATTTTGAAAAAAAATCCTTGAATGGGTTTTAATTATAAAGAGAAATTTAAGAGCTCAAAGGTTAGTAAAAATGCAAAATAAAATTTTTGTGTTTTCAGACACAGTACTTCTGGTTAAATAAGTCAACTTTGCTTTACTCAACATTGTTTCATAGCAACAAATTCCCCCCACCCCCGCCGACACTTTGGTAAATAATCTGGAACCTTTTAGACATAGAAGCACATAAGGAACAAAAAATTTAATCTGGACGTAATTGCAATATACAAAACAGGTATGCCTTAAAATTAGCAAATTCTTTGGGAAAAAACAAGTTTGAGGATCTTATAATTAATATTCTCAGCCCTCAAAAAATTATATATCATTTCTAGCAGGTAAACTCAATGAAATCTTGGTTATAACTAGCATGCCTAGAACAGTCTTTGGCACAGAGTAGTCATTCAGTAAAAAGTTGTAAAAGCATAAAATTTTCCCTTTGGTATTTATTTTAAGCATCTTATTAGGGACAAGTGTCTGCTTAGTGTACCAGCCTTCTTCCTATGAGCTTTACCTTTCCAAATACTGTCTTATTTACATACACAGAAGCTTTGCACAATACATTTTAATATCTACATTTATAAATGGGAAACCAGAGGCTTAGGGTATTATTAATATCAGCATTTTCTACACTTATGAAAAACCTACTATAAATAAGCACTGGGCTATTTACATACTTTATTTCAAAGTAGCTCATTTTTACAGCAGTCGTCACATTTCACAGGGGAAAATGAGCCTCAAAGGTCACACTCATAGTAAGTGAAGGTGAGATTCAAACGCAGGTATATCTGTGCCCCAAACACATGTTCTTAGTGTTATTCTATATGAGGTATGTGTGGTTCTCCAAAACATGATCTGTCCTAGAAAAATCAGAATTCAGTTAGATATTTTGTTAGAAACGTATCTCTGTGTATGCATTATGTGATTTTAAGTACTGTGTAGACGTGGTGGGAGAAAACAAGATTTCACAAGGAACACAGGTTTTAAGTGAATAGGAATTAATGTTAAAGTATGCTTTAAGAACTGAACCTTTTATGGAGTTTAATGAATATCCCTTAATATAATTATTGCCCACATGTTTACTGCTATTACCACCACTACTACTATTACTAAGCTATTGCTATCCTTGAGTGCCTAATGTAAACCAATGCAGGGGACACGGGTTCGAGCCCTGGTCCGGGAAGATCCCACATGCCGTGCAGCAGCTAAGCCCGTACGCCACAACTACTGAGCCTGCGCTCTAGAGCCCGTGCTCTGCAACAAAGAGAAGCCACTGCAATGAGAAGCCCGCGCACCGCAATGAAGAGTAGCCCCCGCTCGCTGCAACTAGAGAAAGCCCGCGTGCAGCAACGAAGACCCAACGCAGCCAAAAACAAATAAATAAATAATAAATAAATAAATTTTAAAAAAAGAAAAAGGACCAGTGGAACGAAAGTTCCAAAGCAGACCCAATGTAAATAGTCACATGATTCACAGCAAAGGAACTAGTGCAGTGCTATGGCAAAAGTGTGGGCTTTTCATTAAAATTAGATGTGGGAAAAAAGAGAATCAGGACCTCAACCTCACACTATACTAAAACATCAAGTCTAAGTTAATCGTAGGTCCACGTTTGAAAAGTAAAATAATAAAGATTCTAGAAGACAACATAAGATAATATTTTCATGACTTTGCGGTAAAGATTTTTTTTAAATACACCAAAAGCACTGACCGTAAAGAAAAGTTCAAACATCATTAATATTAAGAATTTTACTTCATCAAAAAACACCATTGAGAGAGTAAAATTACAAGTTTCGTAGTGGAAGATGTTTGCAATACACATATTTGACAAAGAACCTGTATCCAGAATACATCTTACTCTTATAAATCAACAACAAATAAAACAGCCAACAGAAATGGATCAAAACCTTTTAATTGGCACATCTTAAGAGAGGGTAACCCCGTGTCCAAATAAAATGAAAGTGTTCAATGTCATCGGTCCTCCAGGCATTACTCATTAAAACCACAATGAGTTAGTATCCCATACTTAGGAGAGTGACTAAAGTTTAAAAACTGCTAGTTGTGGGCAAGGGCATGGAGCCAGGGAACAGCCCTCGGAAGTATAAATTGTCAGTTGGTGCAATCACTTTGGAAAATGGTTTGGCCGTATTTATAAATACATACCTCCTGAACTGTCAATTCTGTTTCTAGCTATGAAGTCCCCCAAATGCATACTTTGTCCATCAAAAGACAAGTAGGGGGCTTCCCTGGTGGCGCAGTGGTTGGGAGTCCGTCTGCCGATGCAGGGGACATGGGTTCGTGCCCCGGTCCGGGAAGATCCCACATGCCGCAGAGCGGCTGGGCCCGTGAGCCATGGCCGCTGAGCCTGCGCGTCCAGAGCCTGTGCTCCGCGACGGGAGGGGCCACAACGGTGAGAGGCCCGCGTACCGCAAAAAAACAAAAAACAAACAAACAAAAAACTAAGTATGTATTTTACATTTTAATTGTGGTATTTAATTTCATTTTAATTGTATTGATTCAAATTAAAAGATGAATGTAATTTTACCAAGAATAGTTAATTTGGGGAAAATTAATATTTTAATAGAAATTTAGCATATATAACTATATATACATATATATTTATACATATATAACAAGCCTAAAGGTTTTCTAATGCATATATTATGTATATATATATATTTTTTTATTTATTTGTATAGGTAGATAGACAGATATAAAGCAAGGCTAAAGGTTTTCTGGTGCATCTGTCCCACATGCCTACTCTGACAGGTAACCGATCTTGCACGCCACTTTGACAGGCTTATGCAGGCAGAGAGCTGGAGGAGCAGCTGCGGTCGGCGTCCAGTGTAGACGAGCTCATGACTCTGCTCTACCCTGAATCCTGGAAAATGTACAAGTGTCAGTTAAGGAAAGGTGGCTGGCAACACAGTAAAGAGCAGGCCAACGCCAATGCGAGAACAGAAGGGGCTCTAAAGTTTGCCGCAGCACACTACAACGCAGAGATCTTAAAAAGTAAGTATGGGAAAGAAAATATATAGTAAGCTTCACATGTCAACCCAGGGAAAGCTGTCACTCTGGTCCTTTAATTTCAGCATTTGTGATACCACTGAATACCTTTAGGGCCGAAAGTAAATAAAACAACAAAATA
This sequence comes from Aethalodelphis obliquidens, assembly GCF_003676395.1. NCBI lineage: Eukaryota > Metazoa > Chordata > Mammalia > Artiodactyla > Delphinidae > Aethalodelphis > Aethalodelphis obliquidens. Next base: position 5,213,741 of record NW_020837969.1, read on the forward strand.
AAGAATTATTTTCAAACTACAGAAGTTTATGGTTTCACTGTGAGTGGTTAAGATGATTTCTTGAAAAATAAAGACAGGGAGGTGCGTGCATATCAACACACTGTAATTTTTTTTTTAATCGAGGTGATGTCCCATCGGAAAAAATTTTAAAACATACAGATCAATTTTACACACTATACCAGTTTAATCACTTAAACATTCTGCATCATAAAAATAATTGCGCATAAATTTTCTTTAGCTTTGGATATAGAAACGTTTAATTTCTAAATCATCCAAAATCACCTTATCAACTGCTACTTGCTTCTGTGTTGCTTCGGGAACTTGCTTGAGAGCAGGACTTTGGTAAAGCTACAGCCACAAAAAATTATGATGTTGCTCAAAATGCCATAGCATAAATAGGTGGACACTTTCAAAACGTTAATTCCTTCCTGTTGTTGGATGTTAACTGCTGTAAAGGTTTGAGATTGCAAATTATTTTGAGAACAAAAGCAAACAAGCAAAATGGTTTTATGGTTGAATAGCAGTAGTTTATATCTTTTTTTCCCCCAAAACTTTATTTGAGGGGAAATAGGGGGAAAAGAAACTAGAACATTTAAGAAGTACATCATTTTTAATGCAGTCTTTAAAGAGTCAGCAGTGTTATACGTAAAGCACTGACTCATTGGGAACAGAATTCTAAGAGAGATCATGAAAGGACTAGATTTTGACTTTCCTGAAAAAGCTTAAGTACAGGATGCATGTCCCAGTTGCTGGAAAATACCCTCTCACTTCAAGTACCTATCACCAGGACACTACCGAGGTTGCCAGATCGCCTGCCTGAAAATGAGTTTTGAATTGAACCCAAAACCAAAGCCGTCCTCTCATTTACATCTCAGTTTAAAAAAGAAAAATTAAACACGTTTATGTTTGCTCTGAGACGTCAAAATTGCTACGTATGATAGTAAATGAGCACGAATCTCTGTGGGTTTTATAAACATCTGTATGTTAAATGTTCGTTTTCTTAAGTAAAGAAAACCAAACATAAGGGCCGTAGAATCAATATTCTATTCTCATTTTGAGAAAGCGTCTGGATGTTAGCTGTTTTTTCTTTTAGAGAATACCTTTAGCTGCTCTGTTAAAGATTATATCCTATTCCAGTTCACGGGGCGATATAGGATCCCATCAACTCTTCCTCTAAAGTTATGCATTGTACTTAACTCTTCACTCTGAAATCAAATGTGAGTGGCTTCCAGCTGCTGTGGGTGTCTCCGCCTTGGCGGCTTCCGTGCGACTCACGGCCTTCCCTGTGACCCGACAGGTATCGATACTGAGTGGAGGAAGACCCAGTGCGTGCCGCGGGAAGTGTGCGTGGATGTGGGGAAGGAGTTCGGAGCAGCGACAAACACCTTCTTCAAGCCTCCGTGCGTGTCCGTCTACAGATGCGGCGGCTGCTGCAACAGCGAGGGCCAGCGGTGCACGAACACCAGCGCCAGCTACCTCAGCAAGGCGGTAGGCCGGGCTCTGCGTGAGCCCTGCACCCGGGCGCCTTCATCCCTGCGGCCTTCAGAGGGCCTTAGTCCCGCTCACACTTGCTTGTCTTGTCTCTGGGGAACGAAGTTAACGTCCCAGTAGTTGGTGCTTTCCATGGTAGACCATCACCGAAAGAGTAATTGATGCTTCGTGAACTCTCTTTGCAGAGTGGCATCCAAGCCACGTTTTAAAGGTCAAATAGAAATGCTTATGCCGGTAGCGTATTCTGCAGAAAGTAATATTCATTTTAAAAAGATACTAAGATTTAAAAACATGATGCTGTTTTTATATTCAAGCCAAACTCTATCAAAGGCATGGCGGCCTTCTGAGTCTCTTGAAAAGAAAACGCTATCTTTTTCAAAGTTAGAGAAAATAAACATGAGGGATTTTGGAATTAAAATAAATTTTTTTGAATACCTTTAATTGTGTATATTTTAAAATAATTCAGTTCAGCAGTATGACATGTGTCCTAGACAATACTGTTTATTATTATGGTACTTGAGCTGTATTTAATCTCCTTTCACCTCCATGCTTCACAGAATTTAGGATTACTTTTATAGTACATTTATGATGTTGCTATGATTCATTTTACCTGCTTCCTCCCAATTACCTGCTCATATGAAAAAAAAATCGGGATTTGCCTATGCCATTTTTGAAGTCTGTCTGGTTTCTTGTTGGTTTATGTTTTCACATTTTGTTTGGATTTTTTCGATAGACTTGATACTTGCGATAATCACAATTCTTATAAATTCTGATCTGCATAGCAGTGGCTTTACAATGTGTAACAACGGAGTAGTTTTCATTTTAGCATTTCAAGTTTTTAAAGATGTGCAGAATTTTGGAGTTAAAAGTTTGAAGTCAGTTGGGAAGGAAGTACTTAGTCTTCCGAGTTCCGCTCCGGACACCCGCCTCTGACTCTACACACCCTCTTTCCTCACCTTCTCTTTCTGCCCTTCCTGGTGATTACTCCCAAATCTTTATCTCCAGCTCAGACCTCTCTCGTGGTTTCCGCACAACCAACTCAGCCTCGTGACTCAGCTTTCCCCAGACAGGTCAGAGTCAGCCTGTGTCACGCTGGAGTTACGGCCTGTCTCCCACCTCCACCCACCCTCACAAATAAACAAAAAAGTCAATGAATCTTTTTCTTTTTCCAGCGTTCTCTTAGTAGATGATGCCGTTCTTTTAGTTGGTCGGTCTGATTATTCTTGCTTTCACCAGAAGCCCGGTCAATAATTCCTGTTAACTCTACCTTCCAAACGTCTCTAGAACCTGTCTGTGTCTTCATTCTGCTGACTCCACTCTGATCTGGGCTGCATGCGTCAATCACCTGGGGCATGACGCATGGACCAGCCCACTAACTGAGGTCATACCTCCTCCCTACTTCCCTCCAATCCCTTTGCCACATTATAAGCAGTGAGTTTTTTCTCTTCTAAATGAGAAATCAGATGCTGCTCAAAACTCTCCTGTAACGCTGCCCGTTGCGACGGAGCCAGCGTACCGCGAGGGTATTGATAAGCTGGCCTTCTCTGATTGGACTGCTCAGGCTAGCATCTCTTCCGATCGGTTGATACCAACCTTCTAAGTTGTGAAATGTTTTGAACGACGCTCCTCTTCAGGTGTCTTCTTTAGTGTAAATCCTTTAACATGGTTTCCTGGGCCCTCCATGATCTGGCTGCTACTTAAATCTGCAGCTTCAATCGTCTCTGCTCTTTCCCGCAAAAACTGCTTTCCACAAATACCCCAATTCCTTTACTCTTTAAATTATGTCAAAATCTCTTACCTCCAAGTCATTCCAGTACTGCATCCTGGGTTTGAAACACCTCCTTACACATCACCACCACGTCCCCACTTATCAAGCTGATTTCTACACATCCTTAGGCCTAGACATAAACGTCGCCTTCACAGCATCCTGTCCTGTGCTCCGATAGCACCCTTTATTACCCATACAATAGAGCATCATTACCTTATCTGTCTGTCAGATTATTTTATTCCCCAGGCTCTAAACCCCGTGAAAGCAAAGGCTGTGTTTGGTTATTACCATGGGCCATAATAGCGCGGTAGTTGGCACGTAGTGAACGCTGGGCGCTAATTAAATACTTAAATAAAAGGGAACAGATTTGGAGTCAAAGGCAGAGTTTCGAATAGGCTGGTTTTGAAGCATCTGAGGGGTATTTAGGTGGAGATGCCAGAGGAAGACTGGGCATATAGTTCTAGAATTCTACAGCAGTGATTGGATCTCCAGCTATAGATTTGGGAGGAAACCTCGTGTTGATGAATGTGGTTTGAAGCCGTTACGTGGTTGCTACTGCTGAGAGAATTCTTGTCTCAGGAGAGAGATCGGAAGCTAATACCCAGGGAAAGCCAATATTCAGTCGTTGATATCCCGCCCATTTCTCCCTTTGATTTTGTAATATCATGCCCTTCTCCCACTCAGATTTATTTTTTAAGGTAAAAGGGATCATTTGAATTTAAATTCAATTAAGCAAATGTGGTGAAGCACCTACTAAGTAGTGTTTATCAAGGAGGATTACAAACCAAGGAGAACAAGACACGAAATTCCTGATGGCACTGTTTTCATTTGCCTTTGACCTTTTTACTGATTTTGCAGCTTGTAAAAGCTTGCACTCAGGTAACACTCTTTCCTGAGTTTATCTGTTTTTTTTATATTTTCCATATAGTATAAATGGGAGCATGTGAAGATTGCTTTCAAACATAAAAGGAAGTTTCTTACCGATATTTTCTGAAGGGGAAAGAAAAAAGTGTTTTGTTCCAGAAATTCCAGACACATCTTTTGGCAGCAAGTCACCAGTTAGAACCACATAACAATGTACCTTAAGTAATGTAGAACCCAAGTTTTTAGTAGAAACTTCATAGAAAAATTTTATGGGGTTCCATGAAGGACAGGTTATCAGCGTGTGTGAGGAAGCCAGCCGTGAGTTGAAAAGTAAAACCACATGCACTGAGCATTCCAGAGTGAGCTAATCCATAACAACCACTCCGAAGTCCTTCCCAACTAATACCTAAGTGACTTTGAAAAGTTACCCAGATCGGATGTCTTCTTGACCTCTTTCCTAAACATATGCTTTAAGTGTATTTTCTCATGAGAAATTGTACGTTTAAGACACATCACCAAAAAGTAGAAAGTGGATTTTGCAGAACGTAAATTATTTGATGGCCAAAGTAGAAGCAGAAGAAAGTCATCTGTTTTTGAGCCAAACATATGGACAAAAAATTATTTAAATGTTGGTATTGTTGTTGAATAGTGTCACTGAAGATAGGAATGAAAAGATAACTGCTAAATCTATGGGCTTTCCTTGGACATCTTGGAGTTAGAACTGGAGAAACTGTATGTGTTCATTAGTATCAACTGAAGGAGCAGCTCAGTCTGGGCCCTAAACCTCCTTTCCTCATTCTGACGTACATGAACCACATTATTTAAAATTCTGTGTTGCTGTCTTAGAAATAGCTATTCTATGTTTGTGTTATCTTATAAAGAAATCATATGAGCATATAGACTAGCAAAAGCATGCCAGATCATATTGGAGTTCAAGTGTTTCCTAAAATTGTCTTTTACTGCAAAATTCACTTAAACCTAAGTAGAATGTACAACTCTGGAATGAAACTTAGAAGTATTATTTTGCACTGCCGACAGGGATAGTTCTTCCATTAATTAAACAGAACACCAGCAGTCTGAAGGATTACTTTATTACATTCATATGTATTTAACAAGTGGAATGCGATTTGTTCTGAATCTTTAGCTAAGTAATATTTGGCAAGCATGGTTGTTGGAAATCAGGTTTTATCCAGATGTGGGAAAAGAACTCTATACCAATACCAGTTATCAGAAGTTAATGCATCTGTTAAACATACCATTTTTTTCCAACTTAATGTACTGATCATGTCCACAAGTTTTATTCAGTATTTCTAAAACTCCTGAATTGGGGTTTTTATTTTAATTGTAGCACTGTATGTACATTTTATTTATAAAAACATGTAAAATGAATTCAATACCAGATGTAAATCTGTTAGGACCTGCTGTCTTCCCAGACCCAGTTTAAGTTCCATAGACCCTTGATAGCTGGCCATGTGGTTAATATACTCAGTTAAAAGGTTAAAATAAACCCTCAATTTTCATCTTTTCACATGTTTAGGGATTATTTCTTTAAATGTTGTGCAGTTTTTCTGTCTGACTTTGCAGTTATTAGCCGTGCTGTCCAGGGGCTACAGATGTGTCTACACTTAATTAACGGACTCAGGGTTGGAATATTTAAATTACACATGGTAGTGAAATATTATTCTCTGGAGAGAAACTGGTCATATTTTGAGATAAAAAGTTGTAAAGGAAGGCACTTTTTGTGTCATATTTTTATCCACTCAAACATTCTCTTGAATTTGGTACTAAACTGTAATCCAGGATCTTCTCAGAAAGGAAGTTCTACACCTTTTTCTTGCATAGCCTGCAAGAGAAGTAGAAATAGGAATTGTTGTTTTACAACTGTTGCTATGCTGGTGTAAACGACCTGTTGTTTCAAAATGTGGCTTTATTTGAAGTCCATTCTTGTTGGTGGGAATGGACTGTTAAATATTCTTATTAAAGAATTCCAGTAGATAGCAAATGGGGACCTGTCTGTTGGAAATGTTTGTCATTTCCTCTTGTTTATTACAGTTTTTACTGAATACACAATCAAAAAATTTTTTCAATTTCCATCTTTGTTTAAATGCCATCTTTATGTAAATTCTTTTGATCTTCTCCAAAACCAGCAACTCTTTTAATAGGCATATGCTGATAGTATAGCATCAGTTTCCATAGTGAATTTTATTATTATTTAGATGCTTAATTATATACAAGCTAATACCATCTGTTGTTCAACAACAATTCACTTTATGGTATAAAACTATTTTAGGAAAATCATGATGTTCAAAATATCAAGTTATATTTATCATCCATTAATGATGGATGACGATACTAAATACATCCATTAGTATTTACTAGGTGCACGTATATACATAGAATTATTAGCTAAAGCTGAACATAGTACATAAATTTTGCACTCTATGAGTTTAAATTTAAAATAGAGAGTACAATTGTGCACACATTAAAGAACAAAACAATCTGACAAGAGTATAAGGATTTTTACTGCATTAAAATATAAAGAATCTATTTATTGTTTCAAAGACTGATGTGTTTGGATAGACCTTAACTCTTCTGAGAGAAAATTATAGTCACTGTGTTGGTTTCAGTCTTTATATAAATGACAAGCACAGATTTCATAAGGGAGTTAAACTGCAGGTTCTTGCTTACCAAGAGCATTTGTGGTAAACTATTTGCTGTGTTTAAAATTCTAACCTAGTATCATCATACATACACAGAGATTTTTTTTTCCCTAATTCGCTCTCATTGTTAGTTTTGCTTAACTAAAACTAGGGACAAGAGTCATTGATTGATGACTGTTATCTTGAGATGACTGTTGGCTTGAGATGACTGATGACCTATACGTTCTCAATAAATAGTTATTGAAAACTGAACAAAGAAAGATTTTAAATAAGTTAAAAAATTGTAATTCCTCTAACAAAGACTCAACTCAGTTTTAAAGAAGAGGAAGAAGAATCATCCAAACAACACTGCCATGAAATCACCACCATTATTATCCCTATTTCATAAATCATGAAACAGCAGCTAAGAGAAGTTAGGTAATTTTTCCAAATCACAGAAGTAGCACAGATGCAGGACTCTAATTAATGTCTGTCTCTTTTTAAGACTAAGATCTTGGTTATTCTTATATCTCTAGTAGAAAAGGGAAGTTGCCAGTTATTTGAAAAGTTTATTTATTTAGGGAAACATGTGAGTTTATAATGTGATTCTAATTATTAATATTTTTCAGCTCAAAAAAAGTTTACATTTTCTGAGCATACTATCTAATTAGGAAAAAGGGCTATAGACATTCTTAGTAACATAGGGATTAAATATAGCAATGTAAAATTCACAAATTGGTCTGTAAAAAAGAAAGTGGAATTTATTATACTTATTAAAAAGGAGTAGAAACTGTATTTAATCATTTTAAATGAAAAAAAAAGTCAATCAATACTCACATTTAAAGCTAGTGCAGAAAGGAGGTGGGAAATGAGAGCGGCTCCTTTAATGTGTGACAGCAGCTGGCATTGGCACAATTACGTCTTACTGTCCACACATACAGCACATCTCAGTAGATGTTTCTAATTCTTCTGAAGTCAGCAGATGAATAAAACTCAATTATCAAAAATCTTTTTCCCTTTAATATTGGTCAAAAGCATCTTTCTCTGGACCCTTAAATTGACACAGTCAATTAGAAAGTTAAGGAAACTGCCTGAAAATCTCAGGTCAAAATTTGGAGGTGGAAGGTGTGTTTCAAACAGAAGAAAAGGGTTTTTACTTTAATCTTCAGCCTGTTTCTTCCTTTTGATCAAATTAACTGAATTGAGCTGTCAAATTGCCTACTTGGACACAAACAAGAGACATTTCTATGACATCAATAATTAAATATTTATTTTCCTTAATTAGAAATAATTTTTCTCTCAAACTGCACCACAGTTTTAATGCCTATGAAAAATCTTCAACTTACAGGAAAAAAACAGTTCTCTGAACAGTGATTTGTTTTTTCAGTGCCTCTTTACCTGTCCCTTTATCCTTTTAGTCAGTGTATTCACCAACACAAATCCCTTCCACCCTTTGAAAGTATAGCGCCAGGCTTATTTTACCAGGAAGATGCCTCTTAATATGCATTTGACTGATCTCCATCTCACTAGAACATTCTTCGAAGCCCTACTTCCTGAATACACACCTGGTGCTTTGGGGCAGGTCCTGAATGGGGACACTGTCCACCCAGGAATGGCCGAAATCTGTCCACGATCACTGATAACACTCACTGTGGTCTCTTTCCCCTTTGGAAACCATGCCAGGGTGGAACCTGGAATGGCAGCAGTCATTGAAAGGAAGGATGCCGCTGAGGTCTGGAGGTGGGAAAGCATCACTCACTCTTCTACAATAGCTGTTATCTCATAGTGCCTTATCCGTCGCTCTCAGGCCCTGTTCTGCCTTGAGTCACTTGAGACGATGCCCCATCTTGCAGTGGTTATTACACGCATTCTGTAAGCAGAAATGCCCTCATGGCCTGACCCGTCTCATCCCTTTCTTTCCAATCGCATGAGACCACCCTTCTTGTTTCTTCATTCCCACCTGCTCCAGCCCTCAGACTCACTCTGGTACCCAGTTATCTCCACTCAGTCCTTAGCGCGCTTGAAGACCTTTGACCCTGTGACCACACCCACCTTCTTGAAGCTCTCCTCTCTTTGTTTTTTGTTTGTTTGTTTGTTTTTGCGGTTCGCGGGCCTCTCACTGTTGTGGCCTCTCCCGTTGCGGAGCACAGGCTCCGGACGCGCAGGCTCAGTGGCCATGGCTAACGGGCCCAGCCGCTCCGCGGCCTGTGGGATCCTCCCAGACCGGGGCACGAACCTGCGTCCCCTGCCTCGGCAGGCGGACTCTCAGCCACTGCGCCACCAGGGAAGCCCTCCTCTCTTTCTTTTGATTCCCTTGGCTTAACAGTTCCCCTCCTGGTTCTCCATGGAGGGTCAGACTTCTTCCCAAACATATTCACTGGTTCACGTGCCTTTTTTCACCCCTTATACGTTCCTGTTGCCCAGGTTTCTATTATTAGGCGTGTTCTGTTTTCATTCAGAATGAGCTCACCAAGTATTCTCATCAATGCCCAAGAATTTAATTCCAACTTTAATACCGCTGGCCTTTAAGGGGCTCTCCTAAGCTCTAAGTACATATATCTAATTGCCAGTTAAACATAAATTCTTAGGTTTTTCTGAGCTGACCTGTACATCTTTCTATCATTTCCACTATGACAGACTTTAATTAAGTAATTTATAAATATATAAAAATGAAATAAGCAATTCTAAACCACTTTATATTTCTTCTATAATGCTGGTTCTTAATGTAGGGTCGAGAGATGTCATAAGAAGTAGAAAAACTGTAGTATATATAGGTAGTACAGAATTCTCTCTCTCTCTTAAAATAGTTATACATTGTGCAAAATATTTCTGCCAGTGTGACATTTTACCTAATAAAAGGCTTTCATCCAAACTGCATAAACAAATGTCTTTTTAGAGAAGAAACTGGTCAAAATGGTAATACTGGGATACATTGAGGCCATACGTTGAGATTATCTACATAGAGTAGGAAGTATTCTGGAACACATCTAGAATCCTGAGAATATATGCAAATAATAATAACTCACATCCACACAGCAATCAAAATACATATCACAATCGTATACGTTAGCTTACACAATTTTTAAAACAGTCCCATGAATTAATGGGTCAAATGTTACCCTGAATTTACAGGTTGTTAAAGAAATATACAGCTTCGAGAAGTTAAATGACCTTTCCAAGTTCACATAACTTACAAGTGGGGTTGCCAATAAAGGTGCCCTGTCTTGTGCCCATTCCTCCTCAGGCACTTAGGCTAAGAAAGTAGCTGAAGTTTTACACGAATATATAAGAAATACATTTCAAGTGAAGAAAATGTGCATTTATAATTGAGATATTTCTATATTTCATTCTTCAAAATTCATTTCAGTGAATCTCCCTGTAGGCATGGACAGAATGGGCACCTAATTCTATTCCCTAAATATCTGCAGTGATCTTCAACTGTTGGCATGAAATTACAGCAAAGGGTGGAACCACAAGGCTCTGGTGTGTGTTGTCTTTTTTAGCACTACACAAATGGCTGTAAAGGTAGCAAACAACACGTGGTTTAACTACAATTAAATTACTATGAACTGATCTTATCAAGCAGGTAATGGTCAGGATTTCACTTTCACCATTATTACTGATCATAATTTAGATTTTAAGAATCTTTGGCATTTAAATCCTCTTAGTTTTACTTAATCACTAATTTATTTGTATATTCAACTTAAAACATTGTTTTTGTGGAAGGAAGAGGACAAGCTGAAGTTCTCCACTAATGAGGCATTCAGAATGAGGTTTTAAACGAAATGTTAAGACTCTAATCCACCATCATGTATAATGTCCTACCCTGTTTTACACTTATATTCTCATAATGCCTTCGTCAGAATAGCAGAAACGATCCTTTACTAATGAATGTATTTATTTTTCTTTTAAACATAATAAATTCATAAGATATCTCAGATAAATGTAAAACTACTTTGAGGTTGAAGTTTAATTTGGAATGAAAGTCAGTTTTACATCTATGTATTTTATGTCTGTGTATTCAATTTACATAAAATAGGACTTAACCAAACATTTCAAGGTTGTGTGACCAATAGATTTGCTCTTACATCACAAAGATATTTATATCAGTGCCATTTTTTTAAACCCCTGGAATAATCTAGGACTCTGAAACAATCCTTTTTTCCTTGAACATGTTGGTTTGTCATATCTCTGCTCTGTAGTCATTAGTTGGTTATCAGAATTCTAATATGCTTTATGATAGTGACATGAGATAAGCATATGGACTGTTTACTATTCTGATAAAGGATACTTATTAGACGCAAAACAGTTTTTACATTGTAATCATAAAAACTTTAGCATCCTGAATACATTATGCAGCACTACCTAATCATGAAGAGTTAATCTCACTCTTTTTGGACTCCAACATGTACCATAAAAATGCTTCATAGCATCTATATAATTTTTCTTCTTTTGTCCCTTCTTTGTAGTTGTTTGAAATTACAGTGCCTCTCTCTCAAGGCCCCAAACCAGTAACAATCAGTTTTGCCAATCACACTTCCTGCCGATGCATGTCTAAGCTGGATGTTTACAGACAAGTCCATTCAATTATTAGACGTTCCCTGCCAGCAACACTACCACAGTGAGTATGAATTAAATCTATTTTTTTCTTCATCCTCTACTAATATAAAATTATTTCCAAGTAAACACAGTTGATTGAAAGAATTTTTGTGAAATTTGCGATAATATACTTCTGCATCAAATAAAAAGAAGACATTCAACATTCATGAAATCAACTGTGCAAATTCATAGATGATGCTAAAACTAAAAATATTTGAGCCTAAGATTTTTGGTCCAAAACAAAAAGTAAATATAAATACATTCTTTTCCATCTATTAGCATTCAGTTGCCTCTCTTCAATCTCAATTAGTTTTTCTCTATATATCGATTCATATTTTTTATTTCAGCAAGGATTGAATACTGAAATTTTGATTAATACTTGAAATAATTTTTCTTAATATTACTTCAAATTAACAATCAAAGTAACATTTGTTATTCAAATTTTTTTCGCATCCTTTTTTTAGTTTGGTATATGGCAACATATGCTTCATTAGATCTTATAAAGGGCCTGGATAGAGCATCACGTATTGACTCTATGAACAGTTTATAATGAATCATTATGCACTGCCATCTGAGATCTAGGAACTTTTTGCCCCCAGATTAGGATGCAGCTCTTTGTTCTTTAGTATAGCCAGGGAATATGGAATGGGCGTGTAAATAAACCTTAGATAATTCCAACATTTGTAACAAAAGTATAAATAAATTGATGGGTAAACATATACATTTACCAAAAACCTTTTTAGAAAGCTTTCATTTTCATGGGCTTGACAATAAAAGTGATGGGCTAATAGCAGTTTTCCCTGTTGGAGCTCTTTGTGCTGCTTTACTTAGTGTGACAGATAGGAGGCGTTACCTTTCCAGGGACACCGTAGGAAAAACTCAAGGGTAGCCTAATTTGACTGACAGAAAGAAAAAATCTTACAAGCATCTGTGAATAAATTCATACTAATGCAAGTGGAGACAACAGCCCCCTGAAGTAGTAGGTGCGATTTCATTTCCGCAGCCCTGGGAGCTCTGTTCACCTGTGTCCCTTGGCAACTCCCATTCTAAGCACTTCAGTTGTTATCTCTGTATTGATGGTTTCCAGAATTATAGTTCAAGATCTGACCATATTGATGACTTATAATATTTTATTAAGTCCCTTTTATATAGCTGTGTTTATTATTATATTAGACGTAATAGGTACAAAGTCAAAGATTTATTAAGTCCGTTTATTTACCTCTACATTATTCACAGTAATGGCCTTTCATATTCTTTGAGGCCTTGAAATCACGCAGTTGTCATTAATTCCTTCTTTCCCTTATATCACACCCAAAAGCTATTGATTATTTTGGGGGAGAGGGGAGATATCTGCTCCAACGTAAACTTATTATTTCATTTCCAACACTGTCACCCTGATCCACTTCATTCTGCATGGATTTCTGATTTAATGCGGTGGTTTCAGTACTAGCTTTCTTGTGTCAAATGTGTCTCCAACTCCTGTATAATGTCACAAGTAAGCTTTCAAAGGCATCATTTCATTCATCTGACCAGAAGCTGTCAGTGACTTTCAACTTCTCAAAGAATTGGGCATCGATTTTCCACCTCTGTCTTCTGGTGTCAGCCTTCCTTTCTTGTTTTGCTTCTTATTCTTCACCAAGTCTGTGTTTCACAAAGTCTGGTTCCCTAAATACCACGCTTATTTCCTGCTCTGTAACTGTTTCTATTCTGACCTGGCTTAAAATAAATTTACTTTCTTTTCTGCCTTTCCAAAGCCGTATCTATTTCTCAGAGTTCAGGTAAAGGTCTTTCTGCTGCCTTTGTCGTGTCCAAATACCACAGTCACCTTTGCTTCGTGAATTCCCATAGCAATTACTATACTTACTTTATCCTTGCATGGGTTGTTTAGGGGTCTGTAACTGTTGCATGTGAACCTGGATCACGAGAGTATTTCAGGTAGGCTTATGTCTTCTGTAATGTTCAGCTAATAACACTTAAAAATAATTGAGCTGTTAACTACTTTCAGGCCCTAACACACATTGTCTCATTTAACATTGACAAAAGCATCTGTGAAGTTGGTGGTACTTAGCCTTATTTTACAGTTGAACTGGTAATCACGCTCCAAACTTGGGAGCTAAACAAGTGTACTACACTCATCAACAAATGCTTCTTAAATAAATAACTTATTTATCTGTATATATCTCATAGCATTTGTGTATTTTAGTTATACTTTCATCATTACTTATTCTTCTAACTACTATACTGTATGCTGTTGGAGGTCAAGAAGAGACAAATGTTTGAGCAAAGAGAGCTTGGGTCTTAGTAAGCAGAGCTGAGTTAGGTCTGCCATTAATTAGCGTTTTAACATTGGGTATTTCATGTCTCTGAACCTCAGTTTGCTTATGTGTAAAATGTAAAGATGTAAAGAGGATTGAAGGAAATACTGAATGCTTCCGCAGTGCTGACTATAGTGTCCAGCATCTAAGAGATAGTCATTAAAGGGCAGATTTATTATTATCGTTAAGATTCATGTTGGATTCATTTCCTTGTCTCTTGTGTTTTTCAGTGTGTTTCACCGTGTACAATAAGAAATGTATTTTATATTCCAAGCCAGTGGGCACATAACTATGTGTATATATAATATCCATCTATGTATGTGTGTAATATTTAGAATATATATATAATTTTAAAGTAGATGACTATATGTAACTTTACATGTAGTTATATACCCATATATAGCTATAAAAATAAAACAAAGTATTATTTTAAAATATTTCCTTTAGAGTAGTGTTATTCAACCTTTTTTTTTTCCATTGTCACCCCCTAAGGATCCTTTTATAGGCATTTTTTCCTAATCACCTCCCCCGTGAAATCTGAATACCACAGACACATTTATATTTCTTTATATACCTTAAGTATATCTGGGCTTCATACATTTAAAAGGAAGTAGAAAGCTTACTTTTTTATTCAGCGTAGGATTAAAAAGGACAAAATAAAAATGTTATAGTGAAAAGTTAAATAAAAATGTAAAAGCTATCAATATTGAACATAACATAACTATTTGCTGAGAAATTTTTAAAGTAATTTATTTACTTATAAAAATGGTAATATGTCAAATTACATATGGAAATTAGCAATTTATATAAACTAACAATACAAATATAATAATTTTTAAAACATTCAAAATAATCATGTTCCAGCAAAAGTAAAATAATTTTAAAAAATAAAAAATTTTTAAGAGAAATTAACTTTAACTTTGGCTTCATATGAGAAAACAATGTTTAACCTATATAACTACTAGATATTTATTTAGAGGGTATCAACAATTTTTCTTCTTGGCATATGACATACTAATGTTTTGATTAACATTTAAGCTCAAACATTATTTGAGCTTAAATACACACAATATGATCAATAACTTCCCACCTAGGTATTTATCCAAGATAAATATAAACGTATTTCCACACCATAACTTGTAGACAGACGTTCATATAAGCTGTTTAGCCTGTAACTGGGAAGAAACCAACATCCATCAAAGATGAATGAATAAACAAATTGCAGTCTATCCATACAGTGGAATATTACTGCGCAGTCTAAAAAGAATGAACTGTTAATACACACAACAACATGAATGGATCTCAAAAATGTTAAGCTGAGTGAAAGAAGCTGGACTAAAAAGAATGCATACTGTATGATTCAATTTACATGAAACCCTAGAAAAGACAAAGATAATCTAGACTCAGAGAAAGCAATCAATAGTTGCCCAAAGATGCAGGGGGTGGGGATTGACTGGGATTGAGCAAAGGGAACTTTTTGTGGGTGATGGAAATGTTCTGTATTTTGATGGTGGTGAGCGTTACACAGGTGCACAAATTTGTAAAAAGGCAGTGAATTTAAAATAGGAGCATTTTGGGGCTTCCCTGGTGGTCCACTGCACTCCCAATGCAGGGGTCCTGGGTTCGATCCCTGGTCAGGGAACTAGATCCCGCATGCTGCAATTAAGAAGTCTGCATGCCGCAACTAAGACCCAGACCAGCCTAAATAAATAAATTTTTTTATAAAACAAATTAAAAAAAATAGGAGCATTTTCTTATATGCAAATCATTCCACAGTAAAATTGATTTTTGAAATGCCAAGAGAAAAAGACCCCTTTCATTAACTATAATTTTGAAATTAGTTGAGGTTCAAAATGGTAGATGTCTTAACATCTTTATGGTGACACTTTAAGTCAAGATTATAATGATTCCTTCGGGGGGAGGGCTTCCCAGCACTCCTTCCTGTGGAGATGAAATCCCGCTCAGTGCTGCCAGGAGGAAGATGAGTCATGTCTTTTCCAGACTCTTGGTGTTATGTTTACATTATTATGAGGTTAAATAAGTGGCATATCATTCGTTTTACGTTATTTAAGAACAGATATAACTAAGTAATTGAGAGAGTCATTCACAAAATGAGCCATTCATAAAATAATTCTTGAGTCTCTAAAAAGGACAAAGAATGTTTCTAGGTTCTGTGCGAGAGGACAGAGATGGGCCTGGTTGCCCCTAACCTCTGCGCATTCAGAGTCAAGGGACAACGTGTGTTATGTTGATATTATTATTGTTATGATTTATTTTCCTAAATATTACTGTGCACCAAGCCACTCATGCTCGTAACTAGTGCTGCCAGGTGGTGGCCTTGATGACACACACCACAGAGCAGAGTGTGCTCGCTGTAGGTGGCTTCTTGGTTTGAAAATTCCTCCTCTGCTCACCAGCCCTTTTGAGTTCTGCTAAGTTCTATAAACTTTTTGTGACACTTTTTCATCTTTAAAACAAAACAATAAAATGTTACATATAACACAATACAGTGTAAGATTTATAACCTATAGTCCTCACAGTCTATTCAATAACATGACACTATATTACGTATTAATCTAAGATTATAATACCATAATAGAACAACAATGATGATGATGATAACATCTAACCCACGAGGGTGTAATGATGTTTATTGTCAGTATTCATGTGAAATATTAGCCCACTGCCTGACACACAGTAAGCGTTCAATAAACATTGGCTGCTATTTTTACTGACATTTTACAAATGAGAAAATTGAGTCTTAGAAATGTAATTAGCCTATACAAAGCTAAAAACTAAAAAAAAAAAGTGTCAGAAGGAGATAAAAAGTCAAGTTTTCCTTTTTCTTAAGCTCTCCCCCAATAGCATAGAGCATTTCTAGTATTTTCAAAACAAAATTCAAGTCTCAATAGCAGCAGCAACAAAAAATACCATAAATTCAGAGGTGGAGGACAGTATCTAACAGAAAGGGTTAGTTATCATGTTCATATGGATGTTCTCATAGATTGTTCTCTTTTTTCCAATTATTTCCTCTTATATTTTCCTTCAGATTAAATTCCATGAATTTCTATGGCCCCGTTAATGATGGAGACTCTCTTTTTATGGAGGGAGCGTTTATGATTAAGAAGCGATGCCCAAGATCTTTCTACTTGGTGTTTATTCATTCATGAGTATTTATGTTGAGTCTTCTATGTGCATAGCACTGTGCTAGGAAACGTAGGATTTTTATAAATGGATTATGTAATTTCTTAACTAAAGCAACTTATGTACCAGAGGACAAACATACACAAATACATCTAATATAATAAGTGTACAGTACACTGTGCTCTGCTTCATTCAGCCATTCAGCAGACAGTTATTATGTGCCCTCTAGGTACTACTGTTGTGCTAGGCTATAGAGATAGATAGGATTGCTATTCCAGAAGAAATCCCATAAGGGAGTCAGACATGTAACCTTAGGACTGGAATTGGTGTAGGAGAGGAGGGGGCGGTGGATGCATGACTGCAGCAGAATGTGTGATGGAGAGGGTCTACAGAAGTCCAGAGAGGTCAGCAGAAGTGCAAACGCCATTCCAGGGATGGACTTCTTCTCTCTTTCTCTTCCAGTCGCTCAGGAACCACTAAAAGACACATGTAGGGACGTGATATTTACATCTTACATGATAGAATGAACAGCCTGGTGGCAGTGTAGTACGTGAATTAGAGAAGCCAAACAGGAGTTGGAAAATGTGGAGAGGACACTTCTGAAATAATCCAAGAGAGAAATAATAAGAGTGGGTACTGAGGCAGTGGAAGCGGGGATGGAAAGACATTTGAAATATAAGAAAGTGTATGACTTGGCAACTGCGTGTGTGGGAAGACAAAGAGGGAGAACTTGAAGATGAAACTGCATGTATGATATTCAAAAAGACGGGGAACACCTGTTCACGGGAAGAACGGGTTTGTGAAGGAGAATTTAGTATTTAGGTGTGCACTTTGAGTTTTTGCAGCATCTCTGAGAAATCAGAGTGGAACGTTCAGCAGACAGTGGATCTGGGGCTGGGGAGACACTGGGGTGGGGGGGGCATGCCCATTGGGTAGCTGCCAATAGGTAACTGGCACTTAGAGCAATTGGAAGAAATTAAACCAGCCAAGGAAAATATGGGACATAAGCAGGGAAGAGGGGCAGCAGATGACACCATGGGGAATATGAATGTTTCGGAAACTCGGAGAAATCATAGACTAGCACGAGACTGAGAGAGACCAATCAGAAAATTTAGGCATAAAAACTGGGCGAGAAATATATTACCAAATCCAAAAGATATTGCAAAAGCCAACAAGAGTTGAAGGAAAGAAGTGGTGAGAGGATCAAATATCAGAAAAAGCTTAAGAATGGTTAGGACTGACTCCATGACCTGAAGGACGTGATACAGAGATAACATATGCATTTATTAATGACCTACTATGTGCTAGGCTCAGAGAGAGAGGGTGAGAAAGAAAGAGGGTAAGCAAGAGAGTGAGAGAGAAAGTCTCAATCACGCATGAGAAGCTGAATCAGAGGGATCAAGTAACTTTCCCCAATGTCACACAACTAAAAATGTAGGAAAGCAGAGATTCCAACTAAATTAGGAGCCAATTCATCCCTTTGGGGGTGCAGTCATTACTGCATTTTTTACTTCTTGAAATTAAAAACAATAACTTCAAGCATACAGTAAAGGACAAAAAATGACATCTTTCTGCCCCAATTCAAAATTTAACAAACATTTTGTCATATTCACTTAAGATACAACCCAAAGCCCCAGTCACCGTTCTTCATCCTTGATTCCCAGAAGTAACCACTACGCAGAAATTGTACTATTCTCATCTGTGCTTTGCTATTTTTATAACAGGTGGATGTATTAACATACCACGAGAGATTATAGGGTACACCTTGGTGTGTTTAAATTTTTGTGTTAAAATTGGGCCATTAGTTTTAGTCTCAACAGTATGTTTTATAGATGTAATCATTGATTTCTGTAGGCCTGGTGTGTTCATTAAACAGCTGCATAGTATTCCATTGGATGAATAGATAGGTAGATAGATACAGATAGATAGATAGTTTTTTCATGATTATTCTATGACATTATACTATAGGGAAGCATTAGGAAAAGAATAAAATCAAAGGAGAGAGATGTCACATTTGAGAGACAAGTGCCTTGCAGTTAATTTTACCCACTGGTAAATTTATTGGTTAGTCAATTGGTTATCATTAACAATGTTCCTAAAGTTATCCTAAAGAAAATAACACGTTCTGGGGCCAATGAATAGAATCGAATAATTTAACTGGATTTAAATCTGTAAAAGCAGTAGAGATAAATTACAAAGGCAATGCTGAGACCATGCTTCTGGACCTTTGAGCACAGCCTGCGGTGTTTCGCCTCTGTACAGGTATTGGGGAAGCATAGGGAGTTCTGTGAGTAGAGAAATGACAAGACATTGCTCACCATGGCCAAGGTACCTTGAGTTGTTTTAATGATTAATAAAGATAGAGGATATGTATTATTTCAGCCTGATAAAGAGGCTGTATCATGGGGGAGAGTCATGTTACGGTGAGAAAGACAAAAAGGAAGGGTGAAGAAAGGTGCAAAAATTGACAAATCTAGCCTGAAGGCTAATTTGTGAGTTTGTTTACTGCCTTTATTTCTTTTACAAAAGTGTTAACAATGTTTACTAAGATACCCAGTAAAGCATACCTGCTTCTAAGAAGTTACAGTTATTCAGGTTTATTAGGGAAACTTCATTCTTGTGACAGTTCATCTGTTCAACAAACCAAGTAGATTTACAGCCACGAAAACCTTTGATTTAGAATCTGAGTGTCTTTGGACTGTTCATCTATTACAATGGATCCTTAGTCCTAATGCTTAGAAACTTGAATATCCATGAGTTTTTCTTTTTCCCCTTTTAATTTTTCATTATTTCCCTTTTGATTTCAAGATGTACATTGTTGCTTTACACAAAATAGAGATAAACAGAATAGCATGTTGATTTTAATAAACTATTTCAGAGCAGAAATGTGAAGATAATTTACCTGCCAATTAAACTGTGACATAGTCTAGCACCAGTTGATCAGAAACCACCCTTTTTTTGAGCACTTTAAAACATGAATTTTTATTCTTCCCTGAAAATATCCTCTTCGCAGGTCAAGCCCTAGGTTCATATGCAATTATTTTTGAAATTTTAATTCATATGTCTATTCATCCTCTTTCCTACAAAGCTCATCATCTAAATATTGTCAAACACCTTCAAATGAGCACCTATGATATGAACTCAGGTAAGAGATTCCAGACCCTGAAGCGTATTTTTTTCCAAAAGGAAGCCAACCATGCTGTAGAGTGTGCCCGTCATTGGGCTGTCTGTTTCTGCTTTCTAAAAGTTAATAATGGAGAGCACAGCATCCCTGTGGTTTGCTGATTGACTGGTAGAAATGACAGCAAAATGTATATGACTGAGAAGATTTCATCAGTACATCCTCTGCGCTAGGCTGTTTCTGTAATGTTACCCATAGGTAGGGGCTATTAGATCAAAGATTTTGTGACATTTAATGTCAAGTTTACCCAGATCACATTGATGATTATTTTTAATAAATGTCCATATTATTAGACCACATCTACCAATCATCTTCTAAAAAATCTATAGACTTTTTTAGAAATTTTAGGTTTATAGAAACACTGAGCAGGAAGCCATTGCTCTCCCCCAACTAGTTCCCCTATTATTAGCATCTTTTTTTTTTTTTAAATAGGTCTTTATTGGAGTATAATTAGTGTGGTACATCTGATACCATTGACGAGCCAATACTGATACATTATCAGCTAAAATCCATAGTTTACTTTAGTATCTTTTTGTTGCACATTATATGGATTTTGACAGATGCATAATGATAGGTATCCACCATTATATTGTCTTACAGAATGTTTCACTGCCCTCATAACCCCTGTTCAGCCCTACTTCCCTTCCCCGAAACACTGCCCTCAACCAGTCATTTTGATGTCGTAGCGACACTGTCATGCCCTCAACACATGTTGTCATTGTTTTGGTTTTGCTTTTTTGTTGAGATGTGACTGTGATGAGATAATGAGACCAGTGGCTATTGAAGGACATTTTTACTGAATTCCTGGTTACTATTTTATCATTTCTCTGTTCTGATTCTGTTAGTTCGAGTTAAATATAGCAATAAAAACTGACAAACTGACCAATAGAGTAACTGCTAGATTTCCATTGTTTCAACCTACCATACCTCTCTCAACCTTGTATATCCAACCAAATCCAAAAAGTTTAAAAATTTAAAAAAGGAAACCACCTAGGCTTCTAGACTTATCCTAGCATCCTGTGCTGCTGTGCTCCGGTTCTAGTGACCATCCAACTCAAAAACAAGCACTCCTGCACGCAGCTAGCCAAGCAATGACTACATGGCATAACCCATGCTTTATACCCAAGTCTTAGATGGTAGCTGGGTTGTTGTATATAGCAGGTTACTGCTTTAAAACAATCATTTATATTTGCATAAAAAGTGAAAGATTAGATTTCTAAGCCCACTTTTTATACTAATGCAACGATTGTATTAGCCTTTCACTTATTAAGTCTAGAAAAATTAGTAAAACTATGGATTTTCATTAATCAGACATAATTACTATTTTTTTTATATCTTAACAAACCCAACTCCATCCACTGTTCTTCCAGTCACAAGCAAAATAGTAACATAAGCAGACGTAAGCACAAATGAGCATGAAACCAATAAAAATCAATACCAGGTATGATAAATATATGCATTTTATTTAGATATATTTCTGTTAAACATGTTCCTTTTTTAAGACAATTTATATAGAGCCTTTAAAATGAATATAATTCTGATTTCTACCCATAGTACTGAAGAAGCTACTTAATAACATTCACTATCAAGGCCATTTTTACTTAACCACTTTTCATTTGATATTTACCACTCTTGCAAAAATATAAGCAAATCAACATTTGTGTAGATTGCTGAGTGTATTCAAGGGCCACGCATGATGAACTCAAGATGAACACAACAGTTCAAAGACTTTTGGAATAAAATTGTTGAAACCAGGGCGCTGGTTTTCCCCAGGGCTCTGTGGCTCTGATAATGAAAGAATATATTTGCCCCCCCCACCTCCTATGCTGAGAGCAATCTTGAGCAAAAAGGGTCTAGATTGATATTAACCCGTAATGTATTACAGGTCTGAGTGATGTTAATCATAGTGGGCGAAGTTCAAACGACATCAACAGTTGGCCGTTAGGAAATCAAAACCCTATTTTGATTTTTTTCAAAATTAATTATGTAGTCAGAGTTCCCTTACGGTTTTCACAATGGAGTACAAGAACATCTTATTGAATATCCAACTGAATGACGTAAAGCTCCTTGGAGCTCGTAGTACATGCTTTCAAACTAATATTACTGGATCATACATCACTTTTAACAAGATTTAGCAAAGAATAGCTATTTGAAGAACACACCTGTGGACTATAGATGCCACATGATCAGCAGAATTTTAATCTGCTGGGATGTTGTAAAGATACCTTATTAAAAGAGCTTCCAATGAGATTAATCGATTAACAGCACAGTTCATCTCCATAGAAAGAATTTGCTTTTTAAAGAAGTCATTGAGTGCTACAAGTTGAATTAGTATTCAATTAATGTCAACATTCATTTTGAGCAACCTATGAAATATTTTTAAAGAGATACTTAGTAAATTATATCAATAAGCATTTTAATATAAATCAAGATGCAGTTCATTTTTTCCACTTAGAAATATATTACCAAGATGATAGTTATTTGAAAAAGAATAACATTTCAGCTCAGCTCTAACTAATGCCAAATAAAGGTGGTAGTATGTCTTCATTCCTTAAATATTGATTTGGAGAGTCAGGGAATTTCAAGTATATAAAAACCCGAGTGACAAAAAGTAGAGATGAAAGTCCAAAACATAGGATGCACAAAATAGCCTACTACAATGTTCAGTGCACAAGAGCTAGTAATTATTACCCAATGTGTAGAACTTAACACATTTTGGAGCAGATTAATCTTTTAGCATTTCGAAAGGAAGGTCAATGGCAAAATAAGATTGATTTGATCATTAAATTTGTTGTTCTCTAACACACAAACCGTTAAATTTTTGTTCCCCGGTTGTTGTTTTTTTGTTTTTTGTTTTTTTGGTAACGCTATTTATTTATTTATTTTTTGGCTGTGTTGAATCATCGTTGCTGCGCGCAGGCTTTCTCTAGTTGCGGCGAGCGGGGGCCACTCTTCATCGCGGTGCGTGGGCCTCTCACTATCGCTGCTACACAGGCTCCAGACGCGCAGCTTAGTAGTTGTGGCTCACGGGCCTAGTTGCTCCGCAGCATGTGAGATCTTCCCAGACCAGGGCTCGAACCCGTGTCCCCTGCGTTGGCAGGCAGATTCTCAACCACTGCACCACCAGGGAAGCCCTGTTCCTCGGTTTTCATTAGCAAAAAGCAATAGCTACCAAACCAGCCAAGTGAAGTTTTGAAACAATTAATGAAATAATTCTTAGAAAAGCATCTTTATCCTCCATACAAATGATAAGCAGGATTGTGGATGTGTTAGTGTGTGTAGGGATGGGACAGGAAAAGTAGGAAAGTTAACCTATTTACATATGATTCTCAACATAAATTACTTCACAAATAATTGCACAATGTTCTGCTTTTCTATGCAAACAAAATGTGCCTTTGAATCAATAGGTTTTATAAATACAGTATACAAGATAACTGATTTATAAAATTTTTAAATATGTTTACACACATTAATATTCAGAACTCAAAGAGAAATTTCAGTAGGATAAAAATGCTTTGGAAATTAAGATGTGTAGAAGGTAAGTAAATTGTGCTAAATCTTCTATCCACCATGAAAACATTTCCTTTCATTCTAACATAACAATATTTTGGAAATTGTGTCTCCCATCTTTTCACATGAGAAGCTTTAAACACTTAGAAGATGCTATTCACTTTTAGAGCAGGGAACTTGAAGTAATTATAAAAATATATTCTATCCAAATATGCTTTTTTTATTGAAGTATAGTCAAATATATGTTTCTTTAATTAAGTCGTATCTTACCAGGATTCCAAATTTCAGCATTGAATTGTGTGTTAACGCTGATGAGTAGAAGTTTTTTTTATTTTTGGCAAAGCTTCTGAAGCTATAGTTTTCTAGAAATTTAAGTTTTAAGAATATTAGAAATTAAAATATTTAATTCACTTTGAGCAAACCATAATTAGTTGGCAATAAAAGTTTATGTTGGCAAAACATTTCAGGTATAACATAATTGAAAGTGTTATTCTGAAGGCCTTATTTTTATCATGAACATTCAAAAGCAAAAGAACTATGAAATCACTATTTAATTCTATAAAACTAGGCAAGGCACCTTCTTGTTTTTTATGACACTTCCAGAAATGTCATTTCCTACATTCATTTCTACACACAGTCCATACTTTTGAATTCATACTTCTGAAGATGCGAAATATTAGAGAGAAAACTATATTTTTCCTCACTACATAAGAGAGAGGAAATTGTTTTTGCTTCATACCTGTTTGGGATAAGCAATTTTGCATACATATTTATACTTAAGCACAGACACATTAACACATACTCCTGCAGTTGAAGATTTTATCTTTCACCAACCTCCCTTAGGCTAGTGATGGAGATTATTCTTGACACTTCCCATTTAAATAGCTTAGATGTGTTTTGTCTACTTTAATGACTGTAACTAAAACAAATACATCTGGCATTGCAACCATCTATACACAAACACACATACACAACACATGTGGGACAGGGAGGTTGTGTGGGGGGGGTTGTATATGCATATTTATACACACATATCTGTCCATGCACATTACATACATTTCAAAAATATTTATATGCATATATATATATAATTGAAATAAAGTTGCAGAAAACATTCTTTACCACGTGCACTCTAGTAGTTCATATTTTATTATATGCTATTCTTTTATATTTTAAAAATGCATTTCCCAGCCCATATAATTGAGCTCAAGATCCACTAATGGGTTGCTGCTAACAGCTGGAAAAACACTGGCTTAAGTAACGGCAGTATAAATCACATATTGGCAAAATTAAAGATGCTTTTCTACTGCGACCACAACAGCACTGTACCCACCTGATACCAACATGGTATCAGGAATGTATTACTTAAAGGACGTATACGTCAATGTTGGGACAGCGTAGCCAGAATGGTTTCATCATCATTGATAGACAGAAGAGTGACTTGAGTTTCATGAGCCGGGATTAATTGCATTGCTGTTATACACTTACACATAACTGCTTCTTATTTGATGGAAGGCTGCTAAAGTTTTGGGTAGGATGTAAATTTAAAAACACAATACTATTTTGGCAAATTGATAAATGCTGTCTAGATTTTATGTGGAACAGAAACATGTTCATGACTTCCCAAGAAAATAATGACAAAAATATGTAATGAGTAGAGATTTGCTCTCAGGGATACCTCAAGTTATTAGGAAAGTATAATATTCTCCAGGAAATATTATTCAGTGAAAAAGCAAGGTCTGGAACAGTGTATAAGGGATGCTATCTTCTGTGTAAAAAAATAAGAAAAAAATACATACATATAGACTTACATCTTTTCTTTGCAAAAAGAAACACTGACGATATAAACCAAAAGGTACGAAAACAGCATGCTGGAGATATGAATCCAAAAGACCTCTGAATATACTTTTTCTCATAATTTTAACTCTGATGATCACATAAATGTTTTCCACTTTCAAAATAATGAGTTGAAAAGAAAAAACATGTAGTATTTGCAGGATAAAGCAAATATCTCAATATATACTTATATTTAAGCAAAGATGGTTAGAAACCAAGATTTTAATGGAAGTTATTAGTTGAAGTCAAAGGACTAAATTTAAAACCCCAGTAATGTTCAACTGGATTTGGAAATAGCACTATGAATTTTTTTCCCTAAAAATATGTACAGGTATTTCTTGCTTAAGATCAATAACCTATTCCCCCAAATATAATAATGCTCTTCTCCAAAAAAGAGAATTAGGGCTCCCTGAAGGGATGGCTGATCCAGGCATGGGGGAGAAATTGGGCAACATGAGTGTATGGCATCTGTTCATCCCAGAAAGCAGAGAAGCTGGAAAAATAAAGGGGTCATGCCATACAGGCACCAACACGAAGGGGTCCCAGTTAGGCAACAGTGAGACAATTGGCACATCAAAGGAGCATTTGAAGCCCATATGTTCAGATTTTTAGTTAACTAAATAAGGAAGACAGAAGGAGGAAGGGGAGGAAAAACTAGAATAACAACAAAGAACATGGTCTTTGATTCCTTTCTGTGGAGCGAGGAGTGGGAAATCTGTATTAATGGACGCTTTACAGCTATGGGCATCTGTGCTTCAGAAATAAGGCCGTAAAGGTGCATAAGGATGTTTCCTGTAGAACTGTTTGAAAAAGCCGTAAATTGGAAGAAACTCCAATGACTACCAATAGGAGATTAATAAAATAAATAATAGTACATCCATTTATGGACTACGATGCAGCCAGTAAAAATGATGGAGCAGACTTCATAAAGTGACATATAAAGAGGTCCATAATATATCGTTTAATGGAAAAAGGAAATTTCAGAATAGTGTAAAAGGCTTTATCCCATTTTTTCATGAAGTAAAACAGTATGTGATTGTAAATAAATGCATTTGCCTTAAAAAGCTAGAAATCTGGAATGAATGATATAAGACCATTCCACTAACAGTGGTCACCTCTGGGATCAGAATTTGACAGCACCTGTGGGTGGGAGCAGTTTGAGAGGGAATGTTTGCATTTCATTTTATATATTCTTACATCATCTTAGTGCTTTTTTTACAAGCATTGTTGATTTTGTAACACATAGGTAAGAAAAGAGATGATCCCTTCCATGTAACAATTGTTCTCTTGCTTAACCCATCTCTCCCACAGATGCCAGGCTGCAAACAAGACCTGCCCCACAGATTACATATGGAATAATCACATCTGCAGATGCCTGGCTCAGCAAGATTTCATTTTTTCCTCTAATGCTGGAGACGGTAAGCCGAATGCTGTATTAAAGACTAAATGTCTCTGTTTTGATTAACAAATATTGTAATATTAAAATCACATGTACAATGTTCATTTTCATGCTTTGAAATCACTCACTACAAAATAGGACACTTTCTGCTTTGTATTGGTATTATTTTGAAATTCTTTGTAAAGGAACCTACCTGTGTGTAGGCACAACCCTTTAATGAACAACAGGGAAATGAAAACACTTTTAAAGGCTTTTTATTGTTTCCCACCACACCCAGCACCAAGTAAGGGATAGTAAAGATGTCCTGACTGTGTTTATCTAGACTCTGCAGACGGATTCCATGACATCTGTGGGCCCAACAAGGAGCTGGATGAAGAGACCTGTCAGTGCGTCTGCAGAGGGGGGCTTTGGCCTTCCAGCTGTGGACCCCACAAGGAACTGGACAGAAACTCATGCCAGTGTGTCTGTAAAAACAAACTCTTCCCCAACTCGTGTGCGGCCAACAGAGAATTTGACGAAAACACATGCCAGTGCGTATGTAAAAGAACCTGCCCAAGAAATCAACCCCTAAACCCTGGAAAATGTGCCTGTGAATGTACAGAAACTCCACAGAAATGCTTCTTGAAAGGAAAGAAGTTTCAGCATCAAACATGCAGGTAAGAAATCTTCATAAACAAGTATTCATTTCTCTTACTAGAAACAGTTTTCTCAACGCAAAGCAGTTTTCTCAACCAACATATTGGTTCTTTGTTAGAATGGAACTAGTTAAGTTCTGGAAGATGAATTCTGATATTTGTAACCAATGCTAAATTTTTGTGAGACTTTGCCCCCCAAAAATAAGGTGGGAGTCCTGGGAACCAAAACATTCTGATCCAAGCTCAGAATGCACTAAATCCTTGTTCCAGAGACTAAGGTAGCAGCTCTCCACATGAGTTAGAGAACAGATGCAAAGGACAGTCACTTGTGGAGCATTTTCAAAATAGATCCAGGTAGCGCACACCTGCCCCCAACAAAATGATGATGCCATCAGATGTAATTTTGTACAGCTGTTCTAAGTGCAGAAAATGTGCAAGCTTTACAAAGGATAGGATGATACCGTTTACTGTGGAATTGTATCTAGAAATGAAAATAGTTAAGCTAAGTATAATATTTAATGGAATCAGAGAAATAAATTAATACGTTGTTCAAGGTTACTCAAGACATTCCTTAAACCTGATTCTGCTCCCTTCTTCACAAGAAAAAAATGAGTCTCTTGGACTCAAACACTTTCAGTGTTAAGCCCTGAACCTCTTCCTCTTTGATCTGAGAATAAGCCAGACCTGTGCTTTTGACATTTGCTCACACTCTCCTTCAGCATCTCGCTCCACCAATCACGCCCTCTCCCTTCCATACCTTCAATGTCCTCAACTCTAGTGTTCGTCCCCCTCAATTTTTTCTATTTTATTGGCATCTCACTGCGATTTTGACCATTCTGTAGCAACCAAGCTCTGTCCTTGTCTTCTGAGTTGCACCAAGACCAGGCATTTGGCATTTGTCTGTTCACCTCTTTCATCTCTCATTTATTCAACCAACTGGAACCTGGTTTATGCCCTAATATTTCACGATCAAGTTCAGTAGACCCTGCATTGTCAAATCCGATGGACAATTTGGTCTTTCTGTAAAACTGTCCTTTCCGTAGTTTCTCTTTAGGCTCTCCTCTGTTTTGAGTGAGACAACATTGTTCTTTCCTGGTTGTCCTTTAGGTTTTCTGACCACTTGCTCTCCATCACTGGAGTTCTCACTAGGTTCTCTTTTTGCACCCACTCTTTACAGATGGTGATAACACCCTTTCAACAAATGATTATTCACACAACTTAAAACTTTATTTATTTACAATTATTTATAATTGTAAATAACTACAATTTATTTACATTTATTTACAATTTAGTATCTGCATGAATACTTCCATTTATCTACAGTTTAGTATCTGCATGAATGTTCATCATTACCTTTATCTTCAGTAAATAAAGTATCCTTCTTTTTGATTCTCAAGAGTTTGTATTCCCACTTCAGTTTATCTTTCTGATGATTTGTCCACACTAACATGTTAGCTAGTGCATGAGGAGACTTCCATGAATCTAGGTATCTCATTAATGACTTTTATTTTCTTCCATTATCATTTCAGAAGACCTGATAGGAATCCTTGTTTTTCCTCTTTAGAATATTCTGGGCAATGATATTCCAATTTTACTTGCATATCCTACTCTAATCACCAAAAGGATATTTCAAAAATGCAGAATATAGATACTAAATCTTATTAAAGATCATGAAACCATTTTTTCATATTGAATCTGAGTGAACCCAGTATACATTGAAAAACCTGAAATTTTTGTTTACATAAAACTAACCAGCTCGGCTTCCCTGGTGGCGCAGTTGTTGAGAGTCCGCCTGCCAATGCAGGGGACATGGGTTCATGCCCCAGTCCGGGAAGATCCCACGTGCCGCAGAGCGGCTGGGCCCGTGAGCCATGGCCGCTGAGCCTGTGCATCCGGAGCCTGTGCTGCGCAACGGGAGAGGCCACAACAGTGAGAGGCCTGCGTACCGCAAAACAAAAAAAAACAAAAAAAAACTAACCAGCCATATTTGTCTACAGAATTCTTATATTAACTTAGTAGAAAAGATTTCTGTCATTGTGTTTCTCCTCATCGCATACACTGTTCCTTAATGGCTTTCTATTTACTAACTCTCTCCCCATGTTCATTTTTCTAAGTGTATAATTCCAGGTTTTATGCATATACTGAAGCGAAAAAAAAGATAGTTTAATATTTTGAACATATATATACTCCTCATTTTCTCTTCATATTTATTCCAGAATTGTGGCAGGCAGAGTATATATTCTGTGGTTCACTGCCTTAATCAGCAACTTACATTGATCATTGAGAACTGTATCTCTTTAGTAAAGGAATACCAGTGGCCTTATAATAATGTCATTGTATTTAGAACTGAAAATAAATAAATAACATTCTAACTAGACATGCTTTCTTTTCTGGAGTAAAAGAAATGCTGTTTCAAAATCACATCTGTAGTATTTCTGTGGTGCATGTTTGATCTCCAGGTCACCTTGCATTTTTCTTGCATTATATCCATCCCCACTGCCACATGTTACGTATACTCATCCTCCAGAAAACTCCTTCAAAGATAGCTCCCATTCACTGGAGCAACAGGGCTGCTGACGTGATTGGCTGCTGGGTCGTTTGTCCTTTTGCCACTACTAGAAACTGGACATCTGGGGTAGGAGGAAAGGGACCCTCACAGTGAATACTGTCCCTCCCAGTGCCTTCCCCCAGACCGCACTGTTTTCACATGGAGCCCAGGTGGAGGAGGGAGGCTGAGCCACTCTCGTGCAGCCAGCCAGCTGCCAGTCTAGTCAAGTCAAGAGTGAGGATGGGGCCCTCACTGTGGACGACAGTCCTGCCAGAATGGCTGGGTTTAATCGCTCCAAAGTCTGGGTTCCAAACGAGTCCCAGAGTCTTGTGAATTCTGCCATGCTTACGTGATCACGCTAAATCGGCAGACCTTACATATTCACTTCCAAACTTTCTGTTTTATGTTACTTTCATCTACGAAGCACAGAGCACCTCAAAAGAACTAATGCTCACAACACCTCATTCTTCCATTCGTTGTTTCTGCTGGCAAGACTCTTTCTTTTTTTCTTTTTTTAGGTTTTTCCATTCCTCTTAAATTTGGTAATTCCAGGCACAAACTTTAGCAATGTATAAACTGGAGAACAATTTTATGATAAAATGAGTAACTCTGTTCTAGTTTGGAACTTAGAAAAACACAAAAGTGCATTTGTAGCTTAACAACTCCATCTCCTTGGTCTTTAACAAAAGTCTGTCCTTCTTTGTTCCCCTAGTTGTTACAGACGACCCTGTACAAATCGAGTGAAGCATTGTGAGCAGGGACTTTCATTTAGTGAAGAAGTATGTCGCTGTGTCCCTTCATATTGGAAAAGACCACATATGAACTAAGATTGTATCTTTTCTAGTTCGTCATTTTTCTATCATGGGAAAACGGTGTTGCCATGTTAGAACTATGAGCACAGAGACTTTGTGGGACTGAACCATGTGGATAATGTTACAGAAATGGACTGGAGCGCATCTGCAAAAGACCTCTTTAAAAGACTGGTTTTCTGCCAATGACCAAACAGCTGAGGTTTTTCTCTTGTGATTTTAAAAAAGAATAATGACTATATAATTTATTTCCACTAAAAATATTGTTTCTGCATCCATTTTTATAGCAATAACAATTGGTAAAGTTCACTGTGATCAATATTTTTATATCATGCAAAATATGTTTAAAATAAAATGAAAATTGTATTATAAGCTGGTAAGTTGAGTCCATTACCATCTTACGCCATCAGCAAAACTCGATATTATGAAAACTGTCATCTCCCCCTGCCCTTTCCCCTTTTCTCTAATTGGATGTCAGATTTTGATTGCTGTATGATCCTGTAAAAGAAAGTTTCAGAGGGACAGCTTGCTATTAATTTTATTTAAATTCATCTCAATATATTTAATGAGTAGAAATGTTTTAGCCCATGACACTTTTGAATTTATAGCCAAATGAATCAATAGAAAACGTATCATCTTCTAAGATAGTCTGCTTAGTGTGGTTATGCAGTTGAAAGTTATTCAATGCCCTTGGAGCATTCAGACTCTTAACCTGATATAATAGCTCTCAGTACATATTAAAATGCCTTTAAAATATTTTTCTTAAAAAGAATCTTTCCATATATTTAATTTCTTCTGACCAGCTAAATACTTTTTATAAGCTGAAGCGCTCCTACCCAATCCATATAAAATAAATTGGAAATGACATTTAAATGCTCATATGTGCGAAAAAGGAAACCTTTCAGTCACACAATTAAAGCACTTGTTTTGTTTTTTTTAAAAAGGCAGCACACTAAAATTTCTTTTTCTGGGAACAAATATTTTGCCTACATAAATGCAACCACATAAGTGGTTGGTTGGTTGACAGAGTATTGATTATTTGCTCGTAGGACATGGCTACTAGCAAATAAAAATACATAGCTACTAGCAAATACATGAAAATAAGTAGTCCTGAAAGGAAAAAAAAGAATCTATAAAGTTATGTAAAAATGGCTTTTAAAACTTGCAAATTTAATATAACAAAAACATTTTAAATGGTATAGGTGACTACGCAGTACAGTACAAAATATTAGTATCTATATGTTTTGCTACAAAATAATTTATTTTTTATAATATTTGATTAGAAGGTCGATGCCCTAAAAATGTTGAAACACTATTTTCAATACTGACTTTTAAAACAATGTTACATGCAAGGTTTACTGAATTACAGGTACGTACTCTGCACAACTTTAACATCTCGTTCATAAAGTCAGATTTTTTTTTACGTACTGGGAAAACAAAGTCTTTTGAAATTCTCTCGTTATACATTTATGGACCATCTTTGTATTTTTTAAGTAAAGATGAATCTGAAGCCTGTAGGCAGAAAATATATGAAAATATGCATTGTACAATCTATGAACCAGCTACGGTCTGGGTAATTTTCAAACTTGAGAACAGCAAAAACAAACAAACGAACACAAAAACACAACAGCAGTAGCAACAACAATAATAATGAAACAAAAGCAAAAGATAAGTATATTTGACAACAGCTATAGTTTTATCAAAATCTCCCCAACAGAACAAATTAGGGAGTCATTACAAAAGGAAGAATGGAATCATAATAAAAAATATCTCTCCACCTGCTGGGGAGGCAGAGTCCCTTGGTGCATAACATGGTCACCAGCTATACAATTCAACTGAGATCCAATTTAATAAATTTTCACCACATTTCAGCCAAGAATGTAAGCAAACAAACATTATATAATCTGTTATGCTGATCTAGCATCAATCATTTTTAGTCTTGATACATTTTAAATATATTAATTTTTTTTAGATAATGCAGAAAAAGTCTATTCTAAGTTTCCAGTGAGCCCCCTGAGACCATGTAGAGAATATTAGGATCTGATATAATGACCGTTACAAGTTATCAGCTTAAAAAAATCTAAACTATGTGTTGACAATTGGTTTCTCAGAATACATGGGTAAGCCAAAGAAATCACTAGACCAAAATATAAAGCGTGAGGCATGCCAGAAAAAATAACATTTAATTTGTCCCTGGAGATGTAATAATTTTGATGAAAGGCGAAAGTAACATCAACAAAGACAATACTTTGCCAGAGAATCTTGCAAACAATTTTATATGGACCATAAAAATCTCACTTCACTACATTATAATAATTGAGATTCTGTGGTACTGGCTAAGAAAGTGGACTAGAGATCAAGCTAAACGGTGATTTAAAATATTAGCAAATAGGATTCAGCAAGAAGCTAAAATAGACAGCATTTTCATAAACTCTGCAAGAGTCTCCAACTACAAACTGGTCAAATCTCAAGGATAAAGATGAGAAAACACTGGAAGCTTGCAGCAACAGTTACTATATCCAAATCTTGAAAAGTTTATAAACAGAATTTTATGTCTAGAAACCTAACACTGTATACTCTGTTTAAAAGACTCACAGAACAAAATATTTTGGTAAGCGGTTATAAGATTTAGCTTCCATATCTTTTTTTCTTTCTTCCTTTTTCGGAAGTGGGTTTTGACATTTGCTAACTGCTTGAGTGAAACAGACTCCATTATTAGAATTTCTAAAAATAAATTTTGTCCTCTGTACCCATACTGCTCAAAGCAGAAATCTGAGGGGTGACCACCAGTGGCATACCCCGGGTACACTTCTTTAAGAGGAGGGATAAAGGTCACTCACTTACCTCCACACAGTCCAGGCTTCCTCCAGGGGTACCCTGCTCTGCGGGAATTGTATTCAATGAGTGTGAGAGAGAAACAGACCCAACAGGTGACAGAGATCACATTGAAGCACTTGTTTTGGCATTTTGCCAAAGTTTATGCAACTCCTTATGTGCTCAAGTCTCTGTATTAACCTCCCCAGGAAGTGCTGTGGCAAAGAGCTGAACCAAGTTCCTATGGCTTCACTTTGTCTACATTTCTACACCGTTTCCCAAGATATGAGTTCCCATTAGTAGATTTTTCAAAGGATGCTTTTTAGGGACTTTACCTTTTGAACTGAAAATGAGAATAACATAAAAAATAGTACTGCCCACCACTGCAACAGAAGAGAGTGTGTTGACGTGTCTGATTTTTTATCTAGAGGAATTGTAGAAAGTTCTGAATAAATCCAATGATTGTATCCTAAAGAAGCATAGAGTCCACCCAGAGAACTGTCTAAGGAAGTCCATGACACGTACATTATAAAGTAAGTACTGGTTTGTATGTTCGTGTTTGACTTTTTAATATATTGGCTATTTTTTTAAGTGGAGAATAGCTATCTGTTAACTTGTGGAAGTGTAAATGGGGTTTGATGGTTTGAAAAAAAAATTTAAACCAAAGTTTCACACGCTCTTTTATCTTCATTCCATAGCCAACAACTAATTGCTTTAAAAAAAAAAAGCATTCTGTAAGAAAAGGATCACTGGACTGGGAATCGAAACCCAGGTTTTTAATCCTGACTTTTCTGCTTTGTCTTTGAGCAAGTCACCAAAATCTTCTGAGTCTCAGCTTCTTAATCTGTGAAAAGAAGGAGTTGAATTAAATTGTGCAGGATGTCCAACTCTGAAGTTACAAACTTGGTACTAAACTACATACAGAGTGGGGCAAAGAAAAAAAAAACATTTTAGAGAACTTCAGGGAAGCCCCACTCCTGTGATTAGTGACCCCATTAAGAGGAAATATTAATCTTTTAAAAGTGTTTCATAGGGCTTCCCTGGTGGCGCAGTGGTTGAGAGTCCGCCTGCTGATGCAGGGGACACGGGTTCGTGCCCTGTTCCGGGAAGATCCCACATGCTGCGGAGCGGCTGGGCCCGTGAGACGCAGCCACTAGCATGCACGTCCAGAGCCTGTGCTCCGCAATGGGAGAGGCCACTACAGTGAGAGGCCCGCATACCACAAGGAAAAAAAAAAAAAAGAATAAAATACCTAGGAATAAACCTACTTAAGGAGACAAAAGCCCTTATGCAGAAAACCATAAGACACTGATGAAAGAAATTAAAGATGATACAACAGATAGAGAGATATACCATGTTCTTGGATTGCAAGAATCAACATTGTAAAAATGACTATACTATCCAAAGCAATCTATAGATTCAATACAATCCCTATCAAACTACCAATGGCATTTTTCACAGAACTATAACAAAAAACTGCACAATTTGTATGGAAACACAAAAGACCCTGATTAGCCAAAGCAGTCTTGAGAAAGAAACACGGAATTGGAGGAATCAGCCTCCTGGACTTCAGACTAAACTACAAAGCTACAGTAATCATGACGGTACAGTACTGACACAAAACCAGAAATACAGATCAATGGAACAGGATAGAAAGCCCAGAGATAAACCCACACACATATGGTCACCTTATCTTTGATAAAGGAGGCAAGAGTATACAATGGAGAAAAGACAGCCCTTCAATAAGTGGTGCTGGGAAAACTGGTCAGCTACATGTCAAAGAATGAAATTAGAACACTCCATAACACCATACACAAAAAAAAACTCAAAATGGATTAAAGAACTAAATGTAAGGCCAGAAACTATAAAATGCTTAGAGGAAAACATAAGCATAACACTCTATGACATAAATCACAGAAAGATACTTTTTGACCTGCCTCCTAGAGAAATGGAAATAAAAACAAAAATAAACAAATGGGACCTAATGAAACTTAAACGCTTTTGCACAGCAAAGGAACCATCAACAAGACGAAAAGACAACCCTCAGAATGGGAGAAAATATTTGCAAACAAAGCAACTGACAAAAGGATTAACCTCCAAAATTTACAAGCAGCTTATGCAGCTCAATATCAACAAAACAAACAACCCAATCCAAAAATGAGCATAAGACCTAAATAGACATTTCTCCAAAGAAGACATACAGATTGCCAACAAACACATGAAAGGATGCTCAACATCACTAATCATTAGAGAAATGCAAATCAAAACTGCAATGAGGTATCACCTCACACCAGTCAGAATGGCCATCATCAAAAAATCTAAACAATAAATGCTGGAGAGGGTGTGGAGAAAAGGGAACCCTCTTGCACTGTTGGTAGGAATGTAAATTGATACAGCCACTATGGAGAACAGTATGGAGGTTCCTTAAAAAACTACAAATAGAACTACCATATGACCCAGCAATCCCACTACTGGGCATATACCCTGAGAAAACCATCATTGAAAAAGAGTCATGTACCACAATGTTCATTGCAGCTCTATTTACAATAGCCAGGACATGGAAGCAACCTAAGTGTCCATCGACAGAAGAATGGATAAAGAAGATGTGGCACATATATACAATGGAATATTACTCAGCCATAAAAAGAAATTGAGTTATTTGTAGTGAAATGGATGGATCTAGAGACTGTCATACAGAGTTAAGTAAGTCAGAAAGAGAAAAATAAGGACTGTATGCTAATGCATATATATGGTATCTAAAAAAAAAAAGGTTCTGAAGAACTTTGGGCAGGACAGGAATAAAGACATAGATATAGAGAATGCACTTGAGGACACGGGGAGGGGGAAGGGTAAGCTGGGACAAAGTGAGAGAGTGGCATGGACATATATACACTACCAAATGTAGAATAGATAGCTAGTGGGAAGCAGCCACATAGCACAGGGAGATCAGCTCGGTGCTTTGTGACCTCCTAGAGGGGTGGGATAGGGAGGGTGGGAGGGAGACACAAGAGGGAGGAGATATGGGGATGTATGTATATGTATAGCTTGTTCACTTTGTTATAAAGCAGAAACTAACATACCATTGTAAAGCAATTAAATTCCAATAAAGATGTTCAAAAAAATGCATAAGGATATCAAATCAAATGTTGTACATCTGAAACTTACACAAAGTTATATGTCAATTATATCTCAATAAAGCTGAGAAAAAAAGAAACGAAATTGAGTTATTTGTAGTGAGGTGGATGGACCTAGAGTCTGTCATACAGAGTAAAGTAAGTCAGAAAGAGAAAAACAAATACCGTATGCTAACAGATATATATGGAATCTTAAAAAATGGTTCTGAAGAACCTAGGGGCAGGACAGGAATAAAGACACAGATGTAGAGAATGGACTTGAGGATATGGGGAGGGGGAAGGGAAAGCTGGGATGAAGTGAGAGAGTGGCATGGACAGACATACACTACCAAATGTAAAACAGATAGCTAGTGGGAAGCAGGCGCATAGCACAGGGAGATCAGCTCGGTGCTTTGTGACCACCAAGAGGGTTGGGATAGGGTGGGTGGGAGGGAGATGCAAGAGGGAGGAGATATGGGGATATATGTATACGTGTAGCTGATTCACTTTGTTATAAAGCTGAAACTAACACACCCTTGTAAAGCAATTATACTCCAATAAAGACGTTTAAAAAAAGAAGATTCAACTTTCAGGTGATACTTTTATTTTACTGTAACCATATAAAGCTCTTCTCTAATGACTCACTCTGCACACATCAGGGAACTCAGCTGGTCCTGAAATAAAACACTCATCCATATGAATTTCAATCCGGCAACCACAAAACCTTGCAGATTATATTTCCAAGTTTGAAGGTGGCTGGATACCCAAAATTCTAAGAAATCTTATCGTTTTGGAAAAATTCCTACATGTAGGGATAACAGTATTTCAAAACTATATTTAAATAATTACCAAGTAAAGTTGTACATATCTTATTTTATCAACATAAAATACAAAAAATAATAGATTGATCAAAATCAACCATCCTAATGGAAGTTCATTTGGTCTAGTAGTTTGAATCTTTACTGTCCTCAAAAGCTGTAAGACCACTTGACCTCACTAAGCCGCAGTTCCTTAATCCACATTGATATCAGTGTTGCTGTTCAGATTCAATGCAACAGTGTATGTGAAGACCATAGATTTTGCATATAACGTGTGTTCAGTAAACATTTATTCAATATCATTCATTGTGTGTGTATATGTTTTGGAGTTAGGCATATCATAAGGTGATAATCTACTTCATTTTCCCCATATTTGTTTACTCCTTTGCAGAAAGGTCAATTCCATTAGTCAGATTCCACAAGATCTTTCCTTTTAGAATCTGCGCTTGCTTTAGGTAGATGCAAGGTGGGTGAGGAAGGATCAGAGAAAAAAATCACAATTCTGGATTTTGAGGAGCAAATTTTATGTTGCAGGATGGAAGACACAAGACTACAGATAATATGAAATAAAAATTCACGTAAAAATATCTATTATAAGCTATTATGTCTATCTATAACACAATTTAGGTGGCCTGTTATACTGTCCAAACATAATCATTATGGTACACTGTGTATATTTTTATGACTATTTTCATGAATATACAAAACTGGGATCATAAGATTTAAACATTTGTTTCATGGATTTAGTGCTTAATTTTTGCGTATACTTTTTTCTTTTACAATATTTCAAATTTGTATGACTGCATAACAGCACAGCTGAACAAAAATTTCTTTCATGATTCTATTACATTTGAACATTAATTTCCTTACAATTTTCACTCTTACCATTACAATCATTATCTGCAATTCTTTATGCATTTTTTGTCATAGCTCTATTTCCTTAGGCTGCCTCCTATTTGTAGAACCTGTGGGTCAAAGGCATTAATCTTTTAGGGATCTTGATACACAGTCCCAATATTGCCTTCTGGAAATTGCCTTAGGAACTCTCACTACCATTTTGAGAGCTTTAATAAATTTCCATCACAACTCAACTAATATTATCTTTAAAAGAATCTCAGCTAATTTTTAGGTTAAAAGGATAACTTATTTTAATTTGTAATTCTTTTGATCAATAGCGAGGTAGAATATACTTCCCTATGTTAACAAATCATTTCTCTGTGACAGTGAAGGACAGTGAAGACTGTCCTCTTCAGTCTTTGTCAGTTTGTATCAGGTTGCTCTACTTATCAAATTGTATGAACTTTTAAAACAGTTCATACAATTAAATTTTTTTTAATTTTCTTTATTTTTTTGGCTGCGTCAGGTCTTCATTGCCGTGCAAGGCCTTCTCTCTATTGGTGGCGTGCGTGCTTTCTCTCTCTAGTTGTGGCGCATGGGCTCTGTAGTTGTGGCACATGGGCTCCAGAGCACGTGGGCTCTGTAGTTTGTGGCAAGCGGGCTCTCTCATTGAGGCATGCGAGCTCAGTAGTTGTGGCTCACAGGCTTAGTTACCCCGCGGCATGTGGGATCTTATTTCCCCAACCAGGGATCGAACCCGCGTCCACTGCATTGGAAGGCGGATTCTTTACCACTGGACCACCAGGGAAGTCTCCTATTTAAATTTTGACTTTTCTGCTTGTTCACATATTTTTTTTCCTTGTTTGCTCTTGGCCTGGTAATGTAGTTTATGTTGTCTCTCTGTACAAAAATTTTATGGAGTCAAACCATTTTTTTCTATCTGCTCTTTTCATTTCATTTATGTTAAGCCTCCTTCCCTTTGCTGTTGTCAGAAGATATTTCAGGATTATGAAAATGATGGAGAAAATGGTATTGTTAGTCACACAGAGGAATATCTACAAGGCACCGTAAGACGAGCTGGGATAGGAGCTAAATCTGTGCTTCTTCTCAGAGAGAGGAAATTCACTACAGACAAGTCTGATTTCAAGCCTCTTTTCTTTCCGAGGTTCTACAAGAATGGCATTTGATTGTCCTGGTCAGCGCGTTCAGATGCTCCTTAGAATTGTAACTTCAGTGCTAATGTCACTGGACATTCTTTGTTCCTAGGATATAAAATTCCTAGGGTAGTAGAATACCTGGTAGAAGGAAGTAAAACTATCTAGAGGAGGAAACAAACTTACAAGTAAGATTGCAGAGAATCTATGACATAAATGTTAATTATTTCATCTTAGAAAAAAATCTTATTATAAAAAACTAAATGGTTCCTTAATGGTAGCATTTACAAAAGTTAACTTTTTAAACCATCAGAAACTTATTTTAGTGTGTGGCTTAATTTAACTTTTGCCCCAATTATTTAGTCAATTGCCCTACTGATATTTTTGAATAATTATTTCCTCGGGAGGAGTGAGTGAGTAAGTGTGTGTGTGTGTGTGTGTGTGTGTGTGTGTGTGTGTGTGTGTGTGTGTGTGTGTGTGTGTGCGCGCGCGCATGTGTGTTCTTATTCTATGTATCCGTTGTATATTCTTTTCTTATGCACTCTTGGTTGCTTCTAAGGCCACTGACTTTTTTTATCCACCTGTTTGTGATTCTTTCATCAGTGCTCTGAGCGTTTAGATACAACAGGTGACTCTCCTTTCTCTTCCTTTGCCTAATTTTCTTAGCTCCTGAAAATGACAGGGATTCTATCTCCTAAGACATACTATCAATCACCCCACAACTTCCCTGACTGGTATTCGGGAAATTATAATCTCAGAAAGATGTACAAAGATGGAGAAAGGGGAGAATATTAGCCTAGGCACCTCGAAATTACCATCAAGACGTAAGAGGAGAGCTGCCTAGGGCCTTGGTGATCTCTCAAACCAACTGTCACACTATGGGATAATTACAGCATGACTTTCTATTTTATTCAGTTCCACCTGACTGCATTATTTCAGAAGGCAAAAGACAGCTTTTTTTTAAAAAAAATCTAACTATTCAACCCTCTAGTTTGGGTAAATTCTTCCCAGACACTACCTATCATGTGTCATTCTTTAGGGTCTTCATAAGAATTTTATTACAAAGTTGAGGGGAATGATGAACTCCTAGAGGGCAGGTGGTATTTTATCCCCGAGTCCCACTGCCTCTTAAGACCTTAATGTTCATGGAACACAATTACTGGAAGAAGTCACATCTTACAGTGTGTCTTCTTGACATGCCGAGGATGAGCATGCCTGAACTTGGAAACGGCTTTAACCACTTCTGTACGGGAGGGACGCTCGCAGGTGGTTACAGGACTGAAACCAGAGCTTGTCACCACCACCAGGTAAAGCTCAAGGAAACCTTGTGAACACCTTTTCTCCTAAGAAATATATAAGACTACTTCTTCCTCTGTAATGGCATTTTGGGTTGTTGGCCTGTAGACATAAATATAAAACCTCTCTGTTAAAGTAAAAAATAATTTGGGTGGGAGGAAAGTTAGAAGGAGTGGGGGAAATGACACCCTCTGAATGCAAATGTTAACAGAACCTCAACGGAAATGTTTTTGTCAAATTATACACACTCTTTGGCATTAACTTTGGCAGGAGGTGTGGAATGCATGAGGTGCATAGTTTTTATTGTTCAGATTAAAGACATTAAAGTAATAAGGGTCTTTAGACTCTGCTTGTGGTATAATTTGTGCCTCAAGATTGAAATCTACTGGAATGGAAGTGTCTTACCACAGATAATCTTAACTCATAGTTGGTGGTTGGTTAATCTAAAAAGTTGGATCTAATCTAAAAAGTGAGGATCATTAAGTATAATATAATCATGATTTAAGTATAATTTTATTTTTTATATGCATGTATACTGATTCACTAGGCTTTGCTGTAGAAACAAGACCTTGTCTTTGGAGTTGGACATTCACTTTATATGCAAATACTGCAATGCTTTGTTTGTTTAGCAGTTCTTATTTCATTAAAAGGGATTGAGAAATTAAAGTCACTTGCAAAGCAATCTGAAAAAAATTCTTATGTTACATTTGCCCTAAACATTGATAGTTGGCTTTCCCAGACCTAATTGGACACATTTTTTTTTCCTTTTTTTTACTGACTCTCCTTGACTGAGCCTTTCCAAAGCATTCAGTTTTCTTAGAGTTTGTATCAGTTTTTCCCTATATTATGGTTATTTTCAATTGGAAACATTGAATAAATATGCATTCATATTTATTTCATGGCGTAAGTTACAATGTAGAGATGACCAAGTTTGGATCACATAATTCCATAAACTTGAGAAAAGCCATTCTTTTTGTAACTAAGATAGACCCTTGTATGATTAAAAGATTTCAAACTATGGACTGTGATGTTTCAAATACTTACTTTTTCACTTTTAAAGAAGATTGTCCCTAAGTAAATAAAAACAAAAACATCGAGCCAAACACTTGCAAATAGAGAACCTAAAACTAACATTTTAAATTTGAAAGTGCTAGTGGTCTTTCTGTATTTTCTCATTTTGTGTCTTTCCAGTGATTTTAGTAGTGCCCAGGGCATGCTCTAGATGAACGTGCTTACTTTCTCTGAAACTTTTAATTCCCAAGTCTTCTGTTTCTTGCACCTGCACTCTCTTACATCAACCCCTAAGTGGCAGATCGAAGCTTAT
This sequence comes from Aethalodelphis obliquidens, assembly GCF_003676395.1. Classification (NCBI taxonomy): domain Eukaryota; kingdom Metazoa; phylum Chordata; class Mammalia; order Artiodactyla; family Delphinidae; genus Aethalodelphis; species Aethalodelphis obliquidens. The sequence continues at coordinate 5,255,835 of NW_020837969.1, forward strand.
CAAACCTAGGAGACTTCAAAATAATGTGTCTGCTTACAAGCTGAGTGATGTGTGTTAAAAGCTTATGCTACTCGGGATAAAAAATAATAAAGGAACAGGAATGTAATCTCTGACCTCTTTGAACCATGAAGTGGTTTTTCCAGTTACAATGCATTTCCCTTTTCCAAACAGAAGTCAAGTGTATTTAACAGTAAATTTAAAACATTATACCTGGTAGCCTTCCACATGTTTTTCTTCACCTGGTGTTATGAATGATGATCTTTTTTTTTTTTTTTTTTTTTTTTGCGGTACGCGGGCCTCTCACCGTTGTGGCCTCTCCCGTTGCGGAGCACAGGCTCCGGATGTGCAGGCTCAGCCGCTCCGCGCCATGTGGGATCCTCCCGGACCGGGGCACGAACCCGTGTCCCCTGCATCGGCAGGCGGACTCTCAACCACTGCGCCACCAGGGAAGCCCTGAGATTTCTTTTGTGCAAAGTCCCAGGTGCTATGTTTAGGGAATAATAGTAAATTAAATAGAACTGGGTGCCATGAAATGAAGAACTGCCAAAACAAACCCTAAACCAGGCAGAATTTGTCTTTAGACTATGTGTGATGTAGAAGTCTGAAAAGCCTGTGGTAACGTGAAATATTGCCACTGAAAGACACCCACATCCTCATTCTTGGAACCTGTGAATATAACCTTATTTAAAGTTCTTTGCAGACTTGATGAAAGATCTTGTGATGGGGCAATTATAACTTATCCAGGTGGGCCTTAAATGCCATCACAGTGTCTTATTAGAGAGAGGCAGAGGGAGGTGTGACACACAGATAGAGAAGAAGGTCATGTGAAAACAGAGGCAGAGATTGGAGTGATGCAGCCACAAGCCACAGAAGCTAGAAGAGGCAAAGAATGGATTCTCCACTGGAGTTTTCAGAGGGAACTCTGCCCTACCGACGCCTTGATTTTGTCCAGTAAAACGAATTTTAGACTGGTTCTCCAGAACCGTGAGAGATGAATCTCTGTTGTTTTAAACCACTCAGCTTGTGGTAATTCGTTAGCAGTCATAGGAAAGCAGTAGCCCACAGAAAGGCAGTCCATGAAGGCTGAAAGAGACTAAGGAGATTGTTATTGGGAAGTAGAGGAAAGGAAGCCCTCAGTCCTGGGGAAAATCAGAAAGACACCAATGAACTCAATAAGCTGGGTAAGGGGGTTTCAGGAGAGGAGCTGGGTACGTGTGGCTTCTCTAGCTGGTTATGGTAGAAGGTTAGAGCAGACAGATGAACTGGAAAACAAACTATATTCCGTTTTCAGGAAAAACTACAGAGGGCTTAGGAAAGCAATTCAAGACAGAAAAATCTTAAATAAGAAAGGATCTTTGGTTCAAATATTGAACCCAGAGTGCTAGCAGGAAAACATCGTCACAGTAAAGATGAAACCTTATGTCTGACCATGAAGACCTCAGAGAGATTTACATTCATGACCTGCAGACACATTTAGATGGACAAACAGCTTTCTAAGGCTCTTCAGGGTCTACCTCTGCTAAGAAAAAATTAGGATTTTTAAAAATCTTAATGATGTTATTCCAAAGAAGTCGCACAAGTGGCCAATGTAGAAGTGGGCTTATCGCTAAGAGATTTGTGAGTATGGATTTCCTCTAAAGCATTAGGTTCATAAGTTGAAATATAACAAACCCACAAATGTCTTAAAGAAGTGTATTCACTGAAACTAAAAGGAACAGAGATAGTACAAAATGAAGAGTCTTTGAATCCCTGAACTTCTATAGGCAAAATACAGGATAAAAACAAAAATAAAGAAAGAAACAAACAAAAATCTGCTCGGCTGTAAACATAAGCTACAGCTTATGAAAAAGAAGAATGTCTTTGGGAGAGGAACGAAGAGCCCAGGATGGATCCAAAAGCCTCAGAGAGCAGCTCTCAGGTTGTAGGTCTAAGCCTTCATCAGGGAACCAGTAACATGGTCCTGCTGGATTTCAGAACTGCTATGGAACAGTGATTCTGGTTTTGAATAGGAGGGTCTATTTTGGTTATCCTAAGTCTGACCATCACATATTTGCTATTTTGGGGACAGATAACCTGGCTCTTTTGTTCTCAGATCCGATTGAGAGAAACCATACTTGAGGAATTGCATCCAATGCATCTTATTGCATCCAATAAGACATGTCTTATCTACATGTCTCCTGATTTAGATGACAAGAGTCTGGACCTTGAGCCTGAGTTGGAAACCAAAATAGAATGAGACTTCTAGAGTCGCAAAAGAGAGTGACTGTATTTTGCAGGCTGTGAGATTTGAACTCTTGTGGCCCAAGGGTGAATTTGGCATACTCTGTTTCCTGAAGGTGGCCACCAAATGCATCCCACACAGAATACTTTTCTGAAACGTGCTCTGCGACCCTCCCATCAAGAAATGCAGTCTATTCTTCTTCCCTTCAATCTGGGTGAGCTTGTGCAGGTTCAGTCAATTGAGTACAGTGCAGGTGCTGGTGTATGACCTCTAGGCTGGGTCAGTAATCCCGTGCTGCTTTTGTGGTCCCAGTCATTTGAGACTCTCATTCTTTGGACACTGCCTCTGGGGTGTTCTCCCACAGAAACTCCTCACTGTGCCATGGGTCTCCTAACCCACATGGAGGGGCCATGGTTAGAAGTCCCCGACAACAGTCCCAGCTGAGTCCAGCCTTTGAGTTTCCCCAGGCCAGATACCAGACATGTGAGTGAAGAACTCTCCAGATGACTCCAGCCCTCAGATATCTGAAAATGCCTCAGCAGAGGCCCCAGAAGTTCTCTGGCAGTCCCCAGTCATCCCTGCTGGGCCCTATCTGAATTCCTGACCAGTAGAATCAGTGAACGTAATGCAATTACGCAGTTTTACGGTAATTAATATGGATAGTTTGTTACATAGTAACCAAAACAAGGATGATCAAAGTGTACCAATTAAAAGAAGAAGTCACTAAGGAAACTCTGGAGAGGTAAACAAACATTAATACTACAACTGATCTCGTTTACGTGCTGAACAATGTCAGCAGCTGGGCTTTTCGTGGGATATAAAGGCCCTGGACGTGGATAATGGGGCCATTAGTGCTCCGTGCACCACACACAGCTCATGATTAATACGGGAAAATCAAATACATGCACAAGAGCGGCACGGGGGAAGCATGCCCATCAATACGTTTTTGTGTCATTATTAGAGAGATGCTTGACAAAATGTTAAGCAAGTCGTTTGTTTTCAAGTCTGCCTGATTTGCCAAAATACCAGTGATGTTTTAAGCAAGGGGGTTGGAGGTGGGAGGAGGGAGAGTGGAAAGGAATTTTAAATTATCAAAGAAAGTTTCAGCCCAAACCATTTTAATGAAAACAAGACTTTATAGCAAAGTTGCCAGATATTCCAGTGGATTCAAAGCATTCTTCATTCTTAACAGCACACAGACGCTTCTTCTGTGATATCTTGCTTCCTTCACAAACACACGGATGCCTTTTGCAGGCAGCATGCTATCACCGGGTAGGTCTTTGCATCCTTTGTTGAAAACGTGGCTCAGTATTCGTGCATATGAGAAATACTCGGTTTTAGATCAAATTATATCCTCTTTATAAACAACGTGTTTTTTTCTTTCTTTTATTTTTATTTATATTTGGCTGCGTTGGGTCTTCGTTGCTGCGAGCGGGGACTACTCTTCGTTGCTGCGCGCGGGGACTACTCTTCGTTGCGGTGCGCGGGCTTCTCATTGCGGTGGCTTCTCTTGTTGCGGAGCACGGGCTCTAGGCACCTGGGCTTCAGTAGTTGCAGGACGCATAGTTGTGGCGCACGGGCTTAGTTGCTCCGCGGCATGTGGGGTCTTCCCGGAACAGGGCTCGAACCCGTGTCCCCTGCATCGGCAGGCGGATTCTTAACCACTGCGTCACCAGGGACGCCCATAAACAACGTTTTAAAAGGGGACAGAATCCATGTATTATTCTGATTTGGCACACGACAACCTGCTCAAATAAGGGAGAACAAGACTTCCAGGTGAGCAAGTCTCTTTACCCTAAACAATCACAAATGGATGCAATTATCCAAGGAGGCAACAGGTTCATGGTTGAGAACTGTGTCAAGAGGAACACGGGCAGGTGCCCCCAAGTGTAAACAATGGGAACTGGACCGTTCGCTCAACGCAGTGGGTCTCTGTCTTCGCAGGGCAAGTGACCAGAGCCTGAGCAGCTTCAAACGACCCCTGTTTACGAACTTACGTTCCACAGACCGGAAGTCCAGAGGCGCTGAGCCCTCTCTGCTCCGAATCTCACAAGGCTGGATGCCCGATGCTGGGCTGGGCTGGACCCCCGTGCGGGCCAGGGGAAGGACCTGCTTCTAAGCCCGCTCACGCTGCTGGCAGAGGCCAGTCCCTCCAAGGACTCCCTGCCTCACATAGGACCCTCTCATGCTTAGACTCGCTCTGACTCAATCTGCAACCAGCTGGAGAAGGTTTCAAAAGGCTCGTGTGACTAGATTAGGCCCACCTTCACCACCTCCCTGTTTTAAGGTGAACTGGTTCGTCATCCTAACATCAGTGGAACCACATTGTTGAAAAGAGGAAAAAGAAATCCTCTAATTTACTTTCAGCCCTCCCTGTATAGATGGCCAGTTTCAGCTCTTCAGCACTGTGGCCTGTCAATGGGGTCTGAGTTTCAGAGTCACAAAGCATACTTTGAGTTCCCCTTGTGACTCTGACCAACTCTGTCATGTCAGATATATCCCTTTATCACACTGCATTTGGGGGGAAAAAAGGAGGAAACACTACACATTCCACAGGGTTCGTGTGAGAATTAAGTGAGCTAATAAGTGTAAAATGTATCTCGTCCTATGCTTTTTATTGATACCTAGTGAGAGAACGCAGAAGGAATCCCCAAGCTCTGTCTGCCCTTACAGGTGAGCTATAAATATACTGTCCACCCCCATCACCTCAGGTACTCAGCATCTTTTATCAGTATTCTTCCATGAGCATCCCTCATGTGTCAATCTTTTGCTGCAGGTAATACTCAAATGAAGGCAGAGCAGTAAATCACCGGCAAATGAATATTTAAACTTAATTTTAAATATTAAAATAAATTTAAATATAATTCCAGTTATTTATGGAGTTGGGCTACACCAGTTACTATCAATGTATATTTAGTGGGAGAATTTGACAAATGTAAAATGAAAAACTAATAAACATCTGGTAAATTTGATTTCAGGATGATGCCAATAAGCCCTGGAAATGTTCTATTAATTTCAGAACAAGCTTATTTTTTTGAGAGTCGGTCCTATATTAATCATATCTTTCTCTATTAATTTATAAAGTAAGTTACTAATACCTATATTTGTCATGGTTCAGAAAATTCCAATGATGTAGGTCATTGTACTTACTTCCATGTTGCTGATGAAAATCGAGATTTGAGTAGCTCCTCCAGGATCATTGAATAAGTTAATGGCGGGATCTGGACAGTCATCTCTTACTGCAGAGCAAGCCCCAGGTCTTACACACACCCATGCGCCATAATGCTACCTTCAGCGTCATTCTCACCCCTTCCAAAGGTTTCTACCCTCAACTTCATGGAGGCAGCTTGCTGAAATGAGATGAAAACATGAAAACAAACCAAATTCAAATAACAAGTTAACCCAGGTTCACAGTTTGGTTGAAGAACTGAGAACTGCTTGCCAATCCAAAGTGCATATCTTATGGGTTCAGAACTATTACCTTCCTAAGTCTATTTATTCCTATTTTTCTGTACAGAGCATTATAGAAAAATCATCCACTTTACAATCAGTTGTTGGTAATAACTGAGGTATGGACATGGAAAGTCACAGAGATGTGAAGGAAAACAGATGTTTCTGGTTGTTTTTTTTCCACCAATACTGAAAAAAAAAAAAAAAGCTTAGAAAAACATGTCTTGCTTGAGTGTAATTTTCTCCAGAAGACAAAAGTGAAAAGAGCTGCAATTCTCCTGTAAATGAATTCAAAAGCACCAACTATGAAAAACTACCACCAAAATCATCATACTAGACCAGAGCGGAAGGCTGGCATTTATAGCGACTCATCTGCAACTATTCCAGAAATCTGGAAGCACAGAGCTGGTTTCTATCATTGGAGTTGCAAAAGGAAAAAAAAAAAGCTAAAAGGATTTTGGAAATGGATTACTGGGGAGAACTCTAAAATTTTATTTCCCAATTAAAGTTTTTTAAATTTTTGGAAATTTTCTAACTTTTGGAAATGTAGGTGAATTCAAAAATTAGAGTTATGATTATTAATAAATAAATGATTGAGGAGTCACACATATTAAGATAAAATTTTAAATTAGCTTTCAAGAGGTAAATGCAAATTGTTTTCCTATTTGGATAATTTGTCTAAATTCTCTTTGATTCTTTGCTCGTTCCTTTCCATTTGGCCGGTATGCTTCCAACAAAATAACTCAAGCTACATAAGACTCCTGCTGGGCTGAGAGCTGTATTTCAATTGCCAAATCACTAGTAATCCAAAGTACCAGTCACAGAAATACTTTGTCAATTAAAAAGTTAAGATGGAAGTTTTACTAGTTCTTATGAACTAGCAAAGACTATTATAACAAAGACTTTAGTAAGGAAAACCTAGAATGTAGAAACTCTTTTGTAAGTAAGGCTGTTTCACAAGATCTACAGAGAAACAGGTAGGTTTTTAATTCAGGAAGAATACAGTATGATCAGACGTTACATATTGTATTATTTTTCTTCCTTACCCTCAGTAAAGCCGGTTTGACTCTCAAATTAGTTTGTGTACATAATTAAATATTTCTTTTATCCTTATGAGTAAAGGACAAATAACTTAGCATTATTTTATCCAGTCTCCTCTCCCCCATTTTTCACTGTATTTCAAATTAAGCACCACAAATACACTAATATTCCTGAAACACTACTCTGAATCTATTACCTGCCTAAGAATTTACAATACTGCCTTACTAATCAGAAGCAGAATCCTTTCCTTAGCATTCAGAGTGCGCCACAAAAACCCCCAGAGGATTTTCCCCCTACTATCCAGATTTTGATAACTTCGGACTGGACCCTTCACTCTTCCCACCACTACCTTTCCTGTTTGGGGATAGCCGCCTCGTTCCTGCCCACCTGATTGATACCTTACCCTTCCTAGTAATGCCACAACTTCTCAAAAATGATTTTCAAATCAAACCAGATTATAAAAAGAATGTAACTCCATTCTAAAACATTTGGAAAATACATGAACATAGGAATTCAATTCACTCTAATTCTATCATCAAGGGATACTCATAGTTAACATTTTGATAAAACATCCTTGACAGGCTTTAAACTTTGTTGTAGTACATACTTTGAAAATGGTATCACGCTGTACATAGTATCTCACAAGCTATATTTTCACCAGCAACCACACGATAGATATGCTAATACTACCTTTTCACACCTCATTCCTTGACTACTTCTCTGTGTATCCTTCACCTTTGTGTTCCCGGCAGCACCCAGCACAGAGTGTGACACGCAGTCACAGAGATCGATGTACAATCAGTAATATACAGTAGCTTTGCAACTTTTGTCTATTTACAACTGTTGGAATAAAAACAAATTCAGAGATGTTTAGTGACTTAATTAAATTTTATATAACATTTTGTTTTGTATACAAAAAACAGATAAGAAAATTTGTCACCTAAACAATGTATTTAATAGTTAATAAATGATTTTCTTAATCATGGTACTATTACATAATTAATTTATAATGAATAATATTAATAATTAGCAAATAATAGCATACTTATATTATGTAAATAATACAAATATTCAAATATTTGTTAAAATAAATTGTATCAGAAAAGACTCTAAAAAGGAAGATAGCTCAAGAGAGAGAACCTTCTCTAAAACAGAACAAATTCTGATAAGATCTTCAAAAGGATCCATATGACCAAAACAATGGGGGCAACACATCAAAGCCAGGATTTTTTTTTTTTCTTTTTTTTTTTTTTTCCTTTTTTTCGGCACGCGGGCCTCTCACTGCCGTGGCCTCACCCGCCGCGGAGCACAGGCTCCAGACGCGCAGGCTCAGCGGCCACGGCTCACGGGCCCAGCCGCTCCCGGCACGCGGGATCCTCCCGGACCGGGGCACGAACCCGCGCCCCCTGCATCGGCAGGCGGACTCCCAACCACTGCGCCACCAGGGAAGCCCCAAAGCCAGGATTTTGACTGCATGGAAAAAAATCTCTGAACGGGCACCGACTAGTGTGTTTCAAACCTGAGCAGTGGATGGATCCACGTTAAAGAGGGATGTGGGAATCCCTTGGACGTGAAACTGAATCTGGGAATTCATGGTCTCTGCTTCACAGTTCAGGTAACTGGCTTTGATTTTTAAATGTGCATTCACAAAGCAGGAGCCAGTTAGAAACATCTGGTGTGTCCTTGCCACTAGCTTATTGGAGAGCAACAATTGTGCACATACATGATTAAATTACTTAAAAACCTTTTTGCATGCCAGAACTGTGTGGTTTCTAGCTCAGCTGGAGAATAAAAATAACTTCTCCATTGCAAGGGGATCTAGATGTGACAAACCACATGGTGTTTGCAAGGATGGCCCCAGGATATACCAAACTGGAGATGACTGTATGCAGGTAGCGGTTATGTTCACCTTGAATAGAGAACATAAATCTTCCTTTTTCTTTTACTCTTCGGCTTTCATTTACCAATTCCCTCGACCAAATTCCTTCCTCATTCTCTGCTCCTAGCACTCTTCTATTTCAATCTTATGGAAACCATTGTACTGGAGGAAAAGGACGAAAAATGTAGATTCATTCAAGGAACCGTAACAATTATAACAAGACTGTAGGTATTAATTCACACTCTTTGCTTTGTCTAGGTTTCCACATTAACATTGCTAGATGATATAAAACATTAATAATTTAAGAAAAATAGCCACATATGTAACAAAAATAATGAAATTATTCCCAATGTTATGATACAGTAATTAATACATTTAAAATACTGAGACTGAGTTAAATGTTTTAATAGTTTTCTCAGTTACTATGGAAGTTATGAAATGGATTCTCAACAGATCAGGAAAATCTATTCTTATCTTTAATCTATTTTAGTCAGTTTTTTTTAACATTAGGCTCACTAAGAAATTGACATATTCACTTTAGTTTCATTCAGAATTCTTCACTTTAATTCTGCATAGACTTATTTTTCTTAATTGAAATTTTTATTCAGAGCTTAGCTTTTAGGAAGAATGAATATAAAATGCACTGTGCTCTTCTATCTAAAGTATTCCAGAAATCTCTGCATATCCTTATATTTCATCACCAGAAAATCACGTTAATATTTCCCTTAAATTAGTATTACGCTTGTTTATTTTCTAGGAAATGGTCTCCTGTGAAGATAGTAAAGAAAGACTATATTCCAGAAATAACACAAGTCACCTTTTTTTCATTAAGACTATGTTTTTAGAGCATTTTTAGGACCACAGCAAAGCGGACAGGAAGGTACAGAGATTTCCCAAACGCTCTGCCTCCTACATGCCCAGTCTCCCCACAAGATGGTCCATTTGTTACAACTGATAAACCTACTGACACATCATCATCACCCAGGGTCCACAGATTATCGTAGACTCCACTCTCGATGTTATCCATTCTGCGTTTGGAAATATGCAAAATGACATGTATCCATCATAACAGTATCATACAGAGTATTTTCACTGACCTAAAAATGCTCTGTGTTTTGCAGACCTCTATCTTCCGCCCCTACTTCCTTCCAACCCCTGGCAACCACTGATCTTCTTCTGTCTCCATAGTGTTGCATTTTCCAGATTGTCATAGAGTTGGAATCCTACAGTATGTAGCCTTTCCAGATTGGCTTCCTTCACTTAGTAATAAGCGTTCATGGTTCCTCCATGTCTTTCATTTCATTTATTCAGTCATGCGAAAAATTGTAATATTTTTCTATAATTTCATCTCTTTTGAGGCAATATGTGTCTGATGACAAAAAGAAATAAACATTGGCCAGCTACGGAAGAACCCTCATCCCAGATTTCCATTCAACCAGATAGCCTCTTAGCTGTGACATAATACCTTGGCTTTGGGAGAGAGCACCTATAGCTGGATACTGACGTCTGTTCACACGGAACCCTCTGTGAGTTACTGCGCTTTACAGTCCTTGGATGTAGTCAGCCAGGAACACCAGCACATGCTGAGATGCCTGCCTTCCTGGGTTCTCCGTTGGTCTGTGTGATCTACATCTTCCTTTACTTGACCCTGAGGGACCTCATTTTCAACCACCCCTAGCCTTTTGGGGGACTTGGAGAAACACAGAGATGGTTTTCAAACCTCCAGAGACAAATGAATCTTATCCAGGCTTTTCTGTCTCAAGAAGTCTTGCTGCCATTTCTACACTTCTGCTACTGTGACAGGTGGGCACACATCAGGAAAACCCCACCCCCTGCTTGCTCACTTTCTCGAGGAAGCTGAAAGCATGCCTCTGTGCCACATTTTCTCAACTCGAGGCTAAACCTCCAAAGGCTACTCTGGAGATGGAGTAGGGGAATACCTGGTCCCTACACAGATACACCCCCTGGGTTCCTCTTCTCTCTCCAGTTTTTCCTCCTTTTCCAGCCCATGGAATCTTAAATATGATCTAGGTGGTCGAGGGGAGAAAACCCAGCTCCTACTGTATATTCTTTGCTTGTTGTTTAGATAGGAAACCTCGGCTCTTGCTATTCAATGGATAGAGATTAAAACTCCAAAAAGGCCTTTTCTCAATGACATGTACTCTGCCTTGAGGTTCCAAAGTCTATTGAAAACAACAACCACCAAAAAAGCTCATCAGATTGCTTGTATCACTACTGCAAGAATCTCTACCTGAGGGCAGTAATATAAATCACCATTTCCCCACTGCTCCCTGAATTTGAGAAGGAGATGGGGAAGGATAGAGATAGCTGGGTGTGCTACAGCTGAAGAACACAGTAAGCCTTTATAATTTCACTCCGCCACCCGTGTAAAGTACTCGGAACAGTGCCAACTATATAAGCGCTGATGTATTTCACATCCGTAGGAGACTAGCAGAGCATATATTACAAGTTTACAGGATAAGGAAGTTGAAACACAAAGGTTTACTTAATGCCTAACAGTCTCAGGCAAGTGCGAGAGGCTAAAACAGCTTCCCTGATCCTTTTCTGTTTTCCTTCCAGGATACTGTGTGGCCTCAGGGAGTTAGTTAAACGTAAGAGATACTAGATGAATTTGTTCTTCATGTGCGCCAAGGCAGCAGTTCACAAATCTGTCTTCTTTTAAATAAAAATTCAACAGGTCTAAGATCAAAATACCACTTTTGAGCTATTTTGCAAGTTAGAAGCCTTTCCCTAATGCTATGTCAATCTTTTGAAAATGGATTTCTCTGCTAATAGAATGTGTACAAGAAGGTACAAGAGCCTGAAATCTGTCAGTGTCTCAGTAGGCTGCACCAGAGTAACACTTGGGGAATCTTTTGCCCGTATTTCATATATATTTCTATATAACTCCATATGTCTAAGAAAACAAGGCTTGAGAGGGGTATAAGTTTGGTAAGTGTGTGAATGTGAAAAAGAAAGGGTGTGCCTTCACCCCCAAACCAACTTTCAGGATGAGAAATAAAGTAACTAAAGAAACAGTGTGATAATATTTTTGCTAGGCAAAATTGTGAGGCCAAATTTTAGACATTTTGTTAGCTCTGTGGACTTCCCTGATATTATTTATAAAGGGCCAAGAAAAAATATAATAAGTGAGGATGACAAGTAGATTTCAAACTCACACTGATTTCTGTAGAGCATAAAGGAATATTCGATTCAACTGGAGCAGAGCAGATGGGAAAAAATCTCAAGTTCCCAACTTCCCAGAAACCTGGTCAATATATATGATACGCTTCTACAATTCATTTTCATAAAGAGGGCTGAAAAACGTCAGTGGTGAAAAAAATGGAGAACTAATTTAATGATGTACTTTTGTGTAAAAAAATACCACCCAACTCATCTCTTTTTCTCTACATCCCATCTCACTGTTACTGGAATGACTTCTTATTTTGTGAAAAGACAGAGAGAGGCAGGGGGTAGGGGGCAACTTACTTAAGGAACTAAATATTAAATATTTTCTTCTATAATATATTTAATATAACTGCCATTACTGATTAATAAGAGATCTCCATAGACACACAAGTGTAAGATAATCATTTTCTCTGTGGTTGCATTAAAACGGCTGAATACTAAGACGTTCTGAGATTGCTACTCTGTCAGCGTCCATGAGAAAATCTTGCATTGAATACTGAGCAAATAGTGTATCATAACCTGTTAGATGTTCCACAACAGCTTGAGAAGTCACCGCATAAAATTCTGTACATGGCGACCTTATAAGGAAAGGCTTCACGTAAACTCTGGAGACATGCTGATGATTCAGGAGGAAATGCATTTCTCATCTAAGCCATTTTGTTCTGTTTCATCTTGTGTGGCTTTTACTTAATATGCTTTTTTCCTTCTTTTTTTTTCCTTTGAGAAAAAAATATAAATATTTTTGGACTTGATTTATGTGTAATAGTGATTTTAGGCATAGGTATATGTGGTGTGACTCTTGAAACTGTGTTTGGGAACCAAATCTAAGAATTCTTTGCTTAGTGCTAGATTCCCAAAGACTTCCTCCATTTTTTCTAAAAAGTTGTATAGTTTTATCTTTTACATTAAATCCTTGTTTCATTTTGAGTTAATTTTGTACAGAGTATGAGGTTTGGACAGAGGTTCATTTTTTTCCTATTGCTCCAGCACCATCTGTCAAGAAGTCTATCCTTCCTCTATTGAATTGCTTTTGTAACTTTGTCAGAAGTCAGTTGGGCTTATTTGTTTGGATTTATTTCTGGGATTGCTCTTCTGTTCCATTGATCTTTGTATCTGTGATTCTACCAATTCAACACAATCTTGATTACTATAACTATATAGTGCATCTTGAAATTGGGTAGTGTAATCCCATCCAAGTTATTATTTGTATCTTTTGCTATATATTAAATGTTTTCAACTATTATTTGTTCAAGTACTTTTCAGCCCCATCCTCTTTCTCCTGTCCTTCTAAGACTTCTACAACACAAATATTAGATATTTTGTTATACTCTCAAGGATCCCTTAGCCACCATTCGTCTTTTTCCAAGTCTATTTTCTCTCTGATTTTAGATTGGCTAATTTCTCTTGTTCTGTTTTCCAGTTCACTGATTTTTCCTCTTCTCTATTCTGCTCTTAATCCTATCTGCTGGACCCTTTATTTCACTTTTAATACATTCAGTTCCAAAATTTCTATTTGGTTTTTCTTCATATCTTCTATTTGTTGATACTTTGTATTTTGTGGTGAGGGTTTTTCATTTATTTCAAACGTGTTCATAGTTATTCACTGAAGCATTTCTATGGTGGCTGCATTAAAATGTTTGTCAGATTATTCTAACATCTCTGCTGTCTTGGTGGTAGAGTCTATTTACTGTTTTTTATTTTAATTCAAATTGTAATTTTCCTGGATCTTGGTATGAGAAGTGATTTTCAGTCAAAACCTGAATGATTTGTGTATTAAGTTATGAGACTCTGGATCTTATTTAAATCTTCTATGTTAGCTGTTTTGGGGAAGTGGGGATTGCTGCCTTGTTACTTGTAGCCAGGTTGGGGTAGAAATCTACTTGGCTTTTGTTGACGACGGGGGCAATAAGGAGAAGGGAGGAGGCAGGTTGCTTTTTACTCTTGGGTTGGTGGGACTTCTATCTTCCCTCTGGGTCTCCACTGACACCACTCTGGATGGGAGGGGTGGAAATTCCTTCGTTACTGCTCCCCACTTGTCTTCCTCTGACACCACAGCATAGGTCTCATGGCCACCAGGCTGGGGTGAAAATCCACTGACAAAACTTCAGCAGGAAGTGGGAGGGATACGTCATTACTGACTGATGGGATTGGAATCCCTGGATCCTCAAACTTCTTCCCCTACACTAAGTGGGGAAGGGGTGCAACACTACCACCTGGCAGAGATGAAAGTTCCAGCTCCTAACTTGACCTTCTCTGACATCACCTTGGCAGGTGGGTTGGGGTCCCTCTTTACAGTCTGACGGGAGTGGAGGTCTAGGCTACTCACTCACCATTTACTGACATGGGTGGGGTGGGAGTGAGGCCGCAATACTTTCTGTGGTTTTTGACTGGAGTAGAGTGGCTATTGTCTAAAACTTTTCTTTCTAAAGTGCCCTCTCCCTGTCTTTTGACTAGAGCGAGGAGGTTTTTGTTGGGGCTTTTTTTGTCTGCACCTGTTGGTGGGTCTGGATCACCAACTTCTTCATCTCCAAGTCTGGGATATATGAGGGCAAAAGAAAAACAGGGGAATGCACCCCTGTTTTAATCCTTGGGTCCCGAGTTTCCCAGCTAGTCCTCTTTCTTCTCTTCACTTTTAGAGTTTGTTATGTATATAACGGTTGTGGTTTTTAGTTGTCCTTAGAGGGAAAAGTATGTCTACTCCTTCTTCCCAGAAGCAAAGTCTTCTGGTGCAATTTTTAAACAGTGCTGTCTCAAAGGCGTAAGTGAAAAAATTCACATTATCAGTGATTTTACAAAACGCCATTAGCCTCAGGTTGAAACTACCATTGGAGGACTTTCATGAGGAACTACTATAGGGAACCTACACATAGAAAATACTCTTAAAGAGTATTCTTGTGATTAAAGGCATGTTAACATAAATAGTAATCCCATATGTCAGTGTATTTCCAGTTACCTAAAATTTACTTAAGAACAGAACATTGTTGGCAGACGACTCCAAAATGATAATGCTCTCTCATATTTTTGATGGGAAAGAGGAAACCATATAACATGAGAAATGCCTTTGCATCATCAGCCTGAACCGAGTGACTTTTCCCACAGTTTGTTCAGTTTGTGAATATCATTTTCATCTGACTTCACCAACCCAGTTATCAAGGTGAAAACCATCCAGAAAACTGCCTTCAGGGAATACAGATGCTGAGCAGACCACTGAGGCCCGTGAAGAACAACTCGCATCCCAGATGAGGAAGTAATTTTCATCCATGTTATTTTCACTTAGGAGGTTATCACACCATAAAAACAATAGATGCGAAAAACTAAATGAGAATTGGCCACAGAATACAAATGCTCTGAGTGGTGAGAAGAGCAGTCCATTGCACAGGCTCTGGTATTTAGTATAAGAAGTCCGAAAAGGCGTACTCTGTCTAAAAGTCACTTTTTGTGTAATATGTACTTGAGGCCAAGATTCTGAATGAAAAATAGCTATACAATCAATCAGGTAGGTGTTTCTAATTATCATGATTTTGACTTTATATAAGCATGGTCTTGCGTTCAGCATCAATTTTGGTATGTAATACGCTAGGCATAAACACGCATACTGAAGAGGAAACTAAGGACGGGTGAGGGGAAGGGACAATATTAAAATAGCTCAAACGTTTTCTAAAACTATGACTTAGCATCTAACATTTGGTGAGGATTGTATATGCTTTGGACTATATGGTTTCAACTATGAACAGGGTCATTCTCATGCTTTTTCACCCTCTGTTTGCAGTCATAAATCCAATTGTGAGGAAAATTCTACTCTATGACATCTTTGTGTTAATTAATTTGTGCCCGTTTTTGCAGTAGTTGGACATTTCAGGGTCACTAAAAGGGGTAATTTAATCAAGATGTAGGGATCTTTCATTCTAGATACAAAGATGCAATGATGGTGTTTTGGTGATGTTGACATGCTACAAATCTACCTCAGTTTACATAGTAACTCACTTAGAAACTGTCCCCCTAATGACTTAATTTGCTTAATAAACAGCATTTCCAAGTTTCTTTTAATAAAGGCTCACTGTGGATTCTTCCCCCAAATATGTTGATTGTGTACAGAGCCCTTAATATAGCATCAACATTACCTGCTGTCTGAAGCCTTTCTTGATATATTAAAATAAAGTTTACTGATCTGTCCTCTGTGCTCTCAAGATTTCCTACACATACTTACATGAGTGGTCTCAACTGGAGGTGATTTTGTCCCCCAAGGAACATCTGACAACGTGTGGAGACATTATCAGTTGTCACAAGTGAGGGAGTGCTCCGGGAAGCAAAACGTTTCAATCGTGACAAGATGGAGAAACCATGATCTAGATTAAGTCACCTTGATGGCCACACCTGACCCTGGATTTTCAGTGAATGAGGACATGGAATTTATGTCCAGTTCCACCCTATCTGCCCCACGCTGTAACAGCCACTTCACCGCTCGCCTCCTGCCACGCCAGCTGAATCCAGAGGAACCTCAGGGGTTCTGCTTCCGATCCCAGAAAATTTAATATGTTTTCTTAACTCACGTCTTAGGTGGGGTTCCTTTCTCAGGTTGTGACTACAGCACGTGTCCATTTATAAACAAGAGTGAGCAAGGGAATGACTGTCAAAGATGCCCTAGCAGATGACCTAGGTGTCACAGTCTTTTCTGCCCACATGGCATGACAGTAGCCTTAACTCCTCCTGATAGACAGGGTCCATCGCCAGAGCCGGGATGGTGACTCTTCTTCCTGCTCACCGCTGGCATGAGAAACTCAAAAGTCACCAACAAATAGTCATAACACAATTAAATCCTTGGGCTTGTAATTGTCTGCTTTTTACTGCTCTGTGGATGTAGGAGGTGAAGGTCTCTTTATCTGCAGCCAAAGAGACCCTCTGACTTTCACACTTCCATTCCAATTGGTGATTAATTCCCTTCAGTCTTTTATTTCCTTTCTCTAGTTCATCCATGGTACTCACGAGAAGCCATCCGATTCCACTGTTCTTATATCACCTTCCAGTCTTCCAAACACCTGTGGTATTGCACTGCTATGTGTCCCAGAGCATTCCTTTCCACCCACATCCCATCACAGTTCACCAGGAATGAAAGTCTTAACAACTGAAATGCCACAACAGGCGATTGGCACTCCACCTACTAACTGGATGGAGCACTCATTGCCTACAACCAGTTGGTAGTGAGTAATCAAGTACCAAATCTCATGTTAGAGTCTGCTCCTTCTACTGGAGTGTGGAGCTAGCTACACCACAGCACAAGAAGCGATTGGACACATCTTTTCCCAACTCTGCATTCAGTCAGATCTTCCAAGGTGGGTGTATTTACACCATGGAAATTGGCGAGGACCACAAATCATGGCGTATTTTTTCCCAGAGAGCCAGTGTTTTAACATGTACCTGCACACCACTGGTTTCCTCTCCAGTCCCCTCTGGCACCTACTGTCTTAGGTTGTTTTCCTGGAAAACAGATTTTGAGATGAAGATTTGTCTGCAGGAAGTTTATTGGGCTATTAAGAACAGTACCTGTAAGGAAGTGAAGGAACCAGCATAGGCAATAGGGAGAAGTTAAAGTATAATGCAGTCTTGTAAAAGGTTTCAGACAATCCCAGGAGCTCGAGTTGGGATTCCCCAACAGAGTGGCTCAGAATTGAAACAGGGAGCTGGACCTTTGTGTGCCTAAACTGATGAGTCAGAGGATGCTGGCTGCCCCCAGCGGGGTGTGTGACCTTAGGGAGCCAGTTCCCTTCAGCTGAGGACAGTTCCTGAGGGGGTCACAGCTGTGAGCCATAAGTGGCCAAAAAGCATTCCTGAAACATCTGGGGCAGTGGGTGTTTTGGTCCTCAAAGTGGGATGTTGAACAATTGTGTGCATCCTTCTGTCAATAAATATTCATTTCACTTTATTTCTTAAGTACATCATTTACTTAAGAATCTTATAAGATTCTCTACAGAACTTGCTTGTAGATAAATATTTGTATACATTGATATTTATTTTAACGGAAAAGTCCTAAGAAATATGGTTTTCAAACGGGTTGTGTTAACTTATGGTTCCATCAGCCGAGAGTCCCCTTTCCTTGCACTTTCCCCAACAGTAGTTATTATTAATATTTGCAAAACATAACAGCCGAAGAGTGCATTTAATATTTGGTTAAACTGGCACTATTTTATTGCTAATGCAACTAAACATATCTCGTATACTTAGTGACTATTGTATTTCTAAAATTGTAGACTATCTTCTCATGTTCTACCCCCTTTTTCCACTCTGAATATTCTTCCTTATTGATTTGAAAGGGCTTTTAAAAATATTATTAGGATTCTAGCTCTTTTTCAGTGTTACACATTGAGAATATTTTCACCAATGGCTTTATTAATTTTTTTTGCTATTAGAAGTTGGTTTTATTGCATCATCAAAACTTTCAACATACTTTCTTGCACGTTACTATTGTTATCACTATCAATATGGCCAAATGTACTGAATTCTTACTATAAAGTGGGCACTATTCTAAGTGCTTTGAATTATTAAGTCACAAATCTTTATGAAGTATGTGTACTACTGTTCACATTTTATCAGATGAAGAAACTGGAGAATGGAAAAGTAATTTGCCAAAGCTCACACAGCTGTGACTGACAAAACCAATAGTTTGACCCAGGGAGTCTAAGTCCAAAGCCTGTATCCAGAATAAATTATATATATATAAATTATCCCTAATAATCGCACATCAGATACACTTAGTGAGCTAAGGTTATGCCACTGCTATATTGCAGTGCCTATCGGTAGAATTTAATATAACTGGACTTGGGTTTATTTTTCATGATAAAATTACAGTGTGTTGGTGTTGGGTTGGAATTTAGGACATTTTACTTTCCTACTATAATTTATCTACACTTTCTAGGAATTCTAGAATATCCTTTTCCATTACCAAATCGTTCTAGATGATTTGGTAATGGAAAAGGAATAAAATAACATTTGGTTTGGAGTGAAAAGGGGGAAAATATAGCATTCATCAAGTGACCAATCTTTAACATTTAAATCAGCTCAAATTCTGAAAAGGAAAGGAAGAGGAAGAGGTTTTTTTCTAGCCCTTTTCTTTCGTTGTTCCTCTCCTTACAAAAAAACTTTAAAAACCACAATGATTTATAGCACTTACGAAGATAGTTCACAAATTTGTTTTAATAATAATTCCAATAATGTTACCATTTTAGAGAGACCCACTGAATCCTCAAGATTATTTATACTTAATTGTTTTTGTGTGCTGCCTTGATCACTTCTTAATTATATGCTTAAATCGCTGAAATGAGGGTGTTAGGAAAGTTTAGTGAGTTACTAGGACTGACAGTTTGGAGTTCATTAACAAAATGAGCAGTGCATTGTTATTGAAAGAAATATCAATTTAAGTGACTGTCAAATTATAGGTCCTTCTTCCAGACCTGGAAGCAATTGAGTTCTGTACATTCCACACTTCTGAGGAATCTTCTTTTGCATAATCACTTAACAATTTTGAGTGGGCAGCAGTACAGCTTTTAGATCTTTGCTTGTTTCTTTTTCATATGCACTCAAATCTAATTGTAATGCGTATCCTTGAAGACAAGGAGTCATCTTTCAGAAACTCCATCATCTTGGCAAGACATATTTGATTACTAGTTGCCTGCCCCGTGTCAGGCAGGACTCTCTCTGTGCTTTGTGTTGGACATCACATTACCCTCAGGCTCTTCAGAGGAAACCAGGCCTTTCTATTCTTCTGCAGATGACTGCATGCAAGGCACGTATTCCCAAAGAGCATCTCAACAGGTTTGAAGCCTCTTCGACCATTTTCTGCAGTAACTCCATTTGGTGGTTTCTTCAGCTTCAGAACAATTCCAATGCAGACACTCCCAGCCCTGATGCTGTAATTTTAAATGACCTTGCCTGGGTTTTCTGTGTGACAGTGCCACAAGGGAATGACGCAGTCGTCATTCAGTCATTCTGAGAGAGCCTGGGCTATCCCTGGGGAGCTGTTAGAAACAATCAGCCCCTCCTTCAGGAAATGAAAGGAAATGCCAACCCAGTGGAAATTTATTTATTACCTGTTTGAAAGCTGCTGAAATAACAAAACACCCTTAACAGACCAACCAGGGCTACACAAAGAAACTGAGGATATTCTCACCCTGGGGCCGTGAACGTCATTCAGGCAAGTGAGTGGAGTATTCTGTTAGCGGCACTCCCAAAGAAGGGAGAAGGCAACGTGGTCATATAAAGTGAATTAAAAATAAATTCAGCATCAGTGAGAAACTTTCCTGGACCTGACTCATGGCAGGAAATCTTCTCAAAGCAAGCCTTGGGGCCAACCAGGTCAACAGCTCCTGTGTCAGAGCAGACGTCCTGCCACGCCTCCACTGAGCTGGGAACGCACTACACTCGAGTTCAAGGAGGTAAAACCAGCCCTGCCCCGGGAGCAGCTACTGTCCAAATCACTTCTCGAGCCCGTGGGAACCCTCAGGACTGAAAGTCATAACTGTTTTCTTTCCCTTCCCAAGGCTCAGCTCTGCATCTTAGAGACTCTGTGCGTGGGCCCTGGGCTGAGGCAGGCCAGCCCTCACCTACACGGTGTTTTCAGAGTGAGGTCAAGAGGGAGCACTTGTCTCTTCCTTTGATCTTTCTGAGTTACACTGCAGGTGACCCCTCTGCGTTGTAAACCTCTGTCGATGCCTGAAAAGGAGGTTTTCTCCCTATTTACGCTGCCTACACTCTCTTGTGATAGTGTGTTTCCTCTTTAGAAAGTCTGCCTTGTCTCCAGTATACAGAAGTAAAATTATACAGGAAAACATAGGAAGAAGGAATTCAACCTCAAAGCCTGTAACCTAGAAATATGGCCGGAGCTGCCACCCTGCTGGCCTGCCCCACACATCTCAGACTCAAGATTGCAAAATCACCTCTCATCTAAACGTCCAGCCTGTGCATCTGCGCTATGGATTTCGGACTTGCCAGCCCCTATAATCATCATTAACTCCAAGCCATGGGCTGCTGGTCCCCCACGAGGATGTGAGCAACAGGCCTTCAGTTCTGGGGGCCCCTCCCAGCAGCTCTGCTGGCCCAGGCACCTTTACCCCTCGGACTCTGAACCCGACGCCCTGCGGTCTGGGTGCCGGAACACCCTGGGAGAGGTGCCTCCTTGCGTTGCTGTGCAAGCTCCTCTCCACTGGGCGGACCACATCCTTCTTTCCTGGGCCTCCTTTCCTGTCAGCAGTGGGAAGAGCCAGCACCACCAGGAAACACCCCCAGTGCAGGTTTGCGACTAGAGATGCCAGAAAGCATGTTCTCTCCAGAGGAGAAACCAGGGAGTGAATCCTGCCCAAAGACGCAGAAGCCGTTTTGTGACCCAGAGAACGCAGACAGAGAGAGCCTTGGAAGTAGTCCTGGGGACCAGCCTCTCATGGCAGAGGCCCAGGTGATTGGCAAGGAGGCTGTGAGCCTGAATCTGAGATTTTTTTTTTTTTTTTTGCAGTATCTGGGCTTCTCACTGTTGTGGCCTCTCCCGTTGCAGAGCACAGGCTCCAAACGCGCAGACCCAGCGGCCATGGCTCACAGGCCCAACCGCCCCGCGGCACGTGGGATCTTCCCAGACCGCGTTACGAACCCGTGTCCCCTGCATCAGCAGGCGGACTCTCAACCACTGCGCCGCCAGGGAAACCCCTGGAGAGTGAGATTTGAAGAAATGAAAGTTGGCAAATTTAGCCCAAAGAAGGAGTCCCTCTCTCTGCAGAGGCACACTTCTGAGATGACTCGGTGGACTGGAGACAATCCCCAGGGCCACCTTGGGAGGCACGTGCTGAAGATGGCAAAGCCACGTGAAGGAGGGAGCCCGAGTCACTGAGTCACAGCCTGAGCCCCAGAGGAACGTCACCCCTTCTCGGAACACTGGGACTGAACGGGGACACACCAGCTCCACGGAAAACCTGTAAAATGTCAAGACCTTGCCAGTTTCAACTGATTTCACCTGAGTTCTTGCAAGTGCAATCGAAGGCTCTCATTTTGATGACACCTTTGAGTCCCCTGCCCCTGCCTGCCTGAGTGACCAACACAAATGAGAGCAGGTGCCTGCAAGGGACGGAGATCCCTGTGACCCTTGCAGGGAGAAGCAGCATTCCCTGCTGCAGAAGGAAACTCTAAACCGAGGGACTCAGCCTCACCCAGGGACGTGATGTCAGCAGCCCTCACGGCAGCCCCTCCGTTGTGACGGGACACCCACGTCGGAGGGCGGGAAGCGGACGGCGCAGCAGGACTTTGATCCTCCATGTTTTCCGTAAGGCCCGAGTTCCAGGCTGGTCTCTGGCTGCAATCGGCTCTTTCCACCGCCTTCAGCGCACCGACTAGCGATGCCATTCTCCCGGGTGTGCAGCCAGCAGCAGAGCGAGAACTTCACTGTTTTCCAGAACATGGCCACCCTCCCCTCTGCCGGCCCAACCGATGCTCGTCCTGCTGGCCAGGCACTTGTTTTCTCCAGGGACAGAACACTCCTCAGGGCTCTGCGCAGTCAGTTGTGCCCAAGGGATCCCGGCCGTCAGCGGAGAACCCGGGGCCCTCTGGAGCCAGGGAAGGCCTGCTGACCTCGCAGGAATGCCTGCCCTGCCGGCCCCGGGCAGCTATGGGGTCTCTGCTCGCGCCGTCCAGTTGCTTGAGGCCAGGCCCGGGTCTCCCTGGGTGTCCCCGGGCGATCCTGGTCACACAGTCCCGTGGTCCTTTCCACAGTGCACAGCCCACGCGCTTTAAGGAGAGAAAAAGAGTCACAGCCAGAAGATCGTCTGCCGAGTCAGGACCGTCCCACAGCCCACGGCACAAGCCTACGCAATCCTCAAGTCTCCAGGGGTGGAAGCCGGTCCTCCCGGTGACAAACGCCAGCGACTGGCAGCGCGTAATAAAAATGGAACAGGGCTTCACTTGAAGGCACAGTACACGTTCTCAAGACAGAACAGAAAGGGGAGCCCCCAGCTGCCCCCAGCAGGCGCTGTCACCACCTCCACAGGCCACCGCGACCTGGCCTCGCGTCACCCAGAGAGCCTGAGCACCGCAAAGACGCCCCACGTGCCGCCACCCGTGTCCCCCGCAGCCGCAGGGACGAGACGCCGTCCACCCTGCCTGCCACCCTGGCCTGCCGGCCTCAAGCTCGGACCCCAAGCACTGCCCCGAGCAGGCCCGGCTGACCGAGGCCCCACGCACCCCAACTCCGGCCCCGCCGTCCCCAAAGCCCAGGGACTGGCGGGGGCACCAGGTGAGCTCAGTGAAAAGGGAGGTCGGCGCCCCTTGTCCAGAAAGTCCCTGGCTCCCCAAGGGGCCGCTCTAGGCCCATCCGGGTGGGTGGGCACCCCGCCTGGCGCCGGGTCTACCTGGCGCGTCTACCTGCCGCGGGCGGATGACGGCGAGTTCGAGCGCTCACGCGCGCTCCGCTCGTCCCCGGCAGGACCAGCGCAGGGTGCCGGGCACGCGGGCCGGGCTGGAGGCTGCCGGCCGGCAAGCGGGGCAGGACCGCGACCGCCAGGGAACCCTGACCCCCGCCTCCACCCAGGGCGGCGCGTGCGTGGCAGCAGCGGAGGTGCGGCCGGCACCGGGCGCTGGGCGTCAGGTGATGGACAGCGAGAGCGCTGTGTCCGTGCAGGGCGCCCGTGCAGGCTGTGGTTCCACCCGGCCCCTACACCCACCCTCTCGTCCCAGAGTCTGCCACTGTCCTGGGATTCACCTGTGTCAGAAATTAGCCAGCTACTCTGCTTGGCCAAAAAAGTAAATAATTCATCAGCTGGTGATGATGACTCCCCTTCGGGAGCAGACACAGCCGCTCCAAGAGGCATCAGCGTCCTTCTAATCTGCTAACGCAAAAAAACAGCTTAGCATCTCAGGAGAACGCAGAACGACTTCAGGAGAAAACAGTGCATGCTTTGAATGAAAATATCCTCAGGAAAGTCTAAAAACTGCTTGCCTAAGAAACTGCAGCATGAAGTACCTGCAAGCCGAAGGAACAGAAAAACGTGCTTGAAAACTCAAACACACAAACGAAACAGGTTGTGAACGATAAAGAGAGCCAGTTAAAATCTCCACCTGAAACTGTACTGAAGGTTGTAAATTTGCCTGATCTCTTTAGAGAAGATTATAGGATGACAGCATCTTGGAATTCGAGAAAAAGTGTGCATTAGAAATGGGAGATCAACTACTCTATCAGTCAGAAGTTGATCTGAAAAAACTCACGGATGTTGTTATATGTAGATGTTTCTTTTAAAAGACTTGAAGGAGAAAAATAAATATTCAAAAAATTATCTGAAGACGACATGCGAATTAAGAATTTACAGGACAAGTAAAAAAAACAAAAACCTTCAAACTGAGTGAACATTTTTGCAGACTGAAAATTCGGAGCTTGAAAGAGATTCAGAAACTTCCGCCGAAACTTCAAACACTGCCTACATTATGTTGAGAACGTATAATGCAACTTCAGGGAACATTGCTAGCGGGAATGTGTTGCTCACAAACAGAGACCAAGCTCCCCAAAGTGTACAGAAACATAAACTACACAAATCAGAACTCAGCCTCTCCAGGGAGGGATGAAGATGTGGACAAAGAATTGGAAAGAATCACTTTCTTCTATCAAAACCAGATTCTCCTCTGTGGGAAAAGAGCTCATGAAAGTTGAATGGCAGTCCTGCCAACCTAGAGAACGCCCAATGAGCTAAGAAAATGACCGCAACAGACAAATAGTGGCTAAAATACAGTTCAAATTCCAGCCTTCCCTGCGGGAGCCCTTCAGTTCCTGCTGTTCCACCTGCAGCCACAAAGGCCTGCAAGTATCAGGGGGTCCCCCTGGATCATAAGATCCCCAAGGAAGGAGGAGGTTTCGGCTGGGAGGGCTCAGAAATTCTGAGTCACGTGCAGGCTTGATTCAACTTTCACAGCAGCAAACCCCTGAACTTCCACAGCCACAGCGCAACAGTTGCCAATGTTTTCTCTCTTTATAAGTAATTTTGATTGAGCTCTTTTTAGTTTAACTGCGGATACTTAATTGATGCTACAATATTTCCTACTGTAGTTTGATAGCATTTTAATTTTAGGACAGTATTTTTCAAATGCGGATTTGTTTAATGTAACTCTCATGAGTATATATTTCCACTTCATTGGACCCTCTAGAATTAGATTGTATATGTATGACATATTGTATTTTGATTTTATATAAAAAGGCCACTATTACTTAAACCACCTTTGAAGCTTAATATGAATAGAGATGTTTGAAACAATAGAGACCATTTCTGTATGCTAAAAAATATAGTCTACATTTTACACAAAATGTGGTTGAAGTTTCAATACATCTGGTCTACTTCTACCTTCAAAAATATTTGAATCTTCTGAGCTTTGGATCACAACACTTAACTAAATTTTATTTTGAGAAAAGGAGAGGTATTACTAGAATTCTTCTCTACTGAGAGAAATATTCAACTGCAGAAGGAATAAGAAGAGGACCACTTTTATTCTCGAAGCAGGTTAAGCACATGGTAATTGCTTTTAACCCGTCCACTTGTTGCACACACACTGACTGAGAACCTACGGCTATCAGACCCCCAGCTGGGGATGCTGGGCTCACAGCAGCACCACCCTCAGTCCACGTGCTCTGGAGGGTTCGGGGAGCAGAGAGAGGCCGAGAAGGCAGTGCTGGGGAATGTCAGGAAGCAAACGCTTCCTAAAACGGAGAAGTCACTACCTGAGGGAGAGCAGAAACTGGTCAGGGAGACAGAGGGAAGAGCATGCTAACTGGAGGAACGAGGGAGAGCAAACGCCAGAACAAGAGCGATCAGGGCAGTCAGGGTAAGACAGCAACTTACCGTCCATGTGGGCGGGGAGCAGGTGTGAAGCTGGTCCGATTATAAAAGGTCTTACCTGTCATCCTAAGGCGCTTGGCGTTATCCTACACTTGGATGAAAGGGTCTGAGCAGGGCGTGCTGCAGAGTTTCACGTTGGAGAGAAGATGACGGCCGCTCTTTAGAATGCAAGCTAGCATCAGAAACGGGCAGCTAGCAGAGAGGTCGCCTCCTGACCTGGAGGTGGAGAAGGATGAATGACCTCGGCAGACATCTAGAAGGTAGAACACGCAGGACACAGGACAGACAGGAGGGAGAGGGAGATGGAGAGACAAAGTGTAAAGTTGGTTTGTTTTGTTTTGTTAAGACTTTCCAAAGAGGGATGCCTTTAACTCTGATAAGATGCACAGAAATATGGACAAGTGGGTCGGAAAAACACATTACCTTTCTGGCTCTGGTCCCCAACACACCCCAGATAACCAGATACACTTAGAAAGAAACCTTTGCCTAGTGTTGCAAAAAAAGGCTTTTTGATCAACTGTTGTGTGTTCTCTCCCTATGTCTCTTTACTTGAGGGCTTAAATCGGGTTCATCGTATTGATGTACGCAAGGCCCCTTTTCCCTCTCTCCTTTTTTCTTCCTCCCTTCTCCCTAATAATGTAATCAGCACCTGCAGATCCCTACCATGCACATCGAGCTCAGATAAGGACAGTCATCTGCATCCAACATTGTGGTTCCTCCGTCTCCATCCTGTCACTGCCCCGGGGCAGCCTAACGTCATCACCATCCGGAATCCCTTACTTCCGTTTGTATGTGGCTTCATGGTCTATACATCCCTAAAATGGAAATGGAAACGTTTGAGCTCTTTTTACTTTAACGTGATATTGCCACTGGTGTCACACGCCGCTCAGTGCCTGTCTGTGCTGTATTATCCTCTTTTATGTGAGCTTCCCCTCATTCATTTATCCACTCTCCTGCTGAAGCACCTCGGGTGGTTTCGGAGCCTTTTGTACACTCTGGCACGTGTTTCTTTTCCAGCGTCCAGGACGCTGCTAACACGTTGGGGTTCCTCGTGTTTTTCAGAAGAGGAGGAATGCCGTGAACCCTCTTTGCACATGTGCTTCCCACACAGGCTTAAAAAACACTTATTTCAACCTAAGTGATCTGTCTTTTCACGCTGACTATTGATCCTGAATCCACGAATGGTCTCTTTATACGTCACGCCAAGAGGACAAGCCCCGCTGCTGAATTAGGCTGCTGGTTAACGCAGTGGAAAATAAATCCGTCACACGAGTTACTTGAACTAACCAGCCCAACGAGCGCAAACAGGGCACACGGAAGCCCCATAAATCCTCAGCACTGGAGGCTTGCTTGTGTCCTCTACCTGGCAGGTAAAACGTTGGAGTGAAATGTACTGCTGACCCTTAAGACTCTTGCTCTTAATCGGAGCGGAGACAGGTCCCCAGGCCTATAGGCAGCCAGAGACTGATTCAAAGACGCATCAAAGGGCAGAGAGAAATGTTTCGAGCTCTGAGGAGAAGCAGCAGCGCCGCTTCGCTGTCAGGGCTGCTCCTCCCTCGTGCCTCCCCAAGTCCTAAGCAGCGGACCCCACCTGCACCCCACAGCTCCCCTGGCCTGGACGTGTCAGGAGTAGATATAACTGCGCAGGATGGAAAGGGGGACTTCAGTGCTTCCAACGAGGTCCCACCTTCTAGGCTAACATCCCACCTCTGGTGCAGCATCAAAGGCTGTTCCA
This sequence comes from Aethalodelphis obliquidens, assembly GCF_003676395.1. NCBI lineage: Eukaryota > Metazoa > Chordata > Mammalia > Artiodactyla > Delphinidae > Aethalodelphis > Aethalodelphis obliquidens. The sequence continues at coordinate 5,283,197 of NW_020837969.1, forward strand.
CTATTAAGACATTTATATCTTGGCCTGACTTTCCCACCTAACATTTCTAGAACTTCTGTCTCAACCAAGTTTGAACCGCATATTCAAAGAGTTTCTTGCTCTCTCCTTTTTTTCATTTCCTCTAACTTCTCTGGAAGTTGGGACTTTTTTCTCCTTCCTGGCAGAGTCTATAGTACTTGCTCATTTCCTTCACTCATTCAACAAATATGTGTTGAGTTAGGATTGTGAGCCATAGACTCTGCTAGAGCCCAGAGACGTAATGCTGAAAAAAAGAGAAAAATTCCCCTCGAGAATTTTAGTTAATCACACTGTGACCCACCATGAAAATTACAACAAGGAGGCGGTGATGGTCCCTAATCTATTCCGGCAGCCCTTGAGTGAAAAAGCCTTCTTAAGGGAGGGAAGTTGGGTGAAGGTGGAGACGAGCCAGGATCTGGAAAAAATGCACTTCCTGCCGCTGCTTCTCTCCCTGTCCCTCCGGCCTCCGCTCTCATCCAGGAGGCAGCATCCCCCAGCCGACCACCACACCACCCAGCTAGGATACCGACCTTCCCACTTCCGTCCTGCCCCCCCCCCCCCCCCCACCTCCCCCCTACCTGCTTTCTGACCTCACCTCCTGCTGTTTCCACCGAGTCCACAATGACTCACGAGAACTCTCCCTTTCCACTTCCTCAGAAGGTCGACATCCCCCAGCTGGGTTTTCAGGAGGCTCTCTGTCTGGAATTCCCCTCCTCTTGTCACTTATATGATTAAAACTTTTTCATCTTTCAGATCTCAGCCTAGCTGACATCGCCTCAGAAGAACAGAACCTGTAAAAATCATAAATTTGGTTTGGTTACTTCCACGTCGTTTCTCTCCAGTACCAGTCTACCATCTCCTCAAGGGTGAGAACCATTTCCCCCCTTATGTACCAGCAACTAGCACAGGGCCTGGTACATAATACACCCTAAAGGCAATTTTGCTGAACAAATGAATGGATGGTGTTAGATACACATTTCTATTTTTTCTGTCAAATAAAATCTTTGTTAGAAAGATTAATTCCACAGGCAAGAAACAAAAATTAATTGGAAAAAATGTAAACATTAAATGAAACTGTTCAATTCTGTATTATGTTACTCAGGGTTCTCCAGAAAAACAGACTCAATAAAGTATACATGTACATAAATAAAATGTACCTAGACATATATACATAACTGACTCATGTAGTTATGCAGGCTGACAAGTCCCAGGGTCTTCAAGGTGAGTCAGCAAGCTGGACCCAGGAGAACTGATGGTTTAGTTCAAGTCCAAAGGCCATGACCCAGGAGAGCCAATGGTATAGCTCTAGTCGGAAGGCCCACGGTCTCAAGACCTCAAGACCCAGGAAAAGCCAGTGTTTCAGTTTGAGCCCAAAGGCAAGAAAAAACCCAATGCCCCAGTTTGAAAGCAGTCAGGCAGGAGGAATTCCCTCTTAAGAGTCCTTTCTGTTCTATTCAGGCCTTCAACCAATTGAGGAGGTCCACCCACCTTAGGGAGAGCAATCTGCTTTGCTCGGTCTACTGAATCAAATTTTAATCTCACCCAGAAACACCCACAGACACACCCAGAATAATGTTTGACCAAATGTCTGAGCACCTCATGGCCCATTCAACTTGACACATAAAATTAACCACCACAGTCTCCCCGTAACATCACAATTGCGTTTCCTCTGCATATTGTTGACCTTCAGGGTATCCAGTTGAGCTCAAGTTCATGGTGCAGGGGGGCTCCAGAATACACTATGTGTGATTCCAAGATAGAGGACCTAGTGACTCCTGTCTGCTGCTAGACCAGTTGTCCCTCTCAAGCTGGGATGCTACACTACAGGTGAATGCAGGAGAACGTAACTAGAGTCAAAGCAAGAGCCCCAAACGGCAAAGTTATCGTCACCATCGAGTGACAGAAGAGGAGAAATGGAATTTATAATGCTTATTTATAATAATAAATATGTCATTATTATTGAATAAGTGTCATTTGCTTACTGCTTGCCAAATACACTTTACATACAATAACTCATTTAATCATCATAACAACCCTAGTTATTACTATTACTCCTCTTATACAGGAGAGCAAACCGTAGCACAGAGAGGTCAAGTCACTCGTCTAAGGACAGAGATGATGAGGCAGATCAAGGATCCATACCCAGGCATTTCTGCTCTAGAATCTGCACTCTTAGCAAGTGCACTTGACCGCCCCTCAGAGACCTAATTGTGCACCAGCTGTTTATACACGTTACCTCTTTAATCCTAAGTTAACTCTGCAGGTTAAAACTATTGCGTGAGGAAAATGAGAAAACAAAGACTAATCACAGTAAAGGAACTGAGGCTGCAATACAAGTTAGTGGAAGAAACTATCTTTCAAACTATATCTGTTTGGCCCCAAAACCAAGTCTCTTTCCAATATTCCTCACCTACCTCCGCTCTGTGGATTGAATCCAAGTGGGTTCATTCATCTCCAAAGCCAAGTTTCCAATCACACATGAAACATAATCTCATATTTATAGCATAATCAGGATCACAGAATTTTAGTCAGGTCACATTTTTTTCTATGCAAACTGTATATATGCAGTGAAACTGAGTTAAGTATCACTTTTATGCAGAAATCATTTTCTATTTCTGACTTCCCTTTGCTTTATTTTTATCTTTATTTTTTTTAATTTTTTTGCGGTATGTGGGCCTCTTACTGTTGTGGCCTCTCCCATTGCAGAGCACAGGCTCCGGACGCGCAGGCTCAACGGCCATGGCTCACGGGCCCAGCCGCTCCGCGGCACGTGGGATCTTCCCGAACCGGGGCACGAACCCGTGTCCCCTGCATCGGCAGGCGGACTCTCAACCACTGCGCCACCAGGGAAGCCCCATGCTTTGATTTTTGATGGTAAAAATTCATCAGTTGGAATGAGTAACGCCAGCCTCTTATTTATAGTTCAGAAAACTTACATGGTGATTTGATGAGTATAAAATACGTCTAACCCAATTGTATAGGATACTGAACAGTGAAAGAAAAGGACCTGGCCACAGACTGCTGTGATTCCAGCTTTAACTAGGTAAAGACTGAGGAGTCACTAGGCAGCTTGACAAGGTTTGTCATCAGGTTAAATCCATTCCACTGTTCTCTGAACTTCCCCAAATTTACTTTCGTGAATGGACAGGGAATAACCTCGTGAGTCTGGATAAGCAATCAGGAATTCTGAGTCCACCCATGCGTGTCTTTAAGGGCACTTGAACACGAATAACATACCCTCTGGAGCACGTTGCCTCAAGTACTATGAGATCATGGACTTGATCCACCTGGAACAGCAAAACGAAGCAAATGCCAATATTCCTTTCAGCCAAGTCCCATGCTTTGAGCAGGACACTTACAAACAGTGTCCCTACCCACCTGCCCACCATCTTCATTGTGTACAGTGCCTCCTAGAGTTAACTCATATTCTGTACGTTGCTCTAATAATAAATTCTAAATACCTCAACCCACTGTTCACATGTTCATGGGTACACATTCACTTCATTGTTTTAAAATAGTTACTTGAGAATGACTGTTTACTTTAAAAATATTTCTTCCAGATGATTGTAGGTAATTATGATGGGCTTCTGTTTAGACGTTGTGCAAATACTATCCAATACATTAAAAATAACATTACAAATAGTCCACATTAGCTAAATGAGCAGCTGTGAAGTGTGTTCCTCAGCAGATATTTCTTAATAGCCTAGATTCCCATCTGGCCAGCATGGTTGCCTAGAAGCTGCCCAGATGCCTAGATGTAATACAAGAAAAAACAACCTTTTTGCCTAAGTCTATTTCCTCTGTTCTACACAAACAGTGAACTAGGACAAACTGATGTTTTCGCTTTTGTGAGCAGAGTAAAGCCTGAGGCAGCTATGACAAGGGGAAACAATTCTGATTTTCTAAAGGCGAGTTTTCACTTAAAAACCTCAGACAAGTTGAGATTTGGTTGACAAATGTCTGAGGCTCCGTCCCTGGAGAAGCTGCAATCCTCCACCCGCTGATGACACACAGACTGAAACCTTGTACAACCAATTCAGAAATAGCTAGCCCACATCCTAGTCTGAGCTATGGAGTCTGACACTGACATAATAAAGATGTGCACTGGAAATATCCTTGAGGGACAGGCACAGGCCACAGTCCATTAGCGGCCCCAAGAAAAGGTCGAGCAGCATTCTTTAATTCCGCAATTGACTGTTGTGTTCACTTGGGGTGCTAATATGAGCTCAAAGCAAATAATTCATTCTAGGATGAGTCCCAGCAATCTTCCAATCTCTCACGGTACCGACTGACCAGATAGAAGCCATTCTACTAAGATGTGCTTTCATTTTCAGTCCCATCATCTTTTTTACAGACTCTATAAAAAGATACAGCACAGCGTGCCAAGGAGTATAGCTCAGTGATTGTAACTCAACAAGGCATTTGCTCCATTTCCCTGTGGGATGTTCTGCAAATCTTTCTCTCCCTTAAGAAACTGATGGAGTTGTACCTGTCAAGAACAACATGCTGCTAGGCTTGGCATTTCCCCAAGTTGTGCTAGGGAGACCTTGAACTTGACTTTGTTATCTTAGCTTGAAATATTTCAACCCTACCATGAAATGGGACAAACCAGCCAAAGGAGTGGGGAGAGGAGTGTATATATATATTTTGGAAGCGGAAACAGCATCTTATCTTCTGCAATGTATCATTGGCTAAGATTTTTAACTTAAATGTACAAGTTCAAGTTCACACCAGACTTTACTTCTTAAAAGTATGACTTACTGAGGTATGGGAAATGCAGATAGCTTATAGAAATAAAATTGCTTTTTTTTTTGGCTCTCTCCTGGGTCTTGTAGTTAGATATATCATGTTTCCAAATTCCCCCGTCACGTGTGTTATTAAACTATGCCCACAACCTTCTCCAGGTCATTAAAAGAAGTATATTATAGAAATAAAAGTCAACTCCCTCATTACATGATAAAGGCATCTTTTCAATGTTTTCTCAATTTAATTCTGTATGCAGGAGTTGTATTTATAATAAAATGCTTATCTCAAATGACTGATGAAAGAGTTGCTTCCCACTGCATGGAAGAGTTCATGATAGTTCCCTGTTCTTGGAGAGGCACTTAGAGGTTTATTCATTGAGAGCAGCAATCCGAGCTGTGTATACCGAGAGCCAACACACTGTAACTGACAGGACCTCAGCTAAGAGTATTCTGGAGCTAAGACACAGCAAACTGAAAAGTAACAAAGTGAAATTCTATTAACACTTGGTAGGTCAGAAAATATTATAATAAACAGTCAGAATGTAGGATTCAAGGAGATAGTTTGGGGAATTTCAGCTCTGAATTAAAATCAAGGAGTATCGTCAATGACGAGGTTTAGAACATCAGGATAACCCCATGAAAAATATTTCAAATCTAAGTGTCACTTTACATTCAAATTTATTTTAACCTTGGATTTTTCAGACAGCAAATAAATTATCTGCATGCTTTGCAGCAAATTGAACTTTGATACTAATTAGAGCTACAGTTGGGTGGTTTTCAATCGCCATCTGTTCCTCTTTCCTGAAATAGCTTTGGATTCCACACAGCACTAATATCTGAGGTCTGTTCTTTTGTCAAGTAATGTATGGACTTTCTGGACATTCTACAGCGTGCCTGAACTTTATAATTTGGCCATAAAATATGTAGGTGAGTATAGGTATACACACATTTTTCTCTTAAGATATATACTTAAAAATTCAAGCTTTTATATTATCTTAAAGTATTGAGGTCTCATGAAACTACTGTGCTCATTTAAAAAGCATCACTCACGTTTTATACCATTTTCACTCCCAAGTTTCTAGCCCTGGACCTTAGCTTGGGAAAAAGTCTGCCGTCACTGTTTTGGATAAAGAGTTGCTCAGCTTTCCCATCATGCTCCTTCACATCTCACAGAAAACTAAGAACAACGGAAGGTCCCGGGCTGCTAGTCTCATCTTCAGAGCAGCCACACCATGGCCACACACAGTGGCCACACAGAGGAAGGTAGCCCTTGGCTGCTGGGCCCTGGCGTCCTCAAGCTTCGTGGCCACTCGGAGTTCAGCAGCGTCCGGATGATGCTTTTTCTGAGTCCTCATTCTGAGCACCCTCACAAACAAAGGCTGCAGAAGAGGGTAAAGGATTGGGTGCTGCCCTGGGGGGGAGGAGCTTGAGGCTGCCATCAGGACAATGGACGTGACAAGTCATCAAACTCCAACCTCACAAAGATGACAGGGAATAAGGCAACAGTTGAGGAATTTGGGATCAGTGAGGCCAACAGGGAATGGGAAAACACCTTTGAATTCAGGTAGAGTTGACTTTTAATTCATAAATCAGTACTGCACTATCCCCACCTTTCCATATTCTCACATCATATTTCTTTCTATCCCTTTCTTCCTCTCCACATAAAATTTCTGTAGGTACCAAATTGCCAAAGTGAGATCTGATCACTCTGAATAAACTGGTCATCTCTGGAGCCTACTGGGTAATTGAAATGTGTATTGAGCTGATGCTTGTTTAGCATATTATGAGCCACATACTGTGAGCTGTTTTTTACTCAGTCCTCATTACAACCGAGTGAGACATGTCCCATGACCCTATTTTCACAATAACAAAATAAAGGATAAGAAAGATTAAGCAACTGGCCCAAAGACACACAACCATTAATTCCCAAAAGAGTGTGGGAAATCTCATTCTTTCTTCTCCTCTTTCCATTGTGGAACATTCAAGAAGGAATTTCTTTTTGCCTTTAGTGGTTTCAAACTAGTCAGACCTCGAATCAACTGAGATCGCAGAATGACTGTGTATATATTATGTCGTATCTACAAATATGGGAAGTAGTTACAAATAACTAAAGCTAGGGAAATATTACATCAAAATATCCATTTCTGGCTTCTCTTGAAAAACTCCTATACCCACTCACAGACTGTAAGTTAAACCCCTAGTGGAAGTCCACTTAGTTGAGGATAAACTCCATGTAATACCCGGTTGTGAATATAGAATCAAAATATTTAGAAATATGTTGCTGCGTGGAAGGAGAAATTATACTAACTAAACAAATGCTCACAATTTGCCTTGCCCGGTGTCACATTTGTCACCATTCCTGGGAGAAAGTGTTCGCCATAAACAGAGGGAGAGCAGGTGTGATCATTCCTTCAATGTGAGCCGAACTCAAGTGGCTTAGGACCTACTTCATCTTCACTTGACAGATACAAGCTGAAGCGTTAGGTACCGCTAAGCAGATGCTCCTTAGAGGCTCTGTGTAATAGCTTTCATTACTTCTTCTGCCCTGGCAAGAAAATCCACCTGAGTCTCAAAGGTCTTTTCTAGCCAAGATCTATGAGCCCAGATCTCTGCTTCTTACTGAGACAAAATGCCCACTGAGCAATCCTGTACTCGGCAGAAGCTTTGAAATGTAATTCCCTCGTTCCCAAAACGTCCAAATGCTAGAGTTATCTGATGATTAAGAAGCTTGTCTCTGTGTCAAAGGAAGGTTCATTTCCCATAAGTAAACTCTTGGTGGGCAGCAGGGTATCATTTATAATCCTATATTTAAACACACAAAATTGAATAGATGCCGTGGGAGTTTCTGTTTAACTAAAAATAAAGATGTTTCCTTTAATCTGATAAGTGTTAGGAGTTTTCTATAAACCCTACCTCTGGTCCCACCCTCCATCCCTTTTCCCTTGTTTATTTCTGTCTTATATTTTTCACATCCTGAACCTCTGTCTTTCCTCAAGAACTCTGCCCGTTACACTTCACAAAGTTCATGCTTCCTCCAATAGGACGTTATCCTCTGGGGTCCATGCATCCTCTTCTGTTTTTTTATTCTGAAAAAGGCCCTTGAATTGGCTTTTAGTTGGGGGCATGAGCATGAGGGGGAACCCCAGGCAGTTGATTTCCCCCCAGGGGTGGCCAGGCATCTTAACTTCTCCTCCTCCATTTGGTCATCAGAAGCAGCATGGTGTTTTTTGTAAGAGCGCTGGGTCTGACACAGCAGAGCTGGGATTATTTACTCTTAGCTGGATGAATGTGGATCTATAGCTTCAATATACCCGAGATTCCTGAATCTGTAAAATGGGAACAGCACTTCCCGCAGATGTTCCTTGTGAAAATCAAATGAGATGACACATAAAATCCACTTGCCGCGGTGCCTAGTAACTGGCACTCAGTACATTTTCTCTGTATAACCATCAAGGAGATGTTGACTTTGATTCGAGTTGATGAGGAAAAGAATACAAATTGTGTTTGTTACTTGCCTTACACCGAAATGGTTCGTATCTCCCACCTGTGTACAATAATGCTAAAGATACACCTCGAGAAAAAGTAAACATTTGGGAACATGGTATTTAGCCTTGTGTAAAATGTTTCTGCCTTTTTTCCCCAACCCATCAAGTAAGATTAACATTGAGGCTTACCTTGAAGACTCTTTAAGAATCCAAGTTAAATAAAATATTCTGTGAATTAACATATGTAACTCAATGGGATTTTTTTTCCAACATCACAAAAAGCCTTTGGTCAAAGAGTCTATATTTGAGAAAATATCTGAAAAAGAAAAAAGAAGTTAACATTACATGCTCTGATTGAATAACCGAACCAAATGAGAAGGAAATGACTGGCAAACAACCCTTTGAGGCTCATAATTTCCAGAAGCAGAAAGTAAGGGTGAGGGGGTTAAGTGACTTGCCTGAGGCCATGCACTCAGCAGTCTGGCAGAGCAAGGAGTTGAGGCAGATTTAGAATCCAGTTCTGTCTGACCTGTATGTAAGTTAATATTCTTTCTACTATGTCACATTGTTCAGTAATTTCCCATCAGATTTTCAAGGCCCTCTTCTTCAACATCACAAAACTGAAATTTGAAGCCAATGCACAAAATACAATTATTCTTAATTCCCAATACACTGAAAGTATTTTCAGAAATCTTTATTTTATAATATCAATACTCTAGGGCAGTGGTTCCGAACTAAAGACAATTTTGCTCCCTAGGGGATATTTGGCAATCTCTAGAGACACTTCGCTTGTCACGGCTAAGGCGAGTGGGGACGTGACTACTGGCATCTGGTCGGTAGAAATTAATGACATTGCCAAGCAATTTACAAAACACAGGACAGTGCCCTCCAGAAAAGAGTCATCCACCATATAATGTCAGTAGAGCTAAGATTGAAAAACCTTGACTGGGGCTTTTGCTCTATAGCAAGTGAAACAGTTAGACTCACCTTCCAACTAAGGACAAACTTTACGAAGCAATGAAGTGTAAGTTAATATTTTTTAAAACACTGAAAAGAAAGTGAATAATTATTGGAACAATATCTGAACAAATGCCACATTCCAGAGAGGTAAGCCTAGCACACAAAACCGGTTTTGCCCTGAGGGCATTCACTCACTGGAAGAAATGGTTACCAAGCCAAGCTTCCGTTTGGGTGGCTTTTCAGGAAGAGGAGAGCAAATCCCAGGGGCCACTCACCCTGGGAGAATCAGTGTGCATCTTCTTCCAGTTGAATCTGGGAGCCAAGAGTTATACACACCCAGGGTTGCTCTGAACTAGAAATGAGTCAGCCTTTGTGCAGACTTGCAGCCCACATTTGTATCTTCCCAAGCTTTAATTTTTATTTACTACCAGACTGGTAGTGCCCAGAGGCGCACCAGTATCTGGCTCTGCCCTACTACCAGCCCATGAGAGGGTTCACACTTCCTCACCTTTGGAAATTAGGAGTGGCCACACGACCGTTCTGTCACATCTCTTGATGGTGCAGTTTGGGCTACTGTTGTATCTAAAAATTACAGGCTTAATTCCACTTCATTCCAAAGACTACTGTGGCTGCCTGAAAGAACTCCGCTTTTGCATCAATGTGCAAGACACGGTCACCAGGTCACAAAGCAGAGTGACTCTACACTCTCATTCTCAAATTGCCACGATGTTTAATCCCCGGAAGTCACTCTCAGCCTCAAACAAGTCTGTCTTCACGCACGCAGATCGTCTTCCTCACTGGCTCTCCAAACGAGCCTGCTGCGTCTGAATCATCAGTGAGTGTGGAGTCCAGATACCAAGTAAATGTGCCACTTAGGTATTTATGTTTGTTTTTTATCTTCTTGAACAGCCTGTAACTCTGTGATGGAGGAATGTGCTGCTGGTGCACGCTATTTGCCTTATAGTTCTTGGCCTGGCGTACAGCACGTCGTAGGTGATAGACATTAGGGGTGGGGACTGGGGATGAGTGAACAAACTCCAGAAGAAGTCGCCACATAATGTTCCCAATACCGATAGTGATTTGCCCTTCGGATAAATATTTATAGGGTGCTCCCTTACGACTGAAAACAAAAATACAATTTTAGGACCTCAAATATGCACATCTGCAGAGATTGAGGGAAGCATACTTGTTACATAACCTCAGGAAATTATGGTCCTCTGTTATTCAGTAGAAGGTCTTTGCCACTAAGGACATCGTTTAAATGGTAACGTTTTCTAAGAAGTAGCTTTAACCCAGGCCTGGCTTACATCTCTATGGAAAAGAGAATTCCAAAGACAGAACTGCAAACGGTGTCCGCTTTGCGTGACCAGGTTAGTCCAGGGACACAGTTGCTCTGTGTAGTGGGAAGAAACTACAGCACCATTTAGGGCGAGAAAACAAATGTTGTCTCTTGAAATCTTGTATTTGTGATTGTCCATTTCAGAAACGTTAGCTTGTTAGTGAATCTTCCCTTTTGAAATATAAATTATTTATTAAGAGACTTGTGCATCTGATCTCTTTAATGGGAACTTCCTCTTTCTTATTTAATGGTGATTTATTACGCAATTGAATGCATTAAATGTATTAATTTATGAGGTTTAATTCATCTTGAATCATAGAAGGCCACCATGCTTGAGTAATCAATGCTTCACAGCAAATACTATAGATTTACCTTACAGTGTATGTAATTAATGCCTAGGAACACAGATATTGCTAAGTATACAAAATGTTTGACCCCCTTTTTATTTCTTTTTTTTTTTTTGATGATCACAGGTATTTTTTACTCTGTTTTTTTATTTGTTTATTTTTAATTTTATTTTTATTGGCGTATAATTGCTTTACAATGGTGTGCTTGTTTCTGCTTTATAACAAAGTGAATCAGCTATACATATACATATATCCCCATATCTCTTCCCTATTCCCTTTTTCCTTTAACAGACAGGAAAATGCCTCACCATTTGTTGGAAGGAGATCTCTCCTTCAGGGCATATGTGGGAATAAGGGTGGATACACGTCTCGCTTCAGGGAAGGAGAGCTCCTTGCTGGGAGCAGCCTCAAGGGCTACCTGCTTCCAAGCCTGCCAGTGCAGACAGCAGCAGGGCAAGGAGGTATATAGTCATTTTACCTGCTCTCTTATTCCCTCTTTTCCAAAAGGAATATGTATCTGGAACAATGTCAAACTCCGAGCCTCACTTGGATTCCTGGGTTCCTCGAACAATGGAGGTTTGGAAAAGGTCATTAGTGTCTATTTTGTACTTAAATTCATCTAAAACATCCTTGTATTCACTTCCTCTGACTACCGTAACATAGGACCACAAACTGGATGGCTTAAAACAAATACAAATAATACAAATAATACAAAATGATTTCCCCACTGTTCTGGAGACTCAAAGTCCCAAATCGAGGTGCCGGCCAGGCTTTCTCTGATGCCTCCAGGGGAGGAGCATCCTTTGTCTCTTCCTAGCATATCGTGGCCCCAGGTGCTCCTGGGTTTGTGGCAGCATCATTCCAGTCTGGACCTTGTCTTCACGTGGAATTCTCTCTTTGTCCTGGTCCAAATTTCCTTCTTCATATAAGAACACCAATCATATAGGATCATGGACCTACACTACTCCAGTCTATCCTCAACCTCACTGAACTAATTACATCTGCAAAGACTCATTCTCAAATAAATTCACGGGCTGGGGCTTCAGCATGTCTTTTGAAGAGGCACAACCCATAACAACTCCCAACTCGTCACAGGGCAGACTCAGGCTGAACCACCTGGGTTCTTGCTTCTGTTCTTTGACTTGGCTGAACATCAAGGAGTCTCTCTTTGGTGTCTTCATAGCACCGGCTCATGCCCAGCTGCAACCAGAGAAGGATATACAGTCCAGCAGGGGCACCGATGCAAACAGGAGAGCACTTATGTCGTCTCTCAACTTGAGTGGGAAATTTTTCTGCAGTAACAACTGCCCAAAGCAAAAACAGGAGAGAAACCCCACAGAGGCTGGTGGCTCTAGTTCTGAGAGATCACACACAGACGGAGCCCTACCATGCAAGCAAAACCAGTTTCATCTGAGCCCCAGCCATTCTCAAGTGCAAGGTCACACCTCCGTCCTCTTCACGTTGCCCCACATCGTACAGTTCTACATCATCTGGTGTTTCTTCTGGGATTGCACGACTAGAAGCTGCCCAAAGGCTCAGCAGTAATAGGGCTGCCTACACATAACAAGGAGGGAAAGAGGAGGTGTGGTGATGGTGGAAGTGGTGGGGATAACCTTCTACACAAAGCCGCCAAGCACCTGGCAAAGAGGTTAAAAGGCAAATGCTTTCACCAAGGCTCAGTTCACAGGTGACGTTACGTCATTGAGTCCTCACATTAAGGATGTTTGCTTTAGGGTTATACAGTTCTGAGTCATGTAATGGCCTTGGTACACATTGCAACATCAAGAATTATTACCCAGCCGTTTGTGGTCAGTCCCTTCTCCACAGAAGCAAAGTGGAAGGTGGGTGGAATGGAAGGCATACTGCACTCAATAAATCCGCTTGATTAAAGAGGACAAAGGAAACTGGTTTCAGAGACTTCCCGAAGCCGATATAAAAATCCTTTGCTGCTTGGGCCAATCACTGTGGAAGACGTGTGGCTGCTTTCTATCAGTGTCCACACCAGTCATTCGCATCCTTCTATGGCTCTTTTCTCAAATGCTCCTTCTGCAGTTCTTTTAAACTTCATTTACATATCTTTCTCTCTCTTTTGATTTTGAAAATGCTGTCGCTTTTTCTATACTGGAGGATCATTTCAAATCCACTTCTCCTCTATCTATGTTTGGGACAATTTACGTGGAATTTTCCTCCTTGGAGCCATGTACAAAGTATGTTTGTGCTATTCAAGTTCTGAAGAGAAAATGTATCTACTGTCTTTTTCTAGAACAAAAAAGCATAGGAAAAAATGAGCAAGTGTGGTACAGTGTATTTGAACTTATCATGACTGAGAAATGTTGCAAATACCTTTAAGTTAAAGAGCACGGAATGAATATGTTACTTGCCAGGTCACATTTAAACAGTTAGTTCATACCTGGGGGATTATCCAAGTTCTCCCTGACCTTGGCAATGAAACAAGAGCAAGATTTTTTAAAGGATAAAAATGTTCTCGAAAAACATCCCAGAGGAATCTGATGTGGCCTCATTTTGCTTTCATCACTGTCCATGTTTCTTTGCCTATTTCTCTTCCTCAGCCAGGAAATAGGGAGTCTTTTTAAATAAAGGTAGGAAAAACGTCATCTCTAACTCTAATTCCATGTCTCGGGTTACTGCTGGTACCTAATAGAGTCATCATGGAAAGAATCTTCTGAGACCGTGCACCGACTTTCCTTCTCTTGAGGTGAATGACAGCGAAAGACCATAAATTGAGAACAGAGCAAGCCGAGCTGAATCCACCGGGAGCAATTTGCCTTGTTTATTTGTGTTTGTATATTTCAATGCCAGTGATCCCGCTGGCCAGTCCTTCTTGCCCACAAAAAAAGATTGCATGGAATGAAATGAAAGAATGAAGGGTTGAATCAATTAATCAATGAATGAATAAGTAAATTAGAATATATAACAAGCAAAAATGTTTGTAATGCTATAATTTTTCCCTTCTTTGTAGATTATGTCTAAAGTTTAGGGGCTCAAATGTAATATTTTAAATGAATTCATGGCAAGCTTGGATTGCAGTAGCATTCTACAATATTATTTGCTAGAATAGGATCGAATTTCAGATAAAGTAGGAATCCACTCAAAATGAAATTTAGAAAATCACACGACTCTCACCCGTGAGTTGATTTCTCTGGATCCTTGCAAGTAGCCACTTTGATTTTAAAAACATTTTTTAACACTTTACTCATGCTTGAGCAGGAGATTTCATGCTAATAACAAAGATTGGTGCCCACCAAATTGGTAGTTACAGTAAGACCCACTCAGTTATTCAAAATGCATAATTTCAAAAAGGTGCTTACTTGATGAAATGAAACCAGTGGACTGAAAGGAAAAGACAAAAATAATGAGGTGGGGTTATCCGGATTGTTGAGATACCCATAGGATCACAATAAAATGAGAGAATTTACCTCATTATTGTCATCTAGGAAGGGTGAATGAAAATTAGACAGTTTATGAAAGTGAATTTTGAGATTTTTTTCAGTAAAGGACACATTTGTTAGATTAAACGTGTCTTCCGAGTGTCTCACAGGATAAATTTGTTGCAAAAATGTATTGAGTTGCTATTATGTGTCAGGCATGGTGATACAACGAAGCAAGAATCAGGAGTGAACAGAGAGTGATTCTATGGGGCTTACATTCTAGGGAGCGAAAAAAGCCTAGCGTCTCTCTGTGAAATTGGAGCATGCCAAGGATAAAGCAAAGATCCCTGAAGATTCCAAAGAGGAAATGATTTTTACAAAAGAGCAATACTGTCACTGGCTTCCAAACTCTTATCAACAACCCAGAGTACCTGAAGATATTGAAGAACGGCTTCAACATTCTGAAGGAAAAATAGTTGGAACCGAGAATTCTGTGCCTCACTAAAAGAGCGACCCAACAACGATTAAGCTTTGCATTCGGGACTGCAGAGGACAAAACGTTCATTCTTCCTTCCTTCTGCCTTTCCCATTCAGCCTGAAGGCTTTCCTGTGCTTGTCCCTACAAAAGATCTGAAAGAGATGCCTTAGCGATTTCCTTTCACATAGTAAAGAACAGCCTCCTTTTTAGGTATTAAAGTTTTCTCACAGTCTTGTGTCAAACCTAGAAACTTCTCTCTCCCCCATCCTACTCCCCCCAGGTCCCCCTGCTGACAACACACACACATACAATTCAAGTCTGACTCAGTGCGGAGTTGGGAACCAGTTGGAGAACAATGTCCCTTTTTTCCTGTCTCTTCATTCCTCCTCCTGCCCCAAACTCTTCTGCTCTTTCTGAAAACTCTGAATTGGGCAAAAGCGGCTTAAAGTGGGGTGACAGTGCCTGGTAACAACAGAGGCTGCTCCCTGAATCCCCATAGATTGTTTCTCTTTTCATGTTAATTAAGGTAACCACATTCATATGTGCTGTTATGAAGAGAACCAGAAAATTAATTTTGTTTGGTGAACTTAACTCATTTACCCCCAAAACATACCTGGACACCACCACATTCTGGTGTAGCGCTTTGCGGTTTAAAAGGGCTGTCACATTCCAACTCTCATTGGAGCCTTCCATCCCTGTGAATATTCCTATATTACAAAACAGACACCTGAGTTTCCAGCTGGTTCTGTGACCAGCCCAAGGCCATAGGCAGAGAGTAGACCAGAAATTTAGCCCTGCATTTTTGGACTGCAAATTCTTCTTTCTATTTCACAAACTCCTTTGTCTTTTCATCTCAGAGTCTCAGTATCAGATCAGTCTTTTTCTTCACTCTAGGGTATTACTGAATCTCTAAATGGGTTTACCAGTTACATTCAAATCCAAGAGAAGAGAAAACATTAATCACTGCTCTCTTCTTTCTTTCCTGGTTTGAAGAAATGCCTGAAAACTCCTTACAGATGCACTGGAACATGGCATGTTCATCCAAGTGCAAGATCTGCTCTTCGTGGCATGTACAACAATCCCCAGAATGTAATAGGTCTTTCACCCAAATGTTAGCTGAAAGGAACTACATGTCTTTGCTTTCTTATTCAGTGTATGTTGGGATAATAATGTTTATTATGTGCACAGAGCAGAGGGTTCTTTATGTGAGTGACTCAATCTTCACAACAACCCTATGAGGTACTATTATCACTCTCATCTTACAGATACAGGAATAGAGGCACAGAGAACTGTAATCTTCCCCAGGCCACGCAGTTAGTATATGACAAAGCCAGGGCCTAGCCTGACCACAGTCAGCCTGGTCCCAGAGTCTGCGGTCCACTCCACTGAGTCACTGCTCAGCTCATGCCTTGCTAAGACTATGTCTATATACTAAATTAGACACTCCTATCTCACTAGCGCATCAGGCTTGCTGATGGATAATTAAGGGACCTTGTGAAACCACCCAATGAAGTGGGTCGTTTGAATTTCCTTAGATCTCCAGCCTCCTCACATCACTGCCACATCTTCCTGTGTGGAACGAATGCCAGAAATGCACTGAAACAGTCTATGAGTCAAAAAGAACTGAGACGTTATTCAGCCCAACATCATTCCACTATAGGAATCTTTATTACAACTTTCCTATAACATCTGACAGCGGCTGTAGGGCTCTGGAAGCAAGAGAACCCTCGCAGTAGAGGTAGACCACACCATGGCTAGGCTACGCTAATTACTCAAAAAGTGTCCTTATAATGAGTTGCAATTTTCTTCCCTGTAACTTCTACTTATCTTCCTATTTCTAGTCTCTGAAAAGATGAAAAGAAATGTGATCTTTTTTTCAACACAACAATTCTGCAAATGGAAGCCTAGGGTGGCCTGACTTTCAGATCTGGTCAATTTCCTTTTAATTTCCCCAGTGATCAACAGGCACAAGGAGGAATAAAAGATGGAAGAAGAAGGGGCTTCCCTGGTGGCGCACTGGTTGGGAGTCCGCCTGCCGAGGCAGGGGACGTGGGTTCATGAAGATCCCACATGCCGTGGAGCGGCTGGGCCCATGAGCCATGGCCGCTGAGCCTGTGCGTCCGGAGCCTGTTCTCTGCAGCGGGAGAGGCCACGACAGTGAGAGGCCTGTGTACCAAAAAAAAAAAAAAAAAGAAAAGATGGAAGAAGATGAAAGAAAAGATAAGAGACATGAAAGACAGAAGTACAAGTTCTAGCACACTTCTAAAATAGTCCAAGAAATAGACAAGAAAGTAAATAGAAATAAAAAATACTTGAAGATGACATGATCACTCATTTCTCACAATGAAAGAAAAGAATGCAGGACCTCAGAATGGAATGGCTCATTGAATGTTGAAACAAGAGCAGACCCGGTCACATTTTGGAAACTTTTTGTGTTTGGATCAGTCTTTGACATCAGTCTTCTCAACTGCACAAGAGGAGGCAATAAAGCAATCTTTTCAAAGTGATGAAAAAATAATAATTTTGAACATGGAATTTTAGATACAGCAAAAAGTGGTATTTCAATGTGAAGGTGAGCAAAAATATTTTCAGGCATGAATGACTACAAAATTTCAGCAAAACTGACTTTAACATGAGACTTCAATGACAGTACACCAATAATGAGAGGTATGTTTCTGGAAAGGAGCAACAAGGTATACAGAAGTAGGTGAGTAAAGAAGTAAAATGTATTGTCTTCTGTGTAACAATAAAACCTCGTCTACATAGCAAATCCATGAAAAGCCAGAACTAAAATGCGACAAGGTGATGGAGAGAACAGATTAAGAGGAAAGCACGCTGAATTACTCACTTTGCGTGGAGAGAAGACACGGGTATCGCGAGCCCTAAAATACATACAAGGGTAAATCTTAGTAAGAGTAACCACTGGAAGAATAAAGATAGAAATCATAACTTTCAAAGCAACAACAACAGAACAAATTTGACCTAGATAAGAGAAGGTAGGGAAGGAGAGGAAAAAATCATGATTAATAGAAAACACAAAAAACAAAATGGCAAAAGAAAGTCTGAATAAAATGATAGTTGTGAGAGATGTATAAAATTATTGATCAAAGGACAAAACTCTCAGCTTGAAATTTTTAACTACTTTTGAGCCATCTGTGGCTTTTAAAAGACATATTTAAAATGAAAGTATACATAAAGTAAAAAAATAAAGGGGTGAAAAACATATGTCAGGTGAATTCAAACAATGCCACTTAAAAAAGTAGATAGGAATTTTAATACTAAATACCGACAAATTAAAACACATGAAAAGAATTAAAGAGGAAAATTAAATGCTGGTGAAAAAGAACTAAAGAACTATACACCAACCAGATGCAGCTAAGATAAGTACATATATATATGTCAGTTTTAAATCAAATTATGTAAAGAAGTAATGACAAAACTTCAAGAAGAGTAAGTGAAAACTGAAATTAGAGATTTTTAAATATTCTTGCAAAACCTATAGATTAAAATACTAAAATGGGCAAAGCTATGAAATATCTGAACAACACAATAAATAAGCTTAAGCTAATATTCCTATATGCAGCTTTATATTTCAGAAGGGTACGATATACATTCTTTGGAGGTATAAAAAACAAATTTTTGCTACGTCACAGAGGAAGCCTCTAAAAATTCCAAAGAATCTACATCATATAACCTATGATGCTAAGCACAAGGCTACAAAATTAGAAATCAATAAGAAAAGGATCGTGAAAATAGTCCCATGTGTTTACAAGTAAAAAGCAGACTAGTAAATGACCCTTGATTAAAAAGGTGCTTGCAATGTAAATTTTAAGAAACACAAATTTGAATGACAATGAGACCACCACATATTTAAATTAATTTTAAAAAACTAAAGAAACACAGGGAAATTTAAAGCTTTAAATACGTGTGTATATCTGTGTATGTATTTACGTATCAGAAAGAAAAATATATTGAAAACAAATAAGCTAAGGTTCACCTCAAAAAGACTCTAAGCACAGAATAAACAAAAAAGAAAAAAGGCAACAATAAAGAGAAAGACAGAAAGCAATGAAATTAAATACGAAAAATTATAAAACCGAATCTTGGTTTTCTGAAAAAAGCATAAATAGACTAAAACCAAATAAGACAGATTAAGAAGTAATTGCAAAATTTTAAAAATATGTAGAATAAAAACAAGGATATAACTAGAGATAAAACAACTATTAAACTAATACTATACACAATTATACTCCAATAAATAGAATATATAAGATAAATTTTTACAATTGACAAAATGAATTGGCAAAACTAGCTAATAAAAAAACAGAAAATTTTGGTAGACAATAACTTCTACAGAATCAAAAATGGTAATTAATATTTCCTTTAAAACAGTCACAAAGGCAGATGAATTAATATATATCTTCTAACAAACTTCAAAGAAACAAATAATCCTTATTTTAAACAACTTTTTTTTTCTCCAGAAAAAAAAAATTAAAGATAGAAAACCTGTAGAGTACTTATTTATTTGTCTTTTAATTCAATACCCGGTAAGAGTAGTACAAAATAAGAAATTACATGCCTCCAAATTAAAATGTTATTATTTTTTATGATTAAAAATTATATATTATTTAACATTATATGAATCTCTTAATTAAAAAGCTAAATTAATTCAACTGTGTATTAGAAATATAATCCATCATGATCAAATAGGATTTATTTTAGAGTTAAAAACGATTCAATATAAGAAAATAAATCGTCATAGGGCTTAAAGAAAAATCATTGATCATTTCAATAGATGCAGAAAATGCCTTTGAAGTAAAATCTTTTGTAAAGCTAGGAAAAAGCAAGCATGTCTTTACACAGACTATGTAATAAAACACTCACCACCATTATACTCAGTGACAAACATGAGATATATTCCTTTTTAGTTCTGGGCCAGAGTAACTGGCCTAGAATGTTTTCATCCATAGTCAGGTGCATTATTCATTGCACCACTGTCCTCTCAAGAGAAATATGCCCAATAGCGAGTGTATAAAATATAAAATGTGCCTAGGGAGCAAATCTATTACGAGCAGAGTACTGGAAATTCTGGCTAATGTAATAAGACAAGAGAAAGAAGTAAGAAGCACGTGTATCAACAAAAAGAAAAAAACAGTCATTATCTGTTAAGTAGTCATTCTGTGAGAATAAGCAGAGAAGCTATAGAACTGATGAGTGTTTAGAAATTTGAAAAACACATGATCAAAATAGAAGTCCCTCCTTCTGAGTCTCTTGATTATTCCTCCTTTCCTCCCAGATTTGGTAATGTTGGAGCGTGTCCAAATTAATTCTTGTTTCTTTCTTCTTTAAACATTCTGGAAATCTCATATAGCCTCTTGGTTCAAGATACTTTCTTTGTGTTGATGGTTTCCAAATTGAATCTCCATCCCCATACTTACCTCCCAAAGAGCAGATTTGTATTTCCAACTACCAACTCTACATTTCCACTTGATGTTTGGGAGTTATCCCAAACTCAGGATGTCCAAAACTTAACTCTGAGATTTCTGCCCTAAACCTGCTGTGCAAGCAACTCTTCCCATCTTGGTTAACGGTGATTGCATCTTCGAAGTTGCTCAGGTAAAAATCTTTGGAACTCTCATAGTCTCCTTTTCCTCTCACAGCCTATATCCAACCCATCTATATAACCTATTATCTCATCTTTCAAGGTCTCTTTAAAATATATTCAGAATCAGATCATTTTGAGCCACCTCCACTGCTCTGGCCCTGACCCAGGTAACACCACATGTCCCTGGAATTAATAACATAGCCTCCAAACAGGTTTTCCTTTTATCCATTCACAGTGCCTTCTTCTCATTGCAGCAGTGATCACTTATCCTTACAAATTAACTCCCCCTTTACCAGCATGGCTCCCAAGGCCTTGATGAAGGGAAAATCCATGCCCTCTTAAAGGGACATATTTCAAGATCACATAGGTTGTTCATACATACTAAACTCACTTTAACATTCATATAACCCAAAGTTTAGAAAAGCGTTTAGAAATTTGTTTAGAGTCCCAAAGTATTAGGACTCTTTCCTTACACTGACTAGGTAACTCCGGTATCTCTACTTTACTTACAGTGGGCTGACATTGAATTGAGACTTCCGTCAGCCAGCTGAGTAAACAATTGGAAAGAGATACAGCTGCCCAGCACACAGAATCCAGAATCTCCAAAGACTTCACCCATATTAATAAATTTCCTGATTCTCCTTCCTTGGATAAATATCCTACGAATCCATAAGCACATAAAGGCTCCAGATTTTTGTTGATATAATGAACAAAGTCCTGCAATTATTATTTTCATACAGCTTAACTTCCTAGGGTGTGTTGAGATCTGGCTTCAGTCATAAGTCTGGAAACAATGAAGACCTTGTAGAGGTGGGGCACACGAGGAGAACTGGCTTGATATCACAAGGTACTTGAAAAGGGTATGATGTCTGCAGGAGAGGGAGGGAATAGACTCATCAAAAGAGAAATAAGAGGTCCTCCAGGTGACAATGGAAATTCAAGGGGGACTGAGGGGTTGGGATGCTCTGATTATTCCAAATCTTACCTTAAGTCCCCAAACAATCCTTTGGCTCCTACAGTTTCCCCCCAGAATGCCCTGGCATTCACTGTAAGAGATCTGGCATGGCTGTGAGTCCAACTGACACTGTAATTTGATGACCAGCAAGATGAAAATGTGCATTGTTATTTGGAATTTTATCAGCCTTTCAGTAGCGTTTGTAAGGAAATTTATTGGCTTTGTCTTAGACATTCCCTGGGGATTGATCTGCTTCTTGAGTTGAGAATTTGGGGATTTGC
Organism: Aethalodelphis obliquidens; assembly: GCF_003676395.1. Classification (NCBI taxonomy): domain Eukaryota; kingdom Metazoa; phylum Chordata; class Mammalia; order Artiodactyla; family Delphinidae; genus Aethalodelphis; species Aethalodelphis obliquidens. The sequence continues at coordinate 5,304,799 of NW_020837969.1, forward strand.
GCTGTCTACTCTTGCTCTTTGATCTGGCCTGTGCTATCGGAAGCAGTTACTCTACCTCAAGTTGAAATGCTTTACGTCTTTCATATTCTTCTATGATGGTAGCAGTAGCTTCCTTGGAACGCTTACTTGAAACAAGCACCTCACTCCGGGTGATAATGTAATTGGTGGTTTTATCTCAGCATGCCATGTGCTGCAACATTCCCTTCCGTGACTAACAACGAGATTTTTGTGGTCCTTCAGCCGCAACTGAGCTTCTCCATCTCCCCAAAACACCCTAATCCCCCCATCTCCTCCACTCTTCCTCTGTGGGATGTTGTCTTTAGCCCCGCTTCTGGTACTAGTTTATATATTAGGCAGAGTTCTTGTTACAAGCAAGAGAAAAAGAATCTGGCTCATTTACGTGAAATATTCATTACTGGTGTCATATCAGATACCTGTGGAAACTGAAAAATCAACCTTAGAAAATTGACATGAACTAAGGAAGGACTCAAAGCCAATATCACACCACATGAATAGTTTGGCGAGAATGGTAATCTTGGGCACTAGATGGAATATCTCTAGATTTGCTCTTATTGTTCATTTAATGTCATTATCCCCTCGTTTTGGTCACCAAAAAAGAAGGGAAAAGTTGCTCTCTCTGCTCAGTTTCTGAAGAGTATTGATGGACCCTGCTTCCAGCATGATTCGTACAATCCTCCAAATACATACTGGGGGAGTGAATGACAGTTATGACCATTATGTGGTCATTCAGTACTGTACTGTGCCCATGTGTCTCTGGAATAAAACTTATTCACAGGTAAGTACTCTCAGTTTATCTACCTTCTCTTTCAGACATTTTTGCTTTTACCTCCTAGTTTCCTGGAGATTTGCTGTGATAGGCTAACAGCTGAAGCAGAGAATTGAAGGGAGCCAAGAGAGTAAATTGGTTTATTAAAGATTTAAAGAACTGATGAGGGACAGGGAGAGAGGAAGAAGCGAGGAGAGTCAGAACGGGCTGCTGACATTGTTTTCTTTGGGAAGAGAGAGACAGAGACAGAGACAGAGAAAGAGTTTGGATAATTGGATATTGGATATTGGGGGAAAGAAAAAGAGGGAGACAGAGTTACCATAACAAGAAAATTTTTGATGAAAGGAATCTTAGGTTGTTTAGGGTGTAATTCCCCCTGTTCAAGAGACTGAGTAAAGGCAAAGTTATTTTTTCTGTTTTCTGTTTTTCTATTTTTAGAGTTGTAGCTATGTACCTTTTTGATGAGATACCAATAGGCACAGTTTTATTAAGATAAATATTTAAATAATCCTCTTTGTCCTATTTTATGCATTTTGAGTTGATTCCTACTTGATCTGAAATTCGATTCTTTTTATAGAAGGCGTGTGTTCTTGTAGTCTATTGACAGTTCCGTGTACTTTTCTCATGGATGTCTCTTTTTCAGAGGGCTGCCATTACTCTGGACTTTCAGGGCGCTGTTCAATTTCTACTGCAATATACTACTTCTTAATGCCGTGCTGTTTTGTTTTACTTTGCTCAATCTCAAATGGACAGAAGTCTATCCACACTCTAGACAAAGACGAAACATACTACAACTGCTATCTGATTTGATGACATTATAAACTAAGAGAGGTCTTGAAAAATTACAATCTTGCTCTGCAATGTTTCCATCAAACCCATCCAGAGAGTGTTCCTTACATGGACTATAGCCCTTGCATGCAGTAAACTACAGTCAATTACTATTTTATTCCTCTGTGTTTTGACCATTGCTTTTGCCAAATGTTTCTGGGAAGAGAAGCATGGAGGCAGAAGAGGTATCATCTGAATAATGGAAAGTATTTGAAGTTTTTTAGTTGGTATAGACCTCAAAGTGCAGGCAGTGGTAGATCCATGAACGGTCTTTCTATGGTTTTTTTCCCAATCCAGAGAGTTCACTGTATTTCAAGTGAAAAGCACTGTGGGCTTCCAATCTTACTGATCAATCCAGTTCTAGTGAGTTTATGGTTAATTGAAAAATGGTCATGATTCTAACAGTAGTTCGATTGTGGTTCTTCATTTTTGATGTTCTGAGTTCTCTGTGTCATCACATGCAATTTAGTGGGTCTTTACAAGAGACAGCACTGGACCCTCTGGGACAGATGTGCTTTAAAATGGACTCCTTGATGATTTATTTACACATCTCCCTTTCCCCAGAAGAGAAAATGCCCCGGCAGGGACCTTGTCCAATTTTCCCCTGTGTTTCCAGCACCTGTAATGGTACATGGCACACAGAACATGGCTGATAAATGTTTTAGTGTACGCCTAAAGTATCCACCAGCAAATTTCTGAACAGACTTTTTCTTCTCCTTTTCCTCCTTTCCCAGTGACTCGCCCCACTGCTGCCTCACTTTGGTTCTTATCTCTCAAAGGGCACAGCTCTGATAGGGTACCAAACGCCTTCCTCATTGCCAGATCCAGGACTCTCTTCTCAGTCCTCACACACACGAGGTTGTTGTGATGACCGAATTTGATGATGACCATTTTCTCCTCCTTCCAATGACCTTCCTTTGGTTTCCGACACCGCTTTCCCCTGGTTGACGCTTTACCTTCTCCTTCTTCCCCAAAGCTATCCCCTCTGCTCAATCGCTTAAACTTAGGGTTTCTCAGGATTTCATGCTTGGTCCTCTGACCCTTCTGCTTGCCTTCTTTCTGTCCAATACTCTTTCCCCAAGTGTTTTCATCACTTCAGCTCTTCTCTAAGAGGGATCCCAGTGGACCCTAATGATCCTTCAAATCCTGATGGGGAGCTCTGCATCTGTCCCTCACCCCATACCTGTATTTCTCACTTTTTTAAAACCCTGGATGCTTCATTGGAACTGCACCCTCAATATGTCCCAAACAAAATGTATAACTCTTCCTGTCATCCCCTCAATTTTCCAGAGCTCCCTTTCCTTAGATGTTTAATGACCAGTTAGTTAATGGCATTTCTAAATCCCCATAGGTTTCTGAACTAAAAATTGAGATTATCCTTAGTCCTCCTTTCCCCTTCTACTCCCATTCCCACATTCACTTTCTTACTGAACCTGGTCAAATATACCAAAATTTTCTCAGATGTGCTCCCTGCTTTCCATCCCAACAACTGCAGTTTGCATTCAAACGCACATCTTTTCTATTTCTGTATAATCCATCGCTCCCTCAATCATGTCCACTTTCTATGCCTTCCAAACCATCATTCTGATCACAATGTACGTTTTCCTACAGCAAATAGTCCCAAACCTCTAGCATGGCATCTAGAGCTCTTTATAATGCCTTCTAGTGTATCTTTCCAACCAACTGGCTCCTTCTACCCTGTTGGTTTCCAGCCTCACCCTTGTCTGATCATTCTGTGGTCTTCACATCCCTGGGGCTTGGGCAATCCTGTTTTCTCCACCTAAAATGCCTTGTCCTTCCTCCTCTCTCCCCTCTACCCACTGGCATACCCAATTTGAAATTATTCTATAACCTCGGCCCTGCACTATACTCATAATTCATGACTCACCACATCTCACTATCTTTTTTTAAAAGTTGTTGACTAAGATTTCAACATGAGTCTGCATTTCCAGCACTGTATTGCAACATGTGTCATCCTGTGGCTCTCCCTGAAATTCTGTGGGTACATGAGAAAGTGAAGGAAACATTCTCAAGATTCCAACACAGTTGAATTTTTAGAACAATATTTGCCACAGCTCTCTACACCTTAATTTGCTGGCTGGACGTCCTTTCAAGAAATGGGTAGAGAAGAAAACACTGTTTTTTTTTTAAAGAGCATCTTCTTAGCAGGGGCTTTACATCCGCACAGGTTGTCAGAGACATCTTTGGTCCAGGACAAGCCACAAACCACAGATCCAAAGGATAAAATCATTTCCTGGCCCAAGCCTCACCCTGAGAAGAAACAAAAAAATTTCTTTTTAACTTCCCTCTCTTCCCAGTGGGTGGAGTGTGCTGGGAGGGCTCCTGGAGTAAAGCACCCCCTACCAGATCCTAAACCTTCTCCTTCACTCTCTTCTGACCCCTCTCCCGCTTCACAGCGTCCACAGCAGTTTGACAAGGTCACATATTCGTCCGTTTTAAAGAGCACAGATTATTCTGCCACAGATTGAGGGAACTACAGGATATCAATCAAGTCCAAAATCAGTAAATAACTATAACCCCTTTTGTGTCAGTGAACGGTTATTTTGTTGTTTGTTTTCTGGGGTTTTTTTGAATTTTATTTTATTTTTTTATACAGCAGGTTATTATTAGTTGTCCATTTTATACATATTAGTGTCTACCTGTCAAAGCAAATCTCCCAATTCATCACACCACCACCCCCGCCGTTTTCCCCCCTTGGTGTCCATACGTTTGTTCTCTACATCTGTGTCTCTATTTCTGCCCTGCAAACCGGTTCATCTTTCCAATTTCTTTCCTTTTATTTATTTTTCTTCTCTGATTGCCATGGCTAGGACTTCCAAAACTACGTTGAATAACAGTGGCAAGAGCGGACAACCTTGTCTTGTTCCTGATCTTAGAGGAAATGGTTTCAGTTTTTCACCATTGAGAACAATGTTGGCTGTGGGTTTGTCATATACGGCCTTTATTATGTTGAGATAAGTTCCCTCTATGCCTACTTTCTGGAGAGTTTCTATCATAAATGGGTGTTGAATTTTGTCAAAAGCTTTTTCTGCATCTATTGAGATGGTCATATGGTTTTCCTCCTTCAATTTTTTAATATGGTGTATCACATTGATTGATTTGCATATATTGAAGAATCCTTGCATTCCTGGGATAAACCCCACTTGATCATGGTGTATGATCCTTTTAATGTGTTGCTGGATTCTGTTTGCTAGTATTTTGTCGAGGATTTTTGCATCTATATTCACCAGTGATATTGGTCTGTAATTTTCTTTTTTTGTAGTATCTGTGTCTGGTTTTGGTATCAGGGTGATGGTGGCCTCATAGAATGAGTTTGTGAGTGTTCCTTTCTCTGCAATTTTTTTTTTTTTTTTTTTTTTTTTTTGCGGTACACGGGCCTCTCACTGTTGTGGCCTCTCCCGCTGCGGAGCACAGGCTCCGGACGCACAGGCTCAGCGGCCATGGCCCACGGGCTCAGCTGCTCCACAGCATGTGGGATCCTCCCAGACTGGGGCACGAACCCATGTCCCCTGCATAGGCAGGCAGACTCTCAACCACTGCGCCACCAGGGAAGCCCTCTCTGCAATTTTTTGGAAGAGTTTGAGAAGGATGGGTGTTAGCTCTTCTCTAAATGTGTGATAGAATTCACCTGTGAAGCCATCTGGTCCTGGACTTTTGTTTGTTGGAAGATTTTTAACCACAGTTTCAATTTCATTACTTGTGATTGGTCTGTTCATATTTTCTATTTCTTCCTGGTTCAGTCTTGGAAGATTATACCTTTCAAAGAATTTGTCCATTTCTTCCAGGTTGTCCATTTTATTGGCATAGAGTTGCTTGTAGTAGCCTCTTAGGATGCTTTATATTTCTGCAGTGTCTGTTGTAATCTCTCCTTTTTCATTTCTAATTTTATTGATTTGAGTCCTATCCCTCTTTTTCTTGATGAGTCTGGTTAATCAATTTTGTTTATCTTCTCAAAAAAAAAACAGCTTTTAGTTTTATTGATCTTTGCTATTGTTTTCTTTGTTTATATTTCATTTATTTCTGCTCTGATCTTTATGATTTCTTTCCTTCTACTAACTTTGGGTTTTGTTTGTTCTTCTTTCTCTAGCTCCTTTAGGTGTAAGGTTAGATTCTTTATTTGAGATTTTTCTTGTTTCTTGAGGTAGGCTTGTATAGCTATAAACTTCCCTCTTAGAACTGCTTTTGCTGCATCCCATAGGTTTTGGATCGTTGTGTTTTCATTGTCATTTGTCTCTAAGTATTTTTTGATTTCCTCTCTGATTTCTTCAGTGATCTCTTGGTTATTTAGTACCGTATTGTTTAGCCTCCATGTGTTTGTGTTTTTTACATTTTTTTCCCCTGTAATTGATTTCTAATCTCATAGCGTTGTGGTCAGAAAAGATGTTTCATATGATTTCAGTTTTCTTGAATTTACTGAGGCTTGATTTGTGACCCAAGATGTGCTCTATCCTGGAGTATGTTCCATGCACTTGAGAAGAAAGTGTAATCTGCTGTTTTGGGATGAAATGTCCTATAAATATCGTTTAAATCTATCTGGTCTATTGTGTCATTTAAAGCTTGTGTTTCCTTATTAATTTTCTGTGTGGATGATCTGTTCATTGGTGTAAGTGAGGTGTTAACGTCCCCCACTATTACTGTGTTACTGTCGATTTCCTCTTTTATAGCTGTTAGCAGTTGCCTTATGTATTGAGGTGCTCCTATGTTGGGTGCATATGTATTTATAATTGTTATATTTTCTTCTTGGATTGATCTCTTGATCATTATGTCATGTCCTTCCTTGTCTCTTGTAAAATTGTTTATTTTAAAGTCTATTTTATCTGATATGAGCATTGTTACTCCAGATTTCTTTTGATTTCCATTTGCATGGAATATCTCTATCCATCCCCTCACTTTCAGTCTGTATGTGTGCCTAGGTCTGAAGTGGGTCTCTTGTAGACAGCATATATATGGATCTTGTTTTTGTATCCATTCAGTGAGCCTGTGTCTTTTGGTTGGAGCGTTTAATCTCACATTTAAGGTAATTATCGATATATATGTTCCTATTACCATTTTCTTAATTGTTATGGGTTTGTTTTTGTAGGTCCTTGTCTTCTCTTGTGTTTCCCACTTAGAGAAGTTCCTTTAGCATTTACTGTAGAGCTGGTTTGGTGGTGCTGAATTCTCTTAGCTTTTCCTTGTCTGTAAAGCTTTTGATTTCTCCATCGAATCTGAATGAGATCCTTGCCAGGTAGAGTAATCTTGGTTGTAGGTTCTTCCTTTTCATCACTTTAAATATATCGTGTCACTCACTTCTGGCTTTCAGAGTTTCTGCTGAAAAATCAGCTGTTAACCTTGTGGGAGTTCCCTTGTATGTTATTTGTTGTTTTTCCCTTGTTGCTTTCAATAATTTTTCTTTGTCTTTAATTTTTGTCAATTTGATTACTATGTGTCTCGGCGTGTTTCTCCTTGGGTTTATCCTGCCTGGGACTCTCTGCACTTCCTGGACTTGGGTGGCTATTTCCTTTCCCATGTTAGGGAAGTTTTCGACTATAATCTCTTCAAATATTTTCTCGGGTCCTTTCTCTCTCTCTTCTCCTTCTGGGACCCCTATAATGTGAATGTTGTTGCATTTAATGTTGTCCCAGAGGTCTCTTAGGCTGTCTTCATTTCTTTTTATTCTTTTTTCTTTATTCTGTTCCACGGCAGTGAATTCCACCATTGTGTCTTCCTGGTCACTTATCCATTCTTCTGCCTCAGTTATTCTGCTATCCATTCCTTCTAGTGTATTTTTCATTTCAGTTATTGTATTGTTCATCTCTGTTTGTTTGTTCTTTAATTCTTCTAGGTGTTTGTTCTTTAATTCGTCTAGGTGTTTGTTAAACATTTTTTGCATCTTCTCAATCTTTGCTTCCATTCTTTTTCCGAGGTCCTGGATCATCTTCACTATCATTATTCTGAATTCTTTTTCTGGAAGTTTGCCTATCTCCACTTCATTTAGTTGTTTTTCTGGGGTTTTATCTTGTTCCTTCAACTGGTACATAGCCCTCTGCGTTTTCATCTTGTCCATCTTTCTGTGAATGTGGTTTTGTTCCACATTGTAGTTTTTCTTGCTTCTGCTGTCTGCCCTCTGGTGGATCGAAAAACCTTTTTAATGGAGATCACACACTGTCCTTTCCTTAGAATTTTTAGCCTAATAACTCTTACGCAAAGTGAGGGATAAACTGCATTACGAACACTGGAATCTAGGTCTAGATTTGTCTTGATGTGGGATTCAAGGTTTTCATCTGAAGAAAGTGTGTTAATAATATTCCCTGCTTGCCTCTGCATAAAATTGCTTTGAGGAAATATTTAGCTTATATATGAAATATTTTTTAAATGTATGTATGGTACTATAATGCACTAATTCAAATATAAGATGAATTATATTTAATATGAAATTAATATATATATATTTGGTATATATATCCGATACACCAAAATCAGATACACACTCATGAGGTTTTCAAAAAACTATTCAAAATTCTGCTAATCAATCATAATCCTAAAATCAATCATTGATCCTAAAATTAATCCATAAGGATACATGTGTCATATGAGTATTGAAGATTTTTGAGAAGTAATATATACTTTCAATTTGTAATTTCAAAAAACATTTAAATGTGACTAACCCAGACACAATAGTTTATTAACTTCATGTTGACGTATTTGGCTGGTCTTGGATTCTTCCAGAGGACATGTATTAATACAGAAAGACAGAGGTGGGAGAGGTTGGGCTCTTTGATATGGGTAGAGAATATTACATGGAAGGGAAACTAGGAGAGTATATTTTTATCCAAAGAACATCTACTGTAGACCTAGCCAGTGGTTTTATCCACAGCGGCATAACTTCTAGGTGATCTGAAAGAAAAGGTTCTGGTGCATCCAGACTTTGGCCACATCACTACTATATGATAAGCTGAGATCTTGTCAGAAGTATTGCCTTCCTCCATCAGAGACTGATTGTGTTCACAACTTTTCATATATGCCTAATATCACTCTGGAACTCTGCAATTAGCAGCATCCACACAGCACCAGCATCACTAAACTGAATTCCAAGTGGGTAAGAGCTAATTTAAACAAGTATCTTCCAAGAAACGAAAAGAATCCAACCTTTCAAGTGCTTCATCATATTACATAATATTCACCATAAGTTACATCCTGATTCACTTAATGACTCAGCTACTCTCAGCTTAAGCAATACATTGGGGGTTTTTTGTTTGTTTTTGCTCAAAGTTCCAATTGTGGAACTCTTAACCAGTAGGTTTCCCAAAGTGTCTTCTTTGCCCAAAAAAGGGTGCATCTAACATCAAAATGTAGTGTGTATATGATAACTCAGAGTCCACTAGAAAACTCTAACTTCTATCGCTTTAGTATTTAATTTGAGCCCTAAGGCTCCTACAGAGAGTTAAATTAAGGGTCTCATGGTTGAAAATGGGTTACTCCTCTCCTGCAGTTAGTTGATCAACACTTATTTTGGAAGCACTAAGGCAATTTGCAAATCAGAGGGCATCAAATTATTAAGTTGGCTAAAGTTTCAAACCAGCCAATGTTTTCCATACATCTGTTGTTGGAGTCAATGTTCAAAAATCTTTTTTGTGTGTTTCTGCATTGTAGTTATTTACTCGCATTACCTTATGTTGAATAAGGAAAGCAAAGAAGACCTGAACTTGATAAAATGTCCCCTGAATGATCAAACCACACTTAATTTAAATATTAATAGTAAGAATTCCCATCCTATAAGAGTAAAGTCTATGCAGGTAATCCTTCTACTACTACCAGATGTATCTGTACATTCATTGGCTGGGAATGAAACCCTAAACAACATCTTTGTTTAGGATTTAATGGAGTTTAAACCACTCCTTCATCTCTCTCTTTGATTTATCAACACAGTTGACTTGTAACTGGAGTTTCATATATTCAAGGACCTCTATGGTGCTTTGTTAATCAAAAGCAAACATTTAAATGATCAAGTAACTGCTCTGTCTTTTGGGGATGGTTCTAAAAATTGTGTGGCTCACTTATTTTCCTAAACTTTAAAAATAATTCCAAAGAACTACTGTCCAATATCTTTCTACTTAATATTAACATATTCTAAATTGAGAAGTTCAAAGTGATCTTATAACTTTGAAGTAAGAACTACAAGAGCTCAACAAATCAACAGAACGTTCTTTTTTCTTTCTTTATACTAGCACAAAAGAAAAAGTTTTTCAAGAACTGAAACCAATGCATAATTTTTGTAGAGAAACACTTTTACACAAACCATTGAAAATTAGTGGTTCATGGGTTCATAGTTAATGTTAAGTATCTATCTATCCTTCTTTGGGTACATCTCCAAATTCCAATTCCAGGGCCACACAATCTCAGCCCAGTATTTCTACCATAACCCAAAGGATTCACAATCCTTTGCCTTCAGTTGTAACATAATATGAAGAATAAGGCACTTTCATGACTACTGAGTAGTCATTTTCTCCAAACACTTTCTCTTCCCATCAGTCATCTGTTGAACTCCCTCATCTGGCTACCTGAGTGACCAATGACTAACCACGCAAGAGGACTGACTCATCACAGACCTAGTCAACGGCTGATAATAGAATTAGTCAATAAGAAGCTAGAAGGGCAATAGTGTAACCCAAACTCAACAGAGAAACAAGACTCTGGGGTTCCAGTGGGCTTCCTGGATGACCACTGATAAACCACTTAAATTCAAGGGGCCTCATCATAAAATGAGGAGTTAAGCCTAATAAGTAACTCTATTATCACATGTATTACTCGTGGACATCTTAAATATATCCATATCCAAAAATAAACAAACACATCAATGGAATAAATAGAGGTACATGAACAAACCCAAATAACTGCATGCATTTGTTTTTATAGAACAAGTAGCATCACATAACAATGCTAAAAATGTTGCATTTAATAAATTATGTTTGGGTGATTGATACCCTCTTAAAAACAACTTAATTGTATCCCTAGCTTACTTACTAGGCTAAAATAAATTTCTAGGTGGCCCACAAATGTAAATGTAAAAAACCAAAACTATAAAATTTTAGAAGAAAACATAGAGAATAGATTCATCATATCTGTATGCGGAAACCTTTTCTAAATATGTCACAAAACTTCTATGGAAGGACATACTGATTATTTGACACATTCTAATTTAGAAATTCCAGAATAAAACCAAAGATAAAGTCAGAAGACAAACAGAAAACTGAGATAAATATTTATACTACTTACCACATGGGGTTGATTTCTTTAATATATAAAGATAACTGACAAATCAATACGTAAAAGGTAAGCATATCATTACTAAGTAGTTATATATGAAAATGTAGTACACAAAATGGAGTATTAAAAGGGCTTTTAACATATGAACTATACACAGTCTCATGCAAATGTTCAGATATCACTTCTGGAGTTAAGAGTTGAAGCAATGTCATTTGATTTTTTTTTTTTTAACAATTTTTCATTGATTGACTCTAGCGTGGAAACCACTGAATTAGACATTGCCTAAGATCCACTAACCTCTGAAGTTATGTCTTTGTCTGTGATCCAACCTACTTTACTATGCCATCTTCCCGACCTGACCCACAAACATCCAACGCCATAGCAATCCTACAAGAGGCCCTCTTCACTTCTTTAACGGAGGAGCTAGATGTGTTTGGGGGAAAATCAGTCACGTACTGAAACTGGGACTCGTTCAAATTCATGGTTGAGGCCTCAATTACAAGTCCTCAATACTTTAAAATTTTGGGGCATTTCATTGTCACATTCACTTCAGCTTCATCATCCTGAGTAATTTCCACTTCCTCACGCCTCCTACTCAGCTTGTTGCTTGTTCATTTTTACCGGATGACCTCATCTCCTTAACTCACAGAAGAAACAGAAGTCAGCCCTTGATTTCCTGACCACCCACCATCCCATCCCCAAATGCAAACTTCCTAGCATCCCTATCCTTTTTTTCTTCCTCATTTTGGTGTCAGAGGAAGATATGTCTCTTCTGTACAAAGGAAGCACCTTTATCTAAGTTCTGAATCCCAGAGGCTCCTTCTACCTCAGTGTATTCTGCATTATTTTTTCTCTTCTCTCTCTTACATGAGCAACCTTTTCCACTGCCTTCTCTTCTAGCCCATTGGTTCTCATCCGGGAATAATTTGCCTCCCTCCCCAGGGTATTTGGCAATGTGTGGAGACATTTTTTTTTTTTTTTTTGCGTTCGCGGGCCTCCCACTGTTGTGGCCTCTCCCGCTGCGGAGCACAGGCTCCGGACGCGCAGGCTCAGCGGCCATGGCTCACGGGCCCAGCCGCTCTACAGCATGTGGGATCTTCCCGGACCGGGGCACGAACCCGTGTCCCCTGCATCGGCAGGCGGACTCTCAACCACTGCGCCACCAGGAAAGCCCTGGAGACATTTTTGATTGTCACAGGGGGATGCTACTGTACTGGCATCCGGTCGGGATGCTACTGATATCCAGCACACAGGGGCTGTGGACGCTGTTAAACATCCTACAAAGCACAAGACACTCCACCACCGGCAACGTGCCCATACAGACTGTATTACCTGGCCCCAAATGTGCCAAGGCTTACAGATCCTGTAGCCTATCAACATGCTTGGTCCTTCCTTCCTTCCTTCCTTCCTCCTTCCCTCCCTCCCTCTCTTCCTTCCTTCTTCTTTCTCTTTCTCTGACACACACAAACACACACACAACTACGTTTTAAACACATTTTTTTTCCTAGACCCTTCGTCCCTCTCTAGCTATTCTTATATTTCTCTTCCTTTTTTCTTAGCCAAACTTTGGGGAAAAAAGGACTAAAACCCATTGTTCTTGTTTGTATCTAACCATTTAAGGCAATCGGGCTTCACTGAAATCATTCGAGCAGAGCTCACTAATGACTTGATATTGCCAAATCCTAAAACAAGTCTCAGTCTTAGCATAGAAAACTTCTCTGAGGCATTTGGTCTTTGCCTTTTTTCTTTTTTGACAAGTCCCTCTTTAAAATTCTCTTATTCTATGTCTTTGCACCTTACGTTCCTACATTTGGAATAAAACCTTTTTCATTCTCCTTTCCATGATTCTACACCTTTGTTTGTGGCACAATGATATCCCTTACTCTTTCGTCTCTTCTAGTCTTCTAAGGCTATATTTTCAATTTCAAGCTTATTATATCTACCACCTAAAGGCTGATGGAATGTAAATATATAATTTTAAACAAAACAGTTCTGTGGAACTCAAGGCAAATATAACCAACCATCTGTGAGGGTCTCATCCTGTATATCCCCAAAGCACTTCAAATTTTGTATGTGAAAAATGAACTTACATTTTTACACTTGACAATAATGTCCATTTTTCTGTATTTTCTATCTCATTACACACATCATTATCCAATCTCCCAAGCAAAAATCCATGCATGAACCTGGAAGCCTTTCCATTCCCTATCATTCCATACAACCTAATCATTAACAAGGATTAGGAAATCTACACCATCAGTACCTCAAATATGTCCCGTCCAAATGTGTTGCTGCTAGTGCCTTGGTTTAGGTCCCCATCACCCCTCATTTGGTTAACTGTAATACCTACTAATTGATTCCCCCACCTCTAGCCTCTTTACACTGCTTCAAAGGTCAGGTTTTAAAGCTTTGCTCCAACATGATCTCCCCTCCCTAAAAACCTCTCTTAGTTCTTCATCGCATGGATCAGACTCTGAGAAGTTTTACCAAGCACACAAAGCTTTAGTACTCTGACCTTTGCCAAGTTCTTAAGCCTTGTATCTTCTACTTTGGTCCTTCCCCTTTGTGTTGCAGTCATACCAACTGCCTTATACTTTCCCAATCTCATCAAATTGTTTCCCATCTCCTTTTCTTTGATTTTTTTTTGAATTTTTAAAAAAATATTTTATTTATTTATTTATTTTTGGCTGCACTGGGTCTTCATTGCTGCGCGTGGGCTTCCTCTAGTTGCAGCAAGCAGGGGCTACTCTTTGTTGCGGTGCGCGGGCTTCTCATTGCAGTGGCTTCTCTTGTTGTGGAGCACGGGCTCATGGCACGTGGGCTCAGTAGTTGTGGCTCGGGGGCTCTAGAGCGCAGGCTTAGTAGTTGTGGCGTACAGGCTTAGTTGCTCCGCGGCATGTGGGATCTTCCTGAACCAGGGCTCGAACCTGTATCCCCTGCATTGGCAGGCAGATTCTTTACCCCTGCGCCACCAGGGAAGCCCACCTTTGACATTTTTTTATCTTGGTACTAGACTTGTATTCTGCTTTCAAGACCTAGGCAGGCATCTCTCTAGAAAACACTCCGCATTCTTTGAGAATTGCTCTCTCTCCTCATTGCCTTTCTACTTTGGACTCGCTTTAAATGTTACATCTGTCACCCCTTATTCCAATTTAAAAATACATTCTCGGGGGCTTCCCTGGTGGTGCAGTGGTTGAGAGTCCGCCTGCCGATGCAGGGGACACGGGTTCATGCCCCGATCTGGGAAGATCCCACATGCCGCGGAGCGGCTGGGCCCGTGAGCCATGGCCGCTGAGCCTGCGCGTCCGGAGCCTGTGCTCCGCAACGGGAGAGGCCACAACAGTGAGAGGCCCGCGTACCGCAAAAAAAAAATACATTCTTGCTTCTCCTACTGAAGTATGGCTTGTTGAGGAAGGGTCTGTGCCTTGGGTGGTGGGGGCAGGGGGGCAATGACATAGTACTAGAGCCTGGAAAAACACTCAGGATGAGGTGCTCAATGAATGTTTGCTAAAGGAAGAAAAGAGGTAGAGAACAAGGCAACCATAAAATTTTTACTAATAAGCCAAGAAATACAGTCTAACAATTTTTAAACTTCAGTATCCATAGCATTTACGAAATGTCTACATACCCTGGTGGTATACTGAGCTCTGTGCAAGGCAAACTAGTTTAACTGGTGAGGTGCGTTTTAGGTAAATATAAAACTAATAACTAATCCTTAATATTACTCAATTTGATGAAATCCTATCATCTCAGTAGCCACATTAGTGAATTACCATAGCCACAAAGTATCCCTTTCTTTAGCATCTCACTGGATATTGACTTGCCCCAGTTAATTTTGGTTCCTTAGAAACAAGAGCCAAGTTTTTTCAAGTGTGTTCTGAGGAACCTAGTTCTATGAAACTTCCTCAAATAAAAGGGTCTCCTGCTCAATCATGTTTGCACAACGTACATGTCATATCTCTGTTTTGGAGGCGGAGAATGTCCATTAGCATCTAAAAAGCTCCGAGAAAGTTATAAAGTAAGGAAATCTTGTTTACACTTGTTGAGTGTAATGTTTCCATGAACTCATTTGATCATGGAACTTCTTTCATGCCTTATCTGTAAAATCTCATGAAACTAGTGTTCTGTGAAACAAGCTTTGGAACACTGGTCAGAAGGCTGGTTTGAAAACATCACAACTTCACCTCCTTCCTGCCATCAATTCTGTCCTGCTCCACTGACCCAAGTGAGGTACGGGGCTGGGAGTACTGTCTGGAGGGATGTATATTCATTCCACAATCCCTCTGCTTAAATTTGTTTAATTGAAGTGGAAACAATCTTGCACTTTAAACAAATCTGACTTTTCATAATATATCGTAGAACCAATATGATATGATTATTTTGCTATAAGAATCGGCAGGCAAGGGGACATGCCTTAAAGTTACTTTAAAAGGTCTTCCATCAAGACAATTATCTGAAAGTAAAGTGAATAAAAAGCTGAAGGATCCTATTTCATAAATAGGTAGCACGACATCAAGCTTTTCCATTTCAACAGGAGTCTGTACTGTAGCTACAAAGAATTATGGAGCTGAAAGGAATTTAGAGATCACTTAACTCAGCCAATTCATTTACCAGTGAGGATTTAAGGCCCAGAGAAGATAAGAGACTTAACAAATATTATTCATATACTTAGAGGAGTTGACAACACAGAGCCTGTGATTTTCACTTTAGTGCTTTTCCTACATTCCACTTCCTGCTAATGAATTTAAGTCAAGGAGTACAGTTCAGGGTTGGAATCAAATAAAACATACATTGATATTAACCTGATACATATTCAGTTTCCTGTCACTTATAAAATGCTGTCATGGGCATCATTCATTATTCCCATCTGCCCTGCAAGGTGACTCAGGCCGTCCTTGCTTCCTTCTTACCAAGATGTACAACCTAGCCCTAAGTGAAAAGTTCCCCAAGCCTGTGAGATGATGCCTCATTAAAATGTACCGAAATTTAGTTGTGCTTTCCAGGGACGCACCCAGGAATAATTTATATAAACCAAAGACGGGGTGCATACACTTCAGTGGAAACTGTGGTTCTGAGAAATTCGTGGAAAACCAGAGGTCCTATTAGGCTGTTTTCTGCTGCCGCACGGCACAGGCAAAATGCCCAACTCTTAATGGCTAAAAATACACATTTTCAGAAATCCAAAGTGTTTAATTTAAATCAAATCTAACAGAAAAGACAAGCAGTCTGGTACATGGGGAGCTCTTCTAAAACCACTCTCTCGAAGACAAAAGAAAATAAGACTGGTATTGAAGTGGGGTCATTCTCCAAACAGCTCCCATCTGCTGGAACGGAGGCCTCACTAAACGCAGACGATTAGAGCTTCATGGAAGATTAGAAAACATTCTATTACCAACAGCTCTCCCAGATGCACAGAAACAGGTCAGGGCTATGTAAACACCTTACACCGCTTCGTAAACAGATAAAAATATCCAATCAGTTTGGTGTAAACAGATCAACAGCAGGAGAAGCCAGCATCCTTCTCAGATGGGGCTCTGTGGACAAGCAAAGGCTCAACGTTTGCTGATTTGGAAGTGCATTTGACTGTTCTCATTTAAGTGGTTACTTTTCTGAAATCAGGCCATTTGTTGAGAAGCCAGTGGCAGGATCACAAGGAATTCAGGGTGGTGCATAGCAAGTTCCAGATACTACTTGGTAACTTCTAGCTCTGCTCCATCCTACTTCTGAGACAAACAACTATTTTCAGGCTATAATTTAAAATAGGAGCTGAAGAGGGTGGACGTGAAATAACAAATGGCTGAGAGCTCTTGGGCAGACTGTGGGGATCATGAGACAGGAAATCTGGGGTGAAGACAAAGCCTGAGCACGAGTTCATACCATCCATGATTTATGAAGTATCCGGCATATTCGGCAGAGTATTTAATTCTCTCTCACTCTACCACAATATCCTACTCAGCCAACCTCTCCTGTCTGCCTTCACACTTATCAGAAGGAAAAGGGAAGTAGATCATGAACAGAGGGGTTCACCCCCTCAAACCTGTATGGTATTGCAAGGAACAATTGGATTGGACCCCCCTTACTTTTTTGTTTGTTTGACTTAATTTTTTTAATTAAGTTATTTATTTATTTATTTTTGGCTGCGTTGGGTCTTCGTTGCCATGCACGGGCTTTCTCTAGTTGCTGCGAGCAGGGGCTACTCTCCGTTGTGGTGCACGGGCTTCTCATTACGGTGGCTTCTTGTTGCAGAGCACAGGCTCTAGGCGCATGGGGTTCAGTAGTTGTGGCACGCGGGCTCAGTAGTTGTGGCTCGGGGGCTCTAGAGCACAGGCTCAGTAGTTGTGGCACACGGGCTTAGTTGCTCCGTGGCATGTGGGATCTTCCCGGACCAGGGCTCGAACTCATGTCCCCCACATTGGCAGGTGGATTCTTAACCACTGCGCAACCAGGGAAGTCCCTGACTTAATTTTTTAAATTGAAGTAGAGTTGACGTATAATATTATATAAATTACAGGTGTGCAATATAGTGTTTCATAATTTTTAAAGGTTATACTCCATTTATAATATTATAAAATATTTACGATACTCTCTGTGTTGTACAATATATCCCTATAGCTTATTTTAAACCCTATAGCGTGTACCTCTTAATCCCCTACCCCTTTATTGCCCCTCCCCCCTTCCCTCTCCCAACTGGTAACCACTAGTTTGTTCTCTACGCTAATTTAAAAAGATACATGCACCCCATTGTTCATAGAAGCATTATTTACAATAGCTAAGATATGGAAGCAACCTAAGTGTCCATCAACAGATGAGTGGATAAAGAAGATGTTGTATATATGCAATGGAATATTACTCAGCCATAAAAGAATGAAATTTTGCCATTTGCAGGAACATGGATGGGCTTGGAGGGCATTATGCTAAGTAAATTAAGTCAGACAGAGAAAGACAAATACTGTATGATATCACTTATATGTGGAATCTAAAACATACAACAAACTAGTGAATATAATGAAATAGAAGTGGATTCACCTTACTTTGAAGTGTCTTTGAAGCTCTTTCCATTGACACCCAGTCTTTACTGAGTTCCTTTGAGTGCCTGTCCTTTTACTAAGCATGTGAATCATAAAATAGAGAAAATATGGTTCCTGCTGTCAAGTAGTGCACTTTATATATTTAAATATATTTTAAAACTGTGTAATATTTTAAAATATCTGCCCATTTAGAATCCCTGCATCCTCTAATGGCAGGTGGTAGCATAAAGGCAGATCACATATATATTAAATATAATACAACACTCACTTTCACCCACAAATATGTGACTCCAGTGGTCAATTATGACAGTTTTCAAGAACCATGGATGTGGTACCTCCAAGTGCTCTCGCCTCACATTCGGCTACAGCTGCAGTGACGGGGTGCATGTGAGCCGCTGTCATCTTTGCACAGGTGTGGCCAGGACATGCTGCCCCTCAGGCACGGGCCCCTCCTCTCCAGCCTTCTTCCCAGTATCTTCTCCTACCAGGAGGCATGGGAAGCCTGCATAGACTATTGGCTCAAAAGCCAAAACGCAGAAGAACTGACAACCTCTGAGACAATCCTTGAAAACGGAGAAGAGAAACTCACAGAAAAGTGCTTTTTTTCCCTTTCCTCCATCAGACTGGCAGTTCTGAGATGCATTCCATAAAGGTTCTCAGATCGCCATGGTGAAATCGCGCATCTGTCACATGCAGCGATCACCAACTGGACGACACATCTTGTATTAATATTCCTTGCTTCCTGGCTGCGCTCTACCGGGCTCTCACGTCTGCTTCCTGGCAGCATATTCCACATAGACCCCTGCCAGCAAACTTTATCTCAGGTCAGCTTTGGGGGAGACCCAGGTTAAAACAATTCAAATGGTCCCTTGTTGCTTGAGTTGTTTACTGAAGTTCAGCGAAACTGAAATTTTTTACGTTTTCTTCATTGGTCCTTCCCTTAGACACAGAATTGTAGGAATCTGGCAAAGACCTCACCCAGAGATTAATCACTATCTTTTACAAAAGTTTCTCCTTTACTTGACTCCTCCATGGAGCTAGATCTAAGAAGGAAGGAAGGAAGGGAGGGAGGGAGGGAGGGAGGGAGGGAGGAATCAAAACATATTTGTGAACTCCTTGACTGAATCTGAGAATCCATGGCATTTTCAAGAGACCATTTCCCATGATTAAGTTTTCATGACAATGAAGAATTCTATGCTTTGTTTTCATTTATTCTTTGTTTTCTCTTTTTTAAGCCTCTAACTCTTCTTTCTGGTCAGTTGTGTGGTGGGACGTACAGCAGAGAATTGGGGATGGTACAGAGGGGAGAGTCTGGACACAGAGTCCATTCGAGCGATGACCCAGGCTACACTGGGAGATGTGGGGACAGAGCCTCTATTAGAGGCACCACTAGAGCTTAAGTAGAGCGTCGTTTTGTGCGTCTTTAGAAAACTCACAAACGGAACATACTGTATACCCTGCAAATTCAATTTTTCACTTGCTATTCATGAAAACTTTACATACCTACTTGTCCTCTTAAAAAGCAGCATAAATGTTACATAGTGTAATGATGCTACATTTTGCTTAGTCACTTTTCCTGCTGAAGGATATTTCAGCCTCTTCAGATACACATCAAACTGACAGTTATTACCGGGAAAGGAACTAGGATTGGCTTGGTAATCAAAGGAGGATTACCCTGCATCTATGAATGTTAATGTCCTCACGTGAAAAGACGCTCAACGTTATCATAAGGGAAATGCAAATCAAAGCCACGATGAGATAGCACCTCACACCTACCAGAATAGCTATCACCCCAAATAAAACAAATAACAAGTGCTGGTGAAGATGTGGAGAAGAGGGAGTCCTCATGCACTGTTGGTGGGAATGTAAATTGGTGCAGCTACTATGGAAAACACTACAGAGGTTCCTGACAAGGTTAAAAATAGAACTATCATAAGACCCAGCAATTCCACTCTGGGTATTTACTGAAGAAATAAAAACACTAATTCAAAAATATATATACACCCCTACGTTCACTGCAACATTAGTTACAAAAGCCAAGATATGGAAGCAAACTAAATGCCCATCAATGGATGAATGGGTAAAGAAGATGTGTGTGTGTGTGTGTGTGTGTGTGTGTGTGTGTGTGTATTACTAGGAGAGACTGTTCATAACAGAACAGATGTCTCCTGACAAGTAAGTTATTGGTACAAGCGAACTACATTACTGCAATAATGCTAAGATTCAGACTTAAGCTAAAGATAGTAAGAGAGAGTGGGGGAGGGCGGCAGGGAGAGAGCGAGCAAATTGAGTAAGAGAGTGAGATACAGTTTGGTCTGAGTTCACATCCGACCCTACCACACTGACTTACTCTGGGATATATCAAGGCAGCACAGCCCTCAGAAAGCTAAGATACGCCAGCTTGAAAAGGCCAATTTCTGGCATATTCATTGGTCAACATCTTAACAGCAAGCACCTCTATTTTTCCAAAGTCTTGTGCATATCAAAATGTTTTCTATGCAAATTAAAGGTGGTATTTCCTTCATTCCATCACGGCAGATTCATAGAATCATGTAACGTACAAGATTTTGAACCACTTAGAATTTTATCCTGGCATTAACTATGATGCTCTTTTTCATTATTATCGAATTGTGCAGAAAGTAAGTCTAGTAGAATTAAGAGGTCAGGTTTTAGAATTAACAGGCTTTCTAGAGAAAGGGAAAGAAGGAGTTCATAGCTAAATATCCCCATAGGAAATGGGAGCCTTACACGTGAAAAACCAAGAGCTTAGAGTTTAGGATGTAAGCGAAGGCAACAGACGCAAATGAAGTTTACTGCAAAAATTTGATAAACAGTTTCATAAAAATACGCTTTCCTTAAACTCGCCAAATACAATTATTAAGATCCTTAATATATAGCAATAAATCCTATTTAATTATGTCACTATATATGTGTACGGTTGCAGTAGAAAAGATACGCGGTGTTTTCCATTATATACAAAGTAATACATTCCTTGGGCTGTAAACTGCTCTCAGAATATTTTTCAACTATCTAACGTTGTTTGCATCGTTATCTTAGATTCAGGTTGATGGTTACACACTGCTGTTCTTTCTTAGCCATTCACCCCCATTCAATATTGTTGAGGTTGTATTTTAGGGAAACTCGGAGGCATTTCTTCTGCAGACCCTCCTTGCAATCATCCCATTTCTTAACACACGGCAGTGTTTCAGAATAACCTACTGTTCATCGTCTTCTGTAGGTGTCCTGCCACCAAGGATGGCTTCAGTGGTGCTTGCATTGTTCTGTCTTGCAATGCAATACTAGGTGATAATCATTTATGCCAAACCAAATAAAACCACTCCAATAATGTTTTAATTAGGATTTTTGTCAATCAAAACTATGCAGCCACTTAATAGTTTAAACACGTTCACTATTAACAGACCTCCAGTTGTCTGGTAAATGGTTGCCAATAACTCAAGCACTCAGTAAGGCATTTGAAATCCATGATGTGTCTTTCTACTTCCTAATTTATTAAAACTAGATTTTAACAGACTTTGATGATGAATTTGGATCTGGTTCTCTTGTGACAAACCAGTCTTGTGACTGCTTTCTCTAGCTAATAAGTTAGTTTTTAAAATTTTGTCATCTTCTTGGACATAGAATATAAAAGAGTTTATGAAAACCTCTCAAGGAATTTTGATGAAAGTCATAGTGTATAGAATCTTAAGCATTTTTTTTTCAGAAGAAGGTAAACATGCTGTATACTGAATTATGGATAGACTGAAGAATAGACAGTGCTGTTTCTTGTAGCTGTCCTCCTGTAGATAAGAGGTTGGAAGTTACTTGTGAACGTGAAAAAAAAAAAAAAAACTAAAAAAACAACAAAGACCCTGTACATTTGAAACTTGGAAGCATCAACAGAGTGCGCTGAACTAATCAGGTCCCAAAGCCAAACACTGTTCTTGTCATTATTCATATGATAACAAGGTTTAGCTTAGGCTATAAAGGTAACCCTCACCGTAATGAGCAAAAATTTCAGAAAAAAAAAGTGTAAAAGTACAAACACGTATTTCCCTGAACCACTGCTACCAGGAGGGATGTTAAACTGTGTAAAATGGAAAGCAGCTAAATATGGTTGGATTCATTATTTACAAATTGAGCTTCAAGCAAAGAGGGAACTCTTCTCATGAGAAAATGTGGGCTATAACCTCCCTCTTTGCTGCAGTGAAGCACACAGTTCAGAGGGAGCTGAGAACGAAACTCACAGAGGCAGAGGCCTTGGAACCCGGCCATTCCCATGATAACAGACCAACTTGGCAACCAGCACTCTCCAGGGCACTTTAAGTGTGGATAAACAGTGAGTAATAAATGTTTAATATTTGAGGCAAACTTTGAGCAATTGCATCATCAGAGACGTGGATGGACCTAGAGTCTATTATACGAGTGAAGTAAGTCAGAAAGAGAAAAACAAGTACCGTATATTAATGCATATATGTGGAATCTAGAAAAATGGTACAGATGAACCTATTTGCAGGGCAGGAATAGAGACACAGATGTAGAGAACGGATGTGTGGACAGAGCGGGGGAAAGGGAGGGTGGGATGCATTGGGAGATTGGGATTCACATATACACACAACCATGTGTAAAATAGATGGCTAGTGGGAACCTGCTGTAGAGCGCAGGGAGCTCAGCTCAGAGCTCTGTGATGGGAGGGGGTGGGAGGGAGGTCCAAGAGGGAGGGGATATATGTATACATACAGCTGATTCACTTCGTTGTACAGCAGAAGCTGACAAAACATCTTAAAGCAATTATACTCCAATAAAAAACAAAGATGGAGAATCTGAAAGTAGTTTTAAGGGCGCTGCATGCTTGGAGTTTGCTACATCGCCTGTGGAGTAGACAAGAATCCGAATGGAAGCGGCAACAGGCCTGGAAGGGGTCATTCTCTCAATGACAATGACAAAGGGTTAGCAGGATTCCCCGTGAAGAGGAAATGGAAATGGAATCTCCTATCAGACATATTTAATGTAGCCATTTGGTTCTCTTTCTAGGGTGCAGAGACACTCTCAATAAATCTCCTTAAAATATTTTTCTACAGTTCTTTGTGTCAGGAAACCTAGAAATACCTGCCCAGATGGGTCCTAATTCCCAGAAGCCTCACATTAAAAAAAAAGATTAGGGCTTCCCTGGTGGTGCAGTGGTTGAGAGTCCGCCTGCCGATGCAGGGCACACAGGTTCGTGCCCCGGTCCGGGAAGATCCCACATGCCGCGGAGCGGCTGGGCCCGTGAGCCATGGCCGCTGAGCCTGCGCGTCCGGAGCCTGTGCTCCGCAACGGGAGAGGCCACAACAGTGAGAGGCCCACGGACACAAAAAAAAAAAAAAAAAAAAAAAAAAAGAGTAATATAAAAATTCATCATCAGAACAGGAGCTCTCACAGAGAGGAAACTATGAGCTGGTTACAGAAAACAGGGTAAAAAGTGGACTTCAGACTTCTCCTGGGGAGAACACAGACTGCTGTTACTAAAATGAAGACACAAGGTCTTACCAGGCTGATGCGGGACTGAATCAGAAGTCGAGACCTTTGTGAATCTATGAAGCCTATGAAGATGGAGGGGGGCCTGCAATTCCGGCTCTGGTACTTGGAAGACACATCAGGGAGGTCAAGGGGCAGCTTACTGACAGCTAAGAATCTGAATGTCCTTACTGATTAGGCCAGAAACACAAATACAGTCAAAGGGGTCATTTAATTCACAGTCTCAAAAAAGACAGCAAATTATGAGTGGAAGATCAGACACTCTAATCACACAGGCTCTGCCTTTCCTATTTCACAGTTTAGAAACATTGGAAAGAAAATGAACAAATGTCTAAAAGGCTGACTGCATATGCTTACAGATAACAAAATAATTGTAGAAATTCTAATATTGAGTAGAATTCATGTTGTAGCCTATATTTTCCTGATATGTTATATTCTTCACAGCTGCAAAAAGAACATTATAGCTGAAAACAAATTAATGTATGTAAAGGCAAATTAGGGCAGCGTCAGTAAGGTGGAACCAGCCCTGAACTTGAAGTCAGGAGGCCTGAACTTTGGTGTGATTATCTAAAAACTGACTGTCTGACTCTGAGGAAAAGAAGAAAACTAGTATAAATGCCACACTTTGCCAGCCCTGAGCATGTTGCTGTGTATATGCTGTGCCACTTAGTCATCTTAAAACCTCTGTGAGCGACGTAAGTGATGGCTGTTTTATAGCTGAAAAAAGTTCACACGCTATTGTCTACGTTGGAAGAGAATCAATGAAGGGATTTCTCAACGAGTATAAGTCTTTTTTTTTTTGGTGAGCAGAAAAGATCTTCATCTGGATCCTATTACATGACATGATCAGTATCGTCATTTTCAGATAATTTCTGATAACTTGATTCCTATCTTGATCAGATATTCACTAAAAGATTCAAAGTCAAATGCATTTTGTTCTTTAGGTTGAAGCAAAAATTTAAGTTGGGAATCCTAGGCCCCACAGAGAGTGGATTGAAATCCACTGTTTTGGTTGTTTGAATCAGTGATTCTGTGTGTCAGCAGGAAAAAACCTGATAGAATGTTTTAAAATGAGAAAATACATAAATATTGCTTAGGCTATACATAGGAAAGCTGTTATTCATATTGCAGATCATTTCTTTTCCAGGCACTTAGTAAAGGTTCTCAAATAGTTAAGATGCGCATTTTGGACACCTTTGCAAGTGAGAGTAGGCGTTTGCGTTAAGTCAGAGTAGGCTGTCTTCTGACCTGAGAATGAAGGTAAAATCAAATCTCAGTTACCTAAACTGTCCTCAAGATGTGAGGCCTGGGTCACTCTCAGGAAGAGTAATTTCTCAGATGAGATAACTCATTTCTAAGGGCCTTTTATGGGTCATAGTTTGTACATGGGTCCTGGGTGGCACACTCAAAACAGGTGATCGCAGAGAGTTTAATAAAGAAACAGGGAAGCATCCAAAGCTCTCACCCCGTGGGCTTGAAGGGGCAAAGGAAGGGAGCTGTCAACAGATGCTTGTCAAGGGCTGTGGCTTTAAGGGAAGACATGCAGCTTGGCCAACCGACGGCTTGACTCAGGGGGAGAATCGATGCCGCTACTTTTCTTTTCTTTTATCTTCATATCTCTTGCTGTGCTTCCATTGGCCATGCCAGCTGGAAGACAGAGGGAAAGAATGGTCGATGAGTCCAGAGCAGAGTGGTGAAGGGTGGAAAGCAAACAGGAAGCAGGTATCCAAAACAGATGCTTTTCTTATAGAAATTCGTTTCATCATTCTTTTAATCCTTCATTGCATGCACATTTGTGAGCACCAGTTACGTTCAAGATGTAGTACTTCATGGAAAGGTTGATATAGGAAGAGGAAGGAGAAAAACTCATTAAAAATTGTCCATGTTCTCAAGGAGTTTACAGGATATAGTAAGTATACAAATTACACAAGGCAGAGTATGATATGCATAAGAGAAGTACAAGGATGGGTCATGGAAATTCAAAGTAAAGAAAGAATGATTGAAGCAATCAGGAATGGCTTCGTGGAGGCACTGCATTTGAACTTGGTCTTGTAGAATACGCAAGACATTGTCAGAAACAGGTGATGGAGCTATCCCACAAGGAGGGAAAAACGTGCGGGACAAGGGGATGGGAAGATGTAAGCCATGTCCAGGGAAATCTGACTGGAACACTGTGTGCCTTTGACACATGGGAGATAAAATTTGATAAAACCAGTACAGCTGCCCCATCCCAAACATACACATATGTTCATGTACATGCACACACATTTGTTTCTTAAAACAAGGCTGTGCTAGTGCAAAACTTCAGCAAGTCATTTCTGAGTAAAATACAAATGCTGTGAAAGTGAATTATATAATCTGATATTAGTGTATCCTCTGGTGGAAGGCAAAAATCCAATATGCACCCTGGACATTATTTCTTTTATTCTAGCTTTATTCTAACTAGCACTGTTTCCTGTACATGACTGCTGTTAGGATAAGAGCACCATCTAGTGTGTTCTGGTCTTATGTTAAGTCCAGGACTTCTTATCTGCTTCTAATGTTATTCAAATAATCTCAAAGATACCAAAACAAACAAACAAGCAAACAAATAAAACCTCCCACCCATTTTGGGGAGGCTTTACAACTTCCAACTTAGTAGATGGAAATTTGTTGGCATTTGTAGCATTTCTAAAGAATCCCCCTGAAAGAAAATTGCCCTGTCTCATTGGTAACTGAGATGAGAAAAGTTTAAATAGTATCTCTCATCATTTTCCAGTTCGCCCAATTTGGCAACTAAAATATATATATTTGTAAATATATATAAATATATATATTATATATATAAATATATATATATAATATATATATTATATATGTATATATACCAAAGTCAACTCATTTTCAGTGGAGAACAAAGGACAATTTTTTCTAAGTACAATCTTAACATGTAAATTAAACAACTCATTACACATTAAACCAATGATCACCATTAAATTATATTTAATTATATAATTAAATTATATAATGTAAAACAACATTAAAGCTATAAGGACTATTTTAGCCACTGAATATGAAGATAAACTTCGAGCCACACATCTTAAATTAACTCTGAAAAAGAATCAGATCATGAAACAGGCAAGCTGACACTCAGGAGACTCTCAATCCTGTTTGCCCTGCTTGTTGCCTGTATTAACAGAAGACAGGAGAATGAGGAGAGGCGCAAACAAGCCACAGACAGCGGAGAAAGCAAAGAAGCGACAGCAGAGAAAGATGGAAGGCATTCGGGAAGGCAGGAGCGCAAGTCACACATTCTATCTCCCCAGGTCCCATCCTTCAGATGTTTAAGTTTCAACATCAGAGTTAAAATCCCTCAATGATTTTTAACTAAGGCAATAATTTCACTATTAATCAACATTAAAAATATAACAACATAACCAAAAAGAATATGCCTAAGCAGATAGTGTTCAGCAGAGACAATGCCCGCCCCCAGCTAGGTATTCCGCAATGTACCCAGAACATCGAAAGAGAGAACGCAGCTTGTTCTTTGGTGCCACGGCGATTAAGTCACTCTTCTAACTGTTTAAATTTTTGTCTGTTGATACATCTGGAAAGAGCTGATACAAGCTCAAATGAAGGCCAAACCAGCCTTTCCTGATGGAATATTTCACGTGGAGAATACGCAGATTGAATGTCAACAAAGAGCAAGTACGTTGAGGTTGCACCTCCCATTGCTTTCTAGGTCTATGCTTCCAGGACCACTGCTTTGGATGGGAACTTGGCCTTCAACTAGAGTAGGACGCTACCCACGTGGGCAATGGCTTGGCTTGGTTATGGCCTCACATGGCCATATCCTGTTATCAGCTGAATTAAGTGGGAGAAAATTCCCACTTTCTCAATCAAATATATTTGAAGAATACCAATATGCCCCAAAGTTCACAAAACTAGTATTGAACATATTTTCACTATGGGAGTCCAGCTATCACCCTTCTGTGGACGCACCATCACCTGGGGAGTTATTCAGACCCACCGAATCAGGATCTCCTCAGCAGAGTCAGGGATTTGGTATTTTCAGCAAGTACGCCGGTGATTTTGAGGCGGACTATTGAAAGTATGCTTTTATGAAAGCAATGTGAATCCCATGGGTTCTTTTTTTTCTTCTTGACCAGTAGAAGATTTTTCTCTTTACTTCACAAAATCACTGTGGTTTGCTCTTTGAACAAAAGACCACTTATATTGATAGATTAATATTGCATAATTTTTAGCAACTGTGATTCTTACAGTTTCTGATACATTTACTCTAAGAGTTCAAAGTTTCAAGATCTGGAATCTTCCATTTAAAACTCTAAAAGTATATTCTTTTAACTAAAAATGAAATAAGATTTTAATAAAGATATAAAATATTTTATCCAGGGTCCACTACGGACTCATCCAAGACAATGCTCTTTCATTTTCCTCCTTACTAGAAACCTTGCTACACTCCAGTCACCAAGAACAACAGGCAGTCACCTGTTCTCAACATCTTATTTTATTCCTTTGTATCTCTGTTTCTGTTTCTACCTCTGACAGAAGTTTCCTTTCTCCTCAAACCCATCTGCCTAGCAAACGTCAACACATCTTTTGAGACACAGATCAAACGTCACCTCTCCTGTGAATCCTTTAATGAGCTCCCACCCCCATCCCTCCACTGCGCTCTGTACACATCACAGAACTGCACCTATCTGTTTACATGTCTCCCTCTACCAACCAAGCAGTAAGCCCTTTGAGAGAGGATGATTTCTTATTCATTTTATAGTCCAATGTCCAGCCCAGAGTAGAGAGTGAAAAAGTGTTTCTAGATTAAACCTGTAAGTGATTCTAATCACCTGGTCATCTTGAAGTCCGGAGCAAAGCAAATGTGGTTTTAAGGTAATAGTTTGAAGTGCTATGGTAAAATACTAAATATTTCAGTTGTGAAAACATCAAGGTCCTCTTTTGGCCTCAACATCTTTTTTGTAAACTGATCCTTGTTTCCTCATCGACTCCTAATCAAAAAGATATGTATTTGAGGGAAGTAAAAATATGTGTGTGCAATGGTAGAGGTGTAGAAGCAGCATCTATAAATCTCCTTCCTAATTTTACTAATCTGAGATTCTTTGAGATGCTTTATTTCGTTTTCTTTCACGTATAAATAACAACGTTGTACGGACCTGTTGCTATTTGGGGATGAGAAAATCTGTCACATAAAATTCATCATCTCCCAGTCAGTTACAGGAGCCTCCAGAATTCTTCAGGGTTTCTTAGAACCAGAAATGTGTCAGAAATGAGAAGAGAGGTCTCTCAGGGCAGGTGTAGACCCCTAAGTGACCAGTCCAGCAGAGCACATTCTATATCATATATTCTCAAGATATTTGCCGAAATAAACCTACAAGACTTAACAAAGTGAAGAGGTATTTGTTATAGATTAGTATAAAGGAAAAATATTCTGCAGAATTTTACATTGCAAAGAACCATATCAGTAGAAAATGTAAGAGCTGTTTGTTGTAAGCCATTATTTTTGGTTTGTTTTATTTTAAATATGGAGGAGGAGGGAAAGTGGCAGGAGAGTTAGAGACAGTAATTCAGGATGGAAAAATCAGTGATGTATCTTACTGAGCTCCGAGTTCTCATGTGATGAGTGAAGGACCTTAATCAGGTCATGATTTACTGCTTCACTACTGTTATTTTATTCTGTAGCTAAGATCTTATGGAAAAGCCCTCATGAACTTTTTGGCCAACCCAATATATATGAATTCTTAATCTGTTAGCAATATAGTATAGGTTTCACTACCTGGTAAGTAATTTGACCTGTATGGAGAATTATTTACCTAGGGTAATGTTACAATGATTAATAAAATACTTAGAAGTATTTTTTCCAAGCTTGTTAAATAATCTGTACTGTGAAATAGATACCCTCATCACTAAATGTCTTCCCCAGGTTAGTTCCATTATTCCTTAATTTTTAAAGTAAAAATATAAATATCTGTCAGCAAGTACGAAAAGCAGCAAATCAATCAAATTAGATTAAAGCAAAATAGCCCCAAAGAACTTTATAATCAAAACTGAAAGGGATCCCATTTTTTATCCCAGATAAATTATATGCAGGGACATGAGCTCCAAGAATGCATTCCTAAGAAAAGACAGAAGAGCTAAACTTTGAAACAGAGCATATAGTACAAAATAACACAAAATTATCAGTGATCTTGTGATATCCAGAGTTGAAAAGAATGCATATCTTTTAATGAACCTGGCCTTCCTATTTATCTGACAGCAAATAGCTCAGATTCAAAATCAGCCTGCAGCTCCTCATTCCAAGGAGTATCTGACAACTCAAAAGGCTGACGGTTTCCAAGTGCACTGCATTATAATGGTTCTTTTCAGCCTGATTTAGGGCAAGTTTTCCCATGTAAATTTAAATTTCTGCTCTTCATCCTGATCTCATTTTCAGAGAGCAATTGTCTTTGAGCAGGAATTAATATATCCATTTTTTAAAAGACATTCACTGTATTATATGCTTGAAAGTTGCTGAGAGTATATCTTAAACGTTCTTACCACAAAAAAAAAAAAAAAAACTGTAATTATCTGAGCTGATGGATGTTTTAACTAATCTTATTGTGGTAACCATGCAGCAATAGATAAGTGTATCAAATCATCACACTGTACACCTGAAACTTAGACAATATTATACGTCAATTATCTCTCACTAAAGCTGAGGGGGGAAAGACATTCACACATGGTATAATGTAACCTTCCATAGAAATTAATCATTAGGTTTGCCATATCTCTCTGACAGCGATCTCATGTGGTACAATTTTGAACCAATTTCCAAGAGAACTTGGATTAAAGGAGAATGTGGATCAGAGCCAATGTGCTGAGGTGCTGGAAACACCAGACCATGTAAGTTACTGCAAAGCCCTTGATAAAAACAAAGATTCATCACTTACTAAAATAAAGACCTTTCATTTAGGAAGCTATGCCTTTAATTTAGAGATGAATAGGACATGTTCAGATATGAAGGACATTTCAAGGTAACTGATTTTCTGAAAATAAGCATGAATTTTTAAAAAAATGTATTGAGCAATTACTTTCAATGGGCAATGTACTAGGATTAGGGGTATACCAAAATTAGTAAAACAAAGGTTCTCTCAAATTTTCTTCATCTCAAGCATTTCAAAATACAGCACATTTTATAAATTCAACACATATCTATGACATGTCACTTTAGTGTTTAAAAATGTTTAAATACACTTTACTGAGGTATAAATTATATACAACAAAATTCACATATTATAACTGTGCAGGCTGATGACTTTTAACAAGTAACCATATAATTACTACTCCGTTCAAGATACAGAAGATTTCCGTCATCAGCAGGGGTTCCCTCATGCCCCTTTGCAATCAGTTTACTCAACCTCCCGTCCCAGGCAACCACTACCCTGATTTGTCTGTATAGATTAGTTTTGCCTATTCTAGAATATTATATAAATGGAATCATAGATTATGTATCCTTTTTTTCTGCCCCTTTTGTTCATCATAATATTTTTGAGAGGCAAGAATGAATATATTTCAGAAGTTTTAAAACATCCAGTATCTACAATGTATTAACCAAAAAGTCCAGTACTTTCTCTAAAAAATCAGAAGATATTCAAAGAAACAAGAAATTTTGATCCATAGTAACTGGTAACTGATAGAACCAGGTAACTGATAGAACCAAATTTGAGATGGCTCAGTCGTTGCATTTAAGCAGAAAAAGAGCTTAAGGCAACTTTATATAGTTCTCTTAGAAAGGTAAATTTAGTCTTAAGGAGTGAAAGGGTAGGGAATCTCAGCAGAAAAAAATGGAAACTATAAAAAAAGAATCGTTTGGAAATGCTGGGATGGAAAAGGACAAAAACGGAAATTTAAAAATTTACTCATGGGCTTAAAAAACAGTCAGTAAATTTGATAACTTAGAAAATATTTGATTTCAGCAACAGAAAAATAAAACAGTGAAGAAAAATAAACAAAATCCTCAGGTATGTATGGAAAAATATATACTAGTCTAATTTATGTTTAATTGGCGCCCTAGAAGTTGAAGAGAATGAAATTGGGAAGGAAAACTATATTTGAAAAAATAATATACAAGAACTTTTCAAATTTGAGAAAAAAACACCAACTTAAAAATACAAGAGACTCAGTAAATTACAAATAGTATAAATATCAGAGAACCCTACCTAGGCACTTCATAGTCATGTTGCCGAAAGTAAGGAAAAAGAGAAATCTTGAGGGCAGTCACAGAGAAGAGAAACTGTGTACAAGAGAACAGGGATAATAAAGATTGCTGATTTTGCATCAGAAACAATGTGAGCTAGAAGATAATGAAATAGCACACTTAAAGTAGCAAAGACAAAATAAGACTGTCAGTCAAAATTTCATATCTAATGAAAATATTCTTCAAAGTAAGGATGAGATCAAACCACTTTCAGGTAGACAAAAAAAAAAAAAGAGATGAAAATAAAATTAAAACAACAAAAACAGAAAACTTTAAGGTTTCCCGTAGAGTTCTTATAACACCTTTTCAATCACTAATATTAATAGAGTACCTAAATAAGAATATGATACTTTAACAGTTTTTAAAAGCCCTTTTCCCTTACATTGTGTTCTTATTAGAGATATTAATTTCTTCCAAGGTTTTGAATACCCAACATAAAAAGTGCTGCAAGGGTTATGAAGAGGAACAGATAAAAACTGTTCTTTTATGGAATTTATAGGCAGATAAAAATTTCCTTAAAGTACCATGATACAATGTAGGAAGCAACAGGGACACTGAGACACCAGATAAAATACTAGAAGTAGATGGAAAGAAGAGGGAATACTTCAGAGTGGGGGTATGCAAGAGAATCTTTAAGAAGCTGACATTTGAGACAGGTTCTGAGCTGGCGGTATTTGTTTATGGATAAATGGGTAGATAATGGCTATGTACACACTAAAGAGAGAAGAATTAACAAAAACAACATAGAAAACTATGAGTGTCTACAAAAAACAATGAGCACCTCCATTTGTTTGGAGCTTAACAAATGGAAAATTTTAAAGTAGGCAAAAGGTAAGTCTTGGATCATGAATACTAAGAAGGGACTTGTATTTTAGTCTTTGGATAGTAGGAATCATTGAAGATTATTTAGGTGAAAACGTTTTGATATGAATGTATGTAAATGTGTTATGAATGAATACATGCCTTCTAATGATCAGGAATATCACCTAATGTATCATGAAAGTTCAGTACATTTTATGGCTGCTTAATCTTAGAAGAGTCTAAACATAATGTATTTGTGCAGCAAAATGTAATTATCAATTCTGACTTAAAATTTTAGTCAAAGGAAATTTCAGCTCACTGAAACCAAAATTAAAATTCAAAGGGAAAAGCTATAAACAAAATAGGTTTACTCATTTGTAAACTTAACCACTGTTCTGACACGTGAAAAAAATTAGATAAATTATTATTTCTTTTCCAGGGATCAAACTCAAGAGTTGATGACCATATGTGTGCACAGTGGTTTTCCGTCAAAGGAAAGGCACAGTGGTTAAAAGAGGAAAGCTGGCCTCCAAGCTGGTCTCTGCCTTTAACAAATGTCTCTCAGTATGTATAAAAAAAAGGAGTTGGACTAGATATTTCCTGAGGTTCCTTGCAGCTCTAAAATTCTGTACTCTAGAAAAGTATTTGCTAATGTCTTGGTAAAAGTTTCTAAGTCCTTTTCCTTACTACTCAAAAGTGATAGGGTTTAGGAAGAATCTCTTGCCATCCTAACACGGTTGATATTCTCTTTTTAAAATCCATTTGTATTTAACAAATTTTTATTGAGCACCAATTCTGTGTAAAGCACTACACTGGACACTTGAAATGTACTGTTGAGTAAGACAGACAAGAAGTTTGATAGCCCCTATCAAAATACAAGGGAGTCATTGAAGTAGCTATGGCAAACTTCAGATCATAAACCTCTCTTCTGAAGGACAGGCTGACTGGGAATACAGACAACAGAATCTCCGGGCTTATGGACCCGTTTAGTACTTTCCAGCCTTCTTGGAATGATGCATCTGTGATGGGTCAGCTCTATACAATGCTGCTCTTCCTGGAAATTTAAGAGAATCAACCATAGACTTCAAATACATGCTGTTTCCAAGAATGCTTATCTACTCTACTAGTAGAAAGGAGAAGAAATTAGAAAGGAAGCATTCTAATGACTGAGCTTCTGAATTTTTTAACTTACATTCAGGTTTAAAACAATAGGAGTTTTCATAATTAACTGCCTCTTTACCAGCCACATTCTTCCACTTTTACCCACACCCTCCACTGACAAACAGAACAATAGTGAGCTATTTATATGCCGGAGAAGCAACGTCTAAAAATGTTAAACACAACCAATTCTATATGAAGAAAGGCATTAGTAAACTTACAGGCCATAGAAGAAATAGAAATAAACAAGTAAATCATTTCTTCACAATAAAATATAACCAACACTTAAAAATGAGAATACCCAGTTTCGACAAGGACGCAATAAAAGGGACTCCATTATATACGCTATGGATATATAATTTGATACAAGACTTTGGAAGGCAATTTCATGATCCTTATCAAGAAACAAAAATATTCATACCTTTGACTCAGTAATTCTGCTGAGATCTGATTTTTTTTATTGTGTAAAAAATATATATATATAACATGAGATCTACCCTCTTAACAAATTATTAGGTGTAGAGTGTAGTATTGCTCACTACAGCACAATGTAGTACAGCACATCTCTAGAGATTTCTCACCTTGCGTGACTGAAGCTTTATACCCACTGAGCAGCAACACTCTATTTTCCCCTCCCCCAGCCTCTGGCCACCACCATTCTACTTTCTGCTTTGATGAGTATGAAGAAACATCACATAGGTGGAATCATGGAGCATTTGTTCTATGACTGGCTTATTTCACTGAGCACAATGTCTTTGAGGTCCATCCATGTTGTAGCATGTGACAGGATTTGTTTTTTTTTTATGATGGAATAATATTCTATTGTACTTATATAATACATGTTATTTATTCATTTGTCAATGGACATTTAAGTTATCGCTATCTCTTGGCTATTGTGAATAATGCTGTAACGAACATGGAAATGCAAATATCTCTTCAATACCTGGATTGTAATCGTCTGGATAAATACCAAGAAGTGAGATTGCTGGATCATACGGTAGTTCTATTTTTAATTTTTTGAGGAATTTTCATAATGTTTTCTATAGCAGCTGCACCATATTACATTCCAACCAAGAGTGTATAGAGGTTCCAATTTCTCCACATCTTTGCCAAAACTTATTTTCTGTTTTTTTAAATTATTCATTTATTTATAATGACCATCCTAATAAGTGTGAGGTGATACCTCATTGTGGTTTTGATTTGCACTTACTTGACGCTTATTGAGGTTGAGATTTTCATTCACCATTTGTATGTCTTCTTTGGAGAAAACTCTATTCAAGTTATTTATCCATTTTTATTTTTGTTTCTGTTTTTTGTTATTGAGTTGAAGAGGTTCCTTATATATTTTAGATATTAACCCTTTATCAGATATATGGTTCACAAACATTTTCTCCCATTCTATAGGTTGCCTATTCACTCTGCTGCTTGCTTCCCTTACTGGACAGAAGTTTTTTAGTTTGATGCTATCCCACCTGTCTATTTTTGCTTTTGCCACCTGTGCTTTTGGTGTCATATCCAAGATCACTGCCAAGATTAATGTTAAGAAGTTTTTCCCCTATATTTTTTCTAGGAGTTTTACAGTTTCTGTCTTAAACTTAAGTCTTTACTCCATTTTAATTTTTTTTTATATCTCTGGTATAAGGATCGAATTTCATTCTTTTGCATGTGACTATCCAGTTTTCCCAACACCATTTGTTGAAGAGACTATCCTTGCTGTATTGTGTATTCCTGGCAACCCTGTCAAGGATCAGTTGACTGTATATATAGGTTTATTGGACTTTCCATTCTATTCCATTGGTCTATACGCCTATCTTTATGCCAGGACCATAATGTTTTGATTACTTTAGCTTTGTAATATGCTTTGAAATCAGAAGCATGAGAATTCCTGCTTTGTTCTTCTTTCTCAAGATTGTTTTGGCTATTCAGGGTCCTCTGTGGTTCCAGATGAATTTTAGGATTATATTTTCTATTTCTGTAAAAAACACCATTGGAGTTTTGATAGGGACTACATTGAATCTATAGATGGCTTTGGTAGTAGGGACATTTTAACAATATTAAGTCTTCCAATCCATGAACATGGGATGCCTTTCTATTTATTTGTAACTTCTTTCATTGCTTTCTTTAATATCTTATACTTTTCAGTGTATAAATCATTTGCCTCCTTGGTTAAGTTTATTCCTAAGTATTTTATTCTTTTTGATGCTACTGTAAATGGGATTATTTTATTAATTCCCTTTTCAGATTGTTTGTTGTTACTGTATAGAAATGCAACTGATTTTTGTATGATTTTATATCTTGCAACTTAATGAATTTCTAACAATTTTTTGTGGAGTCTTTAGGGTTTTCTACATGTAAGATTATGTCATATGCAAACTGACAATTGTACTTCTTCCTTTCCAATTTGGATGTCTTTTATTTCTTTGTCTTGCATGATGCTCTGGCTAGGACTTCTAGTACTATGATGAACAGAAGTGGTGAGAATGAGCATCTTTAGTTCATTCCTGACCTTACCGGAAAAGCTTTCAGTTTTTCACCATTAAGCATGTTAACTGTGGACTTCCTATATATGGTCTTTATTATAAGGAAATGTCATGCTATTTCTAGTTTGTTCAGTGTTTTTTAATCACATAGGGTGTTGAATTTTGTAAATGCTTCTTCTACATCTATTGAGATGATCATGTGATTTTTACCCTCTGTGGTAAATATCACATGGATTGATTTTCATATGTTAAACCATCCTTGCATCCCAGGGATAAATCCCACTTGGTCATGGTATCTGATCCTTTTAATGTCCTGTGAATTTGATTAGATTCACTAGTGTGCTGGTGAAGATTTTTGCATCTATATTTATCAGGGATACTGGCCTGTAGTTTTCTTTTCTTGTAATGGCTTTTTCTGGCTTTGGTATCATGATAATTCTTGCCTCATAAAATACATTTGGAAGTGTTCCTCACTCCTCAATTTTTTGGAAGAGTTTAAGAAGGACTGTCATTAATTCTTTAAGAGCTTGGTGGAATTCACGGTGAAGCCGCTGGTCCTGAGCTTTTCTTTTTTGGGAGGTTTTTGATTACTGATTCAGTCTCCTTACTAGTTATACTTCTGTTCAGATATCCTATTTCTTCATCATTCAGTCTCAGAAAGTTATATATTTCCAGGAATTTATTCATTTCTCCTAGATTATTTAATTGGTTGGCATATAATTGTTCATAGTAGTCTCATAATTCTTTGTATTTGTGTGGTAACAGTTGTTATGTCTCCTCTTTCATTTCAAAAAAGTCCTTTTTTTCTTTTCTTGATTAGTCAATTTTGTTTGCCTTTTAAAAGTTTTGACAACCTTAAAAGGTTTGTCAGTTTTATCTTTTTTAAAAAATCACCTTTTGGTTCTATTTATTTTTTCCCATTTTTTTCTACTCTATATTTCATTTATTTCTGCTCTAATCTTTATCATTTCCTTCCCTTGGCTAAGTTTGGGTTTAGTTTGCTCTTCTTTTTTTAGTTCCTTAATGTGTAGAGTTAGGTTGTTGTTTGAGACACTTCTTCTTTTTTACAATGTAGGTGTATAGTGCTATAAACTTTCCTTTCACTACTGCTTCTGTTGTATCCCATTTTTGGTATGTTGTGTTTTCGTTTGTTTGTCTCAAGATATATTCTAATTTCCCTTTTCAATTCTTCTTTGAGCCACTGGTTGTTCAAGAGTGTGGTATAATTTCCACATATTTGTGACTTTTCAAGTTTTCCTTTTCTGTTAATTTTTAGATTCATTCCACTGTGGTTAGAGAAGATACTTGATACGATGCAACCTTAAATTTGTTAGGACTTGTCTTGTGATCTAACATGTGCCCCATCCTGAAGAAAGTTGTAAGTGCACTTGAGAAAAAAATGTGTTATTCTGCTGCTGTTGGGTGGAAATGTTTTATATATGGCTTAAATGATACAGTTCAAAGCTCTATCTTTTTTCTCTATCATTCAGGCAGATTCCCTCGTAACAATGAGCAACGCTGCCTACAAGGTTAGCAGCCTGAGTGAAAGCCCAACCAAGAAGTCCTGGAAAAATCTCTGATTATGCCGGCCCACGTCATATGCCTTTCTCTGAACCAATCACACTTTCCAGGAAAATGAGGTAGTGTTCTGAAGACCATGCCCATGCATCTCACTGCATGGCTGACACTGATTTCAATAAGGTAATGAAATGAATTTCCCATAGGAACTGGGTTTCTGTTCCTATGAAATGGGAAGACCTGTAGGCTGAAAATACAGTCAATTTTCTGTCTATCTTAACCATGAAGAAAAATTTTGTGACACAAAACTGTTTAGAGCATCGTTATGTATAATGACTAAAACCTTAAGACACACTAAAATACACATTAATAAGAGAATGGTTAATAAATGATGATATATTCATATGACCATTAAATTTTACATACAGTTTTATTAATGTGGGAAATGTGTTAAATGTCAAATGACAAAATAAGGACATAACTCTACAAGACTCTGTCTAGCAGATCATAGCTATACAAAACATTGTAAAACACATAGGAAGACATCTAAAATGTTACAGTACAAAGAGTAGCTAGCTGTATCTGGATGGTAAAAAAAAATTTTTTCTCTCTTTTTTTGTATTTTCTTGTTTTACTATAATGAATATGGATTTTATATTTAGAAAATAATCAATATTTTACTTAAAAGAGAGACAAAGAAGAATTTCTTATGTTTACTAGCATTTATGTTTGAAGGCAGGTTTTACAATTAGGACACTGGAATCACAGGAGGAATTATAGGGCGTAATAAATGTTTAAAAGCAGGGGCTTAAACAGACAAATTGTGCTTCAGCCTAGTGAATGGAGTTTTCATTTATTTTGAAAATAAAAAGACCGTATTAGCAGGCATTCGGGGACTTGGAGTGGTTCTGCTACATGACACTGAGGTGCCTTTCTTAATTTCTCTATAAGTGGTGCAGGGCATATTGGCACCTCGTTGAAGAAGCTGAGCTGTATTCACTGTGAAACAGCCGATAGTCAAGTTTTAATAGAGGCAGAAAAGGATGCTTTTGTTCATTAACTCCACAGGGCTCACATTTGGCCTGGAACTTCAATAAAACCAAGAAATAAATGAGACTGCGAAATAAAACTGCATGAACACTGGAAAGGTATCTGTTGATTATGTGGTACTAAATAAAGCAACATTTCTTTTAACTGTACCTGATTCTAAGCAAAGTTAGAATTGATGGTTCTCAGGGTGTGAGAGACTGACAGTAATTCCATGAAACACCTTCCATCTGGAATCTTGCTGCTACTGTTCTTGCCATTTTAATTAAAAAATCTTATATTGATTTGTTTACTTATTATAACTAGCAATTATATCTCAGATTTAATTTTTAACACCTTAATTATGCTACTGTGAACATACTGCCTCCCACTTTCCCTTTGTTCTTCACAGGCAAGCTAGCACGGCATGCTGCCGGGAATGGGCCATGGGTGTCCTCCCTCAGAACCATCGAAGGAGCAAAGAGGCAAATAGTGATCAAAACATAAACTAACCTGGCGAAGGAGCAGAATTCACAATGATAAAATCCTAACGTAGGATGTTCATTAGAGTTACAAATTCATTTACGTTAGTGTTTTCTAATCATCTTTCGTGTTCATGCTCGCTGGTACAGCTCTGTCCGAAGAACTGGATATGGTCCCTGCTCTGGAGGAGCTTACAGTGTTCTTGCAGAAACGAACATACAAGCCACTGTGATGAGGTTAAAAATGGGGAGGACCATAGGAGGGAAATCTGCTAATAGAGCAGAAAGGAAAGGAATGCTAGCTCATATCTGGAGGGTGAACAGCACAGAGAATTTCAGGCTAGGGCTGCAGGATTTTTTTTTTTTTTTTTTTGCAAAGAAGTCATGGGCTTATGAAAGTGCACTCAGGAACAGTGGAGTTCAGTGTGACTGCAGCCTAAAGTGTGTGCTGAGAAGAGTAAGTTGTAAGCACATTACTGAGAGCCTGGATGCTGTGCTAGGGCCTGGACATTATCCTGTGGACCACGGGGAGCCACTGCAGCATTAAAGCAGCAGAGGGTGGCATGAATAGGTCTGGGCTTCAGTAAAAGAAAGCTTGTGAGTGTATGAATGATGGATTTAAAGGGTGAAAAACTATAAACAAGGAGGCCAGTTGGATGCAATAATCCACATGAGAAAAGAAAAGGAAATAAACAAAGGCAGTGGCAGTGGAAATATGAAAAGGGCACACAATCGAAAGACAGTCCAGAGTTAGAACCCACGCATTAAGAGTAGTGAAATATATATGGCCTGATTTCTCTGTGTCCATCACTGTATTAAGGGTTCCACACACTTTTGTCTCATTAAATCTTCCTAACAGTCCCATGAGGCACGTTCTGTTTCTTATGCCTGTTTTACAGATTCAGGAACTGAAGACTAGAGAAGTTAAGGAGCTTGCTCAAGATCACATAGCTAGGAAACGGGAGAGGTGGGACTGAACCCAGGTCTAACTGATTCTGGAGCATGACAAATCCCTACGATAAATACCCTCCAACCTGCCTAGGTAAGCATGGGAAATGAGGAAGATGCGGAAATGAGAGATGACCATGTCTGTTTATGGCCTACGTGACTTGAAAAATGCGAATTCCATTGACTGGGGTAAAGAACATATGAGGGAAAGCAGGTTTCTGGAAAAAAATTATGTAAATAAATAAACATACATATGTACACACACACACACACACACACACACATATAGTGTTGAACACATTTACCTTGAATATTGAAAATACATGGAAGGCTAATGTGCTCTGAGTCACTCTCACGGAGATTGTTGGAGAAACCACGGCAAAGAGTGTGTTGCCACGGCAGAGCACACAGTTAGAAGACACCAGAGCTCAGGGCAGATGTCTGTGGCATTACTTCCTTTAAGGAAGGCACAAAGCGCGAGGACTCTGAGAAGGAGGAAGGGAAGGAGCTTTCGGAGACGTGGCCAAAGACGCTGGAGAATTCAGGGTTAAGAAAGCCAAGGCGGAAGAAGGTTCTGAACAAGAGATACTGAAAAATAAAACACACCATTTCCAGAAGCATAGTCTCAACTATCAAAGAGAGATCACGTTGCAAGAGAACTGAGGAACATCTGTTGGGTCCAGCATTCGGGGGATCACTGTTGACACTGAAGAAGGATGGTTCAGGGGGGAAAAGGCATCTGACACCAGATCACTATGATACGCAGCGGGAAGGGTCTGTGAGGAAGAGGGTGGCCTCTTCTGGCAGAATGGATTCTTTCCTGGTGAATGTGGCCACCTCTTCCTCAAATCCCACAGCGGAGGGATTAGAGCGTCACAAAGCAACAGCTACGCTTTTACAAGAACACCCAACATGTTCCAAGGGTAAGACGTGGGCTTTTTTCTCCTTTAGTCTCCGCTCTAAGCCTAAGAGAGACCCTCAATCTTTTTGTTCCAAGAGAAAGCTTCCTCCTCAGTCCTGACGTTTTCTGCCTCTGGAGGACGCTCAATCACTGTAACCTGCTCCTAGCTGGTTTCTGCCCCTTTACTAACTCAGACCACCTCAGTGAGGTACTTAGGCAGTCGGTAATTTGGGAAGGTAAACCGGACACGCTCAGCTCTCTTCCATTTATCTCTTTGGGAACCAGCCTCAGGGCAGAAAGAACACAATCACAGCTGCTTTTTTTCCAGGCAGGTCTCCTATCTTTCTGGGGGGGCCTGCAGTTCCGAGGGATAGCCTGAAAGACACCAACATTTGGTGTATTGGCCGCAAACATTGCGAAATGAGGTGAAAGTGCAAAGCTGAGTAGAAAAAGAAAATAAATGCATAGAAAGACTTTTAATTGGGGCTGAAACGTGTGGTTTGGAGCCTTCACCATAAGTTTTACAGCAAATACTTTGCTTGTAGCGACTTATATCAGACCGAGTTTCAGCTGCTGTGGCATGGGCCGGCACCTTTAAGACTTAGGGCACATGGTATTTCAATCTGGATCTATGGATGCAGATTACGGCCTGCTTCTCTCCAGGATGGCATCTTTCCATGGAGGTAAGTCTAGAAGGGCCCTGACAAAGATGCTTGAGGTAGTGAAAGCCCTCGGCAGGCACAGGCAGCTCAGGGCTACAGCTGTTGCTACTTGACCTAGAAGTACACTCTCATGCGATATGCCGACAGCGAAAACCCTAACAGAGGCCTGTGGCTGCAGAGGTCTTAGGGCTCAAGGGCAGCTGAGGCAAGAGTTAAGTTTAGAGAGAACTGGAGTTTTTCTATACATCTGTAGACCTGATACAGCTGCTTCTGAGCTACAAGGCAGCTGAGTCTCATGTGTGCTGGGGAGTCTTTCTGAGGTTCTATCTTTAATTTGTTGTCACCAGGCTCTGATAAGCAGCAAGGGACCAATGATCAACTGCCCCCAATCATGTTCTCTATTCACAGCCGAGGAAAGGACTGTGGATTTATGAGGCTTGTCCACAGGTTCAAATGGAAACGACTCAAAGAAATACAGGACAGCTTTCAAAGCGATATAGTTATTGTAGTGGGGGCTTTCACTGGCTTCACAGTGTTACGAGGGAATCTGCCTGAGAAGCTTAAGGAATTCACAAGCAGAGGAAGGACAGTGTCTTGAGGAGCACAAGACAGAGATCTTGAGTCTCATCGGAGCCGAAGGGGCACAGGCTTCAGAAGCTTCCACAGTCGTTTCATTTTAGAAAAATGTTGCAAATGCTTTTCTGGTTGAAATAAATATGGGCACAAGAAGAAAAACATCACTAAAAAGCAAACTTCTGAGGCTTAGGCCATTCCAGAACAAAAGGCAGAGGCATTAGCCACACGGCACAGGATTAAAAATGTCTCTCTGCAAGATATATGGCAGCTATATGAGCAGACAGAGCTCACTGTCTATACAGACCAAAGTGCCAAGAACACGGAGCTCAACGAGGAAATGGAGGTTGAGAAGCTACGCACGGGCAGATTTCTCCTCCAGAAATGGTAGGTGCGGTGTAGTAAACCGCTTTGCTGGAGACTGACGCCTGTTAAATTTAAATTAACAAGTCAGAGTTTCTAGTGAACACCTATCAACCAACCACTGGCATCTTGGTGAGGATAAAAATTGAGATTTTTTTTCTATCACCTTTTTTGCGGGGAGCCAGTCCTCCAGCCTCCTCGTAATTTAACCCTGTGTAACACTCTCTGCTGAGGGTATTACTGGACTTAGTGACTCATTTCTGAGAAACACAATAAGACAGAAGACACAGCATATGACTCAGAAGTTAGACCATAAACAAAAGTGCTATGTCACTGCCTCGCTTTCTCTCTCGCTCAGATCACTGGCTCCAAGGGAAGCCGACTGCCATGTTCTGAGGGCACTCAAGCAGCCTACGGAGAGGCTCAAGTTGTAAGAAATTGGGGTGTCTGGCCAGCGGCTGGTGAGAAGTGGTAGGTTGCCTATTACCATGTGAGTGAGTCTGGAAATGAGTCTTCAGTGTTTGGAAGTGATGACTACAGCCCTGGCGACAGCTGGACTCACCCTCATGGGAGACTCTGGGCCAAAACCAACCAGAAAACTTCCCCCTGGATTCCCAAACCACGGAAACTGTGAGATAATACATGCTTGTTGTTTTAAGTTGCTAAGTTTGGGGGTGATTTGTCACACAGCAATAGATAAATTAATACTCCGCCTCATGTTTAGAAATAACTGAGTTTTAACCACAGTTTTGGCTAACGTGTAATGAGTTCAAAGGAATTTTACCTGAGAAAACTGTTCTAAGGCCTGAGGATTGTCTGTCTTTCTTAAAGTTGGTTTATACAGGGGTGGTGTGGTTATAATCTCATGTCCTGTTACTCTTCGGACACTAGAAAGACAGATGTATCTGCTACCTTGTGTTAAATTAGTAAAATGTATGAAGTCCTGAAGAAATAACCCCACTCTCACATATTCAGATACATTGAGAAAAACCTCTAATACAGATTGGGCAGAAGAAAAAATTGGGAATTACTTTAATTTCTAACTTTTAACTCGTGTTGTCAAGAAAATTAAACTTTAAACATTAACTTCTGAATCAATAGGTGTGGCCTTGAGCTCCCCCTGAGAATTTGAGTGCAGACGAGGACTTCTACTGAAGTTTTCTGCCATTTTATTATTGCAGCACTTATATATTTTATTATGTCTCTTAATATTGTTATTAAATCTCATTGCAGAACCAGGGCTAGGTTACCTCAGAAAGCATGGTTGGACATAATTTGGGATGGGAAACATAATAGCGAGTACATGTTCCACTTTTTTTTTTTTTTTTGGCAGTACGCAGGCCTCTCACTGCTGTGGCCTCTCCCGTTGCGGAGCACAGGCTCCGGACGCGCAGGCTCAGCGGCCATGGCTCACGGGCCCAGCTGCTCCACGGCATGTGGGATCTTCCCGGACCGGGGCACGAACCCGTGTCCCCCGCATCGGCAGACGGACTCTCAACCACTGAGCCACCAGGGAAGCCCCATCAGTTTTTTTTTAAGCAACAGTTTGATTTTCCATATATTTTACTCTTCATCTTATTCCTCAATTTGTTTTGAATCTGACAAGGAAGAAGAGGGTTATATCCCCACCAGGGAAACCAACACTTCTGTCAAAATTCTAGTAAGGGAAATGATTTGGTCTTAAATGTTCAAAGGTAATGATACAAAATGTCCTTTTGATTGTATGTTTTTATCACAATCAACCTAAATATGATTCAGGTGTCCACAGGATGCCCCTTTGGAATATATAGTGTCTTTGTTTATGTAACAACCAATAACATAGGAAATGGTATAATTAATAGTCATATTTATCCTGTGCTCAAAACTGGAGTTTTGGAGCCAGGCACACATGACTTCCAATCCCAGGTCTGGCAAA
Source organism: Aethalodelphis obliquidens (assembly GCF_003676395.1). Lineage (NCBI taxonomy): Eukaryota > Metazoa > Chordata > Mammalia > Artiodactyla > Delphinidae > Aethalodelphis > Aethalodelphis obliquidens. Next base: position 5,349,298 of record NW_020837969.1, read on the forward strand.
TCACATAACCTCATTGAGGCCATTTTTTAAATGTGTGTCTTCACTTTCATCTGTACAATAAGGAGTAGCACTTACTCTGGAGGGTTAATGCAATGATTAAATGAGATAATATATGCAAAGTCAAGCACAACACAGTGTCTGATATACAGTGGGCACCCCACATATGGGAGCTGTGGTTATTAGATCATAAATTCTATTTTGTTTTATTCTATAATAATTCACCAAGTACAAAATCTCAAACCAGAGGATTTTTCCATCATAAGGAAATTTTCTGAAACTGTAATCTCCTTAAGATAGTCTTATTATCACAAACAATTTTTCTGTTAAGCTTGCAATTAGTAAATATGTTACTTTAAGCAAATGTTAGGTTATCATCTCTCCTTCTGAACTAAATTCATAATGTGCCATTTTAAGGTAATTCAAGCATTCTGTCAGCTTTCACCACTTAATTTGTATGACTCTAGGGGCAAACTGAGGTCAAGGAATAAAGGTCCCTATGGATATGGCTGTAAAAAATCTTTTAATACTTTTAGTATTAGATTTGCTTGTAGAATGTCCATGGTACAATTTAATAAATTCTGGTTTTGCTGCCTTAGTAAAAAGTTTCTAATATCATTCCATAAGGAATTTTTTGGATAAATTCCTTTCTTGGTTAAATGATCCCATTAGCTTGCACAGTCCACCGTTGCGAGACTCTGTTGTGAAAATGAGACTTTAATAACTTTAAGTGTCTAAAATTGATCTCTTTCCCAGCATATGGAGTTACTGCTGCCAAGCTATAAAAGAAGACTTACCTCATATCTTGTGCACAGGGGGAATCTTTTAGGCTCAACTTTGCAAATTGGCTCAGAAATGCTCTGAAGATACTTTCCCTGAGCGCCTGTATGTGCACTGGCTGATTTTATAGACTTAAATTTTCCCACATTTCCTAGCTTCCAGCTTACTCTCTCTCCCCTCAGATCCCCATCTCCCTTCGTTCTGTGCCCCAAATCCTCCAGCAACTCAAGCCACCCCCCAACTTTTACCTAGTTTCCCAGGACCACACTCAACGTAGGGGAAGAATGGCTTGTAGAAACCATACAAGCAGTTACTTAATGAAACAAGATTGTATCTCTAGCAATATAAGTTCAATATAATGCCACAAAAATGATAATAGTATTCAAACACAGACTCCATTTTATTGGAGTGGCTTACCTGTGCTTATATATATATATTTTTTTAATTTCAAAAACCATTGTTACCTGGACTAAAACAATAGTTAAATGTATAGTTTTAGGAGATGAACATTGCCCTCTTAAAGAAGGACAATCAGACAAAAGATTTCCTCATTAAACATTAAAGAGACTATATAAAAGGAAACACACCTGAATACTATAGTCTTAACACCACTTAAACTCTTTTGGTTACTATAACACAGAACAGATTTTATACTTCCCTAGCAAAATAAACAAAATCTTTTCAAACACTGAGAACAACTCATTGCCAGAGATAAGCTTATTCATTGACGGGAACTGGCTATATAATTATATCTACTTCTAAGTTCTTTTCAAAATTTTTTAAAAATATACCTGGTGATTCCAAGTACATCAGAAGGTGGTTTAGAGTGAGTCCTGGGTCCATCCTTGCCTTTCTGCTTAATAACTGTATGATCACAGACAACTTTTCAGTTTCCTCATTACTGAAAGAGAATTAAAAATGGTTTCTACCTCTAGCCTCATCAGGTTGCTGTGAAAATTAAATGAGAAAATGGGTAATGTAATTAGTACAGTACCTGGAATATAGTAAATGCTCAGTAAACGTTAGCTCTTATCATCAGAGAAAGGGAATGTATACTTATTTGTAAGAGTTTATCTAATTTACTCATGTGTTGGCTATATTGAAACAGAATTCTTTTCTCAGTTTAATTTCCTTTGAACACAGTTGTTCTACAAGCTCAAACACGTACACGGAATTCTTCCTGACATTTCATTACTTTTACATTCCTTAGGCTAACAGCAGGCTTTTAATCTCAGACAGATTTTCACGCCTTGATCATCTTAAAATATTTGCTGAAACTAGTATTCAAAGAAAGTAATGTAGTGACACTAACATGCTTTAGATAGAGGTTTTCATTCCACACAGTATGGAGAAAAAAATTTGATTGGACCATTTTCAACCTAAGGCAAATTTGGAACTATATCCATTTAGTTTGGAGCTCCCTTAATAGCTTCCTTGATAACAAATTTGTGCTTAACTTTTAAAGTTAATCAGAGCAATAGCATTTTCCTAGTAGTACTTAATTTTTTTTCTACTTTCTTTTTTTTTTTTCTGTTCAAGATCTTGGGTCTCACGGGAAAACAAAAACCAAACCAAACCAAACCAAACAAACAAAAATCCAAACAAAAACTTCTTCCATTTCAACCAAGTACTCTTTATTTCCTGTGGACTAGACATCTCATTTTAACTTCCATATTTTTCTTCTCTGTTATCTTCATACTAGAACCATTTAATGTCATAAAAGATGTCCTTTATATGTACTTTCCTTTCAATTGTTAAACAAACCCACCATTCTTGTCACTGTTCTCAGAAGATTCATACACAAGTCTGTTCTTTCACTTCCGAGGAAACATGAATCATACCATGAAGTACTGTCACTGACATTTTAATCTTGACTATTGGAGAAGTTGATCTTTTCCTCTTAGATTCTCTCCTCCATGGGTTCTTCTTCAATCTTCTAGTTAATTCCCCAATTAATCTGCAGTGGAAAATCATTGCTATTGCTTTATATCTCTAGAGTACGTTATTTAAATCTCTAGTTATGCTCCTAACGCATATGACTTGGTATTATAGTTGGCTTGATTCAAGTTCACCTGCCCATCAGATTATAGTCCCTGTCAGGGTAGGGGCATTGCTAGAATCATTACATTTCTTATAGCCCTTGCACATAATTTGAATATAATAGGCACTTATCAAATGTTAATTGAATTGAATATCATTTCTGAAATGAATATTACTGATCCAGCCACTTATATTTCTTGGTCACATACTACATGCCAACCACTCTGCAGTCTAATTGTGGCCCTGTATAGCTAGTGCTCTAACAGTAGTACATTATGTTGCTCTTTCTTGAATCTCATCCTCATTTCGCCGAAAAGTATTGTTATCCTTTCTTCTCAAAAAAGGAAAAAAGTGACTCAGAGAGGCTGTGCAAGGCATAGTTGCAAAGTTGAATAATGAACGAACTTGATTTTTATACACACCTCTATTCAAGTGTTCTAGATGACAAATTTGGCAACCTGAACACTTTGTATACATTTGTACTAGTTGTAACATTTTGAAGCCAAAGGGTATCAGGTTATTGGTTACCCAATTTTACCTTTGAGTTTTTCAGGTGTAATATTATTAGAATTTATTTCTTAACGATTTTTGAATAATGTGACTAAGCAAGGAGAGTTTGAAATAAATTTCTTTCACCTTGTATGTTGTTTATCCTACTTAAAATAAAAGCATATTAGAAACTTGACCAACTATTGCAAAATCTAGATGCAGGCGAGGAAACTTCCCTTCAAAATGGCAGAAACCAATGTCATAACACAATGGGTGGACATAGCTCCCATAGATAAGCCCCTACTATACAAAATGTTGTGTACTAATTTATCTACAGCCGAAATGTTGGTTTTCCCTCATGAAAATACTGCTTCCAAATTCCACTCTTTCTGAAAAACAATTAACCTGTCAAGTTTAAAGTTTTTCGTTCATAATTTGGACTGTATCCTGCCATTGATATTTATTTTAATCTCCTATTGATTTCTGTGGGAATTCTTCTTGTAGAATTAAGGCAGGATATAGCCTCAAAGGAATTTCTGCAAAGAAGGTTCCCACTTTCATCTCTTTGTGTTGGATTTTTATTAAGTTTAGGTCATGACGTTGTATATTTAAAAATAGGCCTACAGGCTAAAGCTATGATAAAGTCTTCTATTTTTGTATTCAGGCTGAAAGGTCAATGAGAAGTCTCACAGGGAAGAACAGTGTTATAAATTATTTTTAACACGTTTTGGTCCAGTTTCTAAAAAAATCAAAAGGTATTTATATTATTTTAAAATGTCTTTTTCACTTTATATATCCCCAAATGTCTATCTCCCATGAGATTTCTTTTTAAAATACCCATTCAAACCATGTTTAAAACATTTTAAAACACTAGATATAATATTAGACAGTCATTTAACATTATAGTAATGATGATATAGAATTATGGATCTTGGAAATTCTTTGGAATGAGGTTAAGTTTGAAAAAAGGCAAAGTAGAAAATTATATATACAAATATTTATAGGAATGTAAAAATGCACATAAATAAAGATGGGTAGATCATGGAAATTTTAAATTTGTGTTATAATTAGTGGATGTTATCAAATTTCCTAATGTTTTGTATTTCAGGTAGTAACGTTAAAATTCAAATGCAAACAAATAACATAACTTACCTTTTAAATTCATCAGATTCATATGAACTTAAAGTCATGACAAAAACTGAAGTGAATAAGAGCAAGGTTATTAAGAATATGCTGGTATTTCAGTTTTTAAATTAGTGGTCCTTGGATCACTTCTAGAGCACCTAGGGGCACATACTGTCATCTGGTAATCTTTTTTTTTTAAATTTTCTGGTGTCATGAAAATCTCTTAGAAGTTATGGAATAACAATAAAATTTGACCAAGGCAATTTCTGATGCTGCTCTGCCCACCTGATAGATAGGGTTATTGTCTGGACCAAATGAGAGAATGTTTATGTAAGTACTTTTAAAAGTACATGTGAAAGGCAGCATAATAATTTTCATCGTTATTCTGAATACCTTCCAGATTAGATCTCTAATTTGATCTTAGTTACTTAATAAAGAAATGTCATTAAACGAAAAAAATTTTGAAGTTTTATTGTAATGTGGACTCACATTGTTCTCTGTCCCTCAGGAAGACACTGATGCTAAAATGAACTATTATTTTAAAGACACTCGTCTTGGGATACTCTCCTGCTGAGGAGGAAATGTCCTGGTTCCATTATGAAAACTGCAAATTAACCTCATCACTGTATTTAACTACAGTAGTTCCCCTTTATCCGTGGGGGACACCGTCCAAGACCCCTCAGCAGATGCCTAAAACGACAGGGGTACCAAACATTATATATGACTCTTCCTATACACACATAGCTATGATAAAGTTTACTTTATAAGTTAGGCATAGTAAGAGGTTAACAACAATAATAGTAAAATTGAACAATTATAATAATATACTGTAATAAAATGTTGTGCATATGGTCTCTCTCTAAAAATATCTTATTGTGTGAACTGAACGCCTTTTCCATCTGAAGTATGCACTTACCACACACACACATTTGAAGTCTGAGGCTTGACAGCAAAACTAGCACGAGTTTCTCTTACCTTCTTCACAATTTCACGGATGGAGGGTTCGTTCTTATCGTAGGTCTCAGCAACCTTAGCATAGGATTTCTTTCCTTCCTTATTAAGTGGAGAACTTTCACCTTTTTACTTAAAGGAAGGACTGTCAGGCTTCTCTCAGGCATCTCCGAATTGCCAGCATCACCCCTCTTATTCTGGAGGTCACTGCTCAGGAAGATAAGGGTCCCTGGAACGCAGGTACTGCGATATTGAGATCGTGGCTCTGATGACCCAAGGGCCAATGAGTGACTAGGGGCGGGGTTCGCTGGGCAAAGGAGTGGTTCCCGCGTGGCCCCGGCAGCTGACCTCGCGAGACTTCATCCCGGTACTCAGAATGGCGCGCGACTTAAAACTTCCCGGCGCGGAAACACCGGGAAGCGAACGCTGCGGATACGGAGGGGCTGCTGTACCTGAATTGGTGGTAAGAGTGTGAATGAAGTAGAGCTGAGTCGCTCACATCCTTTCTCCATACAGGATTCAGTTTGGGGGGTGTGGTCAGCCGACTGCCTTTGAGCCAAGGTAACACTCTTTCCGGAAGGCTTGTGGACGGTGGGTGCCCAGCAAGGCCGGGGCACAAAGGCCTGTCCCCTTCCGCCCAGCTCGGAGCCTCTACCGCGCAGACCTCGCTCTGGAGCGCCCCGCGGCCTGGCAGACATTGTGTCCGATCTGCCTCTTTTGCATCGAGGCCTGAGCGCTCCAATTGCGCAATCCCGCTTCCTCCTTTTCTCCTTCACAAAAATCCTCTGCAGTCCTGTCTCCACGCCAATGTCTCTTTCCCAGAGAACGCAGCTGACTCACAGAGTAGCTCAAGAAAGCCAGCAGCAAAGACATGGTCCCAGGACTGGCTTACTGGGCACCATTTGGGACTGAGGACACCAACCCGAGCGCTCCGTGACCCAGGAGGAGCCCCAGCTGCTGGAAAGTTGCTGGTGGCGACTTGGGAGCCTCTTCTTGCAAAGGAAATGTCATGACTGATGGAAGCAGTGCACAGGACAGTGGATTTAGTGGTTGTCATTAAGTCATGGCACTGTCCTTCCTAATGAAAAGCTAATAGTATTGAACAAATAATTGAAAATCAAATGTGAAGGCCAGAGGGCCTCCTTGGTAGCCTAAAAGAGGCCAGTTTCCTCTCTCGGGAGAAGAGAGCAAAGCTTAAGACAAAACTAAGGATTTAGACCGTAGTCACTGATCTTCAAAGATAGCTGAAGGTTCAGCTGAAGCAGGTCTGTTACACCAAGCTCAGGGCCCTGAGATCAGGGTATCTCGGTAGATGCCTCTTGAGATTTTGATTCCCCGGATTTTTTTTGTTATTATTATTCCTACACCTTATTTGTCAGAGCACTTTTAGGTTCACAGCAAAATTGAGTAGAAAGTACAGAGAGTTTCCACATATGCTCAGCTCCCTGCTCGGGCACCCAGACTCTTCTGAATGCTCTAAGCCTGTACAGGTGAACCCCTCCTGTGAAGAACGGGCCCTGCTCCCATGGAGGGGGACAGTGCAGCGCTCTCCACCACAAGCCCACAGGGGTTCTCTCAGGATATGACCCTACCCCTCCTGTGGCTGCCAGGCCTATACGCGTGGTTAAGTCACAGCATCACCCAGACGGGGACTTATCAGACCTGCTAGAGGAATAAAGGGCCAAGGCCACAGAGGAACTGCAGGAATTAGTCAGCATGACCAGCAGACATGTAGGATGGCAGGAGACAGGGAGTCCTTGTGGGATTGCAGTGGGAGGTTTCCTGATCAAGGGGACTGGGAAATAAGATATGACCAGGGAGAGTTTATTGACCTGGAGCGTTCTCTTGTAATATGGGACTTAACACCCTGCCAAGAACCGCAGGGGAGGATGCAGAGATGGCCCCTAGCAGCCTGGAGAAAGCAGTGATCCATGTTGAACAGAACTGAAATTCCTGAATTGCTACAGCAGATTGTAGAGAACTGATTAAAAGGCTCAGAGAAGTGGGCCTGCTAGAGTGGTAATATTTTTGTGAGGCCAGAAAATCATTCAGGTTTTTTTTCCTTCCACAGGAAGGCTCAGGGGATACTGGGCACTCAGAGGCTCACAAATTAACCGGTTAAGAGGACATCAGCTTCACTAAGAGTCAGTGGTGACTGTCGTGTGCAGAGCAGGACTGAGGGTAAGAGAAGCTTTCATAGAACCTTCCTCTCTGATAGCAAGAGAGGTGCTGGGCCTGAAGCAAAGAAGCTAGTTACTGGCTTTTAAACACCAGAATCTGGGGGGGTGGGCAGGGTTCACAGTGATCATAATGACCGTCAAGGTCAGAGAACAGCCAATGCGATGTCACCCATGGAGAGGTATAGAAACAGCACATTCCAGACCTAAGATTACTGCTCTGGCCCACACCTGGGGGAATGAGCATTCTGCAATTAACATCTGAAGCCACAACGAAGCACCAGCTCAGGAGCAATACTCTGAGGATGGGATCCCATCTCCCAGCATACATGCTACATACCGAATTAGAAACCCCTATATGATGCTTTGGTCCCCAGTAGGAAGAGTACGTTGGTTTGTGTGCAGGAGTAACGAGCAGCAAGTGACCCAACCTTACACCTCTGGGATCTGTCGGGTTCCAGGTCCGTGTCCTCAAAGGAGGAAAATAACTATAACGGTTAACACTTAAGAAGCCCTGTTACTATGTGCCAGACACTTACAAGTGGTCTGCATGTGTTAATGCATTTAATCCCATCAAAATATTGCCAGGTATTTACTATCATTAACCTCTGGTTAATGTGAAACCAAAGAACAAAAAGGAAACTTGCCCAAGTTCACATATTTACGAAGTGTAAAACTCAGCCACCACGAATACCAAAATTTGTGATACAGTAAGTCAGACCTGATGTTGAGCCTCCAAGGTCTAACAGTCACACGAGAGTGTACAGTCAGGGCTTCACGGCCTGCCAGGGCTCAGAGGCAAGTCAAGGTCTATTTACTTATAGAGAAGCCGTGGTTTTTCTCCCAAGGCATCAGAGCCCCTGCTCTTTCTCTCACCACAGGGTCTATTCAGCATCCACAGGATCCACTGGGCCGTAAAGACCAAATATTGCACCAGTGGGAGAGCATTCCTGTTCTCTGGGTCAAACGGGCTATTGTTCAGGGCCCCTGCATATGGGTCAGTACAACTCACAGATATTTAATGTATAACATATATTTTTTTAAACCAAAGGATTGCACGTTGTTTTTTTTTTCCATTTTGGAAGAGCAGATACTTTAGACCATAGGACACTCCTAAATCTTATGGAAGTGGAAGCTCTCTGTACTTCTGTGGCATTTATTTTCCAGGCTGTGGCACTCGTGTGCATCATCTTACCAAAGTAATAGGGACCCTGCTCTGTTTTCTAGCTGCATTATGTCAGTAGGGTGATGTCCAGAGCATTGATGAGGTAACTACTCGTCCCTGCAGAATGACTTGGGACACAGAACTAGAAAGTTGATATAAACCTGTGGCAAGACAGTGAAGATGATGCCTGTCTCTGTCACATGAAAACGAATTTCTGCTATTTACTGCTTTTGGAGATAGAGAAGAAAGCATTTGTCAAATCAGTGGGTGGTTAGGAAGGGCTGTATTGATCTGTTCCAATGAAGAGACCACATCCTGTACAAATTTGCAAGATCAAGTCCCCACTTGATTAAACGTTGGATAATCTATTGTCATTCTCTGTTATCAATCCGTCTTTTTCACTAGCCAAACTGGACAGCTAACTACGGAAGTGATGTAATCTTCACTCCTACATCTCTCAAGCCTTTAATGACATTGCAAATTTTTGTAATTCCAACAGGGCTGTGGTATTGCCTTTGACATATTTCTGTTGTGGGCAGGAAAAACTCCAGAAGCTTCCACTTAGCGATTCCTACCAATGATATTAATAATAACAAAATCTTGTATCGCTTTTACTACTGTCCAGACACTATTTTGAGAACTTTATTTACATCTATTAATTCATCTAACTTCCTAACAATCTAAGAAATACATGGTATTATCATCCAACTTTATAGCAGGAATTATCACAGTTCAAGGAACCAATGTGGTTTCCATCTGTTGATGGAAATATCTACAGTTGATTTCTGTTTTTTGTTATTCATGGCAGTTATGTACTATAAAGTTGCCCCAACACTGGATTCGTGAATACTGAGCCATTGCTCCTAGGGGAAATATATATATTTAAAGTTGTGTGTGTGTATTTTAAATCCTAAAAACAGTTTATCCTGGTCAGTGCTCTGTTCTTGATTTTACAAAAGTGAAAACAATCTTCAAAAGTGTTATGTGACTTGCCTGAGGCTGCTCACCAGCAGGCTGCAGAGTTGGGTTTCAAACCCCATTCAACCAGCCCCAGAACCGGAGCTTCTTGCAGAGCTCTGCCCACTGCTGTTTCCGTCCTCTGGGCATCTCTATATGAGAATTGAAATAAGAAAATAGAGCATCTCCTTGATGGACCTCAGCAGGGAATATGTATAATTGTGTAACTAATGATGCCTGCTGTTCTTAATGTCCATGAATGATGGCACAAGCTCTGCCAGTATTGGTGCTGAGGTTACAAATTAATTTTATTGAGTAGCAATTCTCAAATAAGCATCTGTGGGTAATGAGGATCCACTGTATCTTAATTTTGCATTTGGTAGTTGGGAAAATCACCATGGTCGTGTCCTCTGGTCAAAATTCTCTTATCTCCTGACCCTAACGGGCTCTGCTCTCGCTAGACTGTACTCATATTCACTGGCCTCAAGAATCAGGTAAGAGCAATTGTTGGATGGTACCATTGTCAAATGAGTAGGTGTGAAGGATCTAATGCTCTACCTACTAGGTCTTCTGAGACAGCATTCATTGGAGAAACTTACACAGATAAAAGCAATAGTGAGTGTGTGATCTTCTGTGGCCCTTAGAATTCTGGAACAGCACAGGTGGATGTTATGGGTCCCAACATCTGACTGATGCTGGGAGAGGTACCCCAAATTTGGGGCTTTGGGACTTTTAAGCTCTAGGATTAGAGAGGTATCAGCCTTTCCCCTGGCATGATCGGAGGCTGGTGTTCAAGCCTTATAGTTATGATAGTAAAACAAGGCAGATCTGGTGTCCAGGTTTCTCCCCTTGGATCCTGGTGTGATCAGGGGTCTGGGGTCTAGAACCTGTAGCCTGAGTCCACTCCGCCATCACTCTACCAGCCTGGGTTGCTGTAAACATGTTGCTAGAGCAGTTTTCAGGGAGATCTGCAGGAGGCTTTGCCTGAAGGGAATCAGGTAGATGGGCTAATACCTACATTTGATCGTGAAGATCTGGGTATCTCCCTTTCCCTTCTTATGGTTATTCTCTTTAAAAAAAAATTTTTTTTCCGAAACATAGTTGATTTACAATATTAGTTTCAGGTATACACAGTAAAATTTGATGTTTTTATAGATTATACTCCATTTAAAGTTATTATAAAATGTTGGATATATTTCTTGTGCTGCACATTACATTCTTGTAACTTATTTTGTACCTAGTGGTTTGTACCTCTTCACATCCTTTCCCTGTCTTGCTCCTTCCCCAAGCCATCTCCCCATTAGTTTGTTTTCTCTATGAGTCTGTTTCTGTTTTGTTATATTCATTTGTTCGTTTGTTTGTTTGTTTGTTTTTGCGGTACGCGGACCTCTCACTGTTGTGGCCTCTCCCGTTGCGGAGCACAGGCTCCGGACGCGCAGGCTCAGCAGCCATGGCTCACGGGCCCAGCCGCTCCGCGGCATGTGGGATCTTCCCGGACCGGGGCATGAACCCGTGTCCCCTGAATTGGCAGGCGGACTCTCAACCACTGCGCCACCAGGGAAGCCCCATTTGTTTGTTTTTATGGTTATTCTTATTTTATGGTAGAGTCCTTCAAGGAATGCTAACAGGGAGACTCAAAGAATATTACTGGGTTGCTATTGCACAGATTTCCTTATGTATTCCTGACGTCTCCTTCAGTCAAAGGGCTCTGAGATTGTGAATCAGGTGAAGGATTGCCATTATCCCTGTGTCCAAGACAGACCTTTGTTTACCTGAACTGTCCTTGCTCAGATGTACAAATCAAGTAGGCCTCGAATGGGCTCGCCATCAGTTTTTATCCTAGGAATCCCAAGTTATCTAGCCACCATCACTGATCTTGCAGACCAGATCGAGCCACTCTGATCACCATGCAGTGCCTGATGCCCATGATAGTAACCACATGTCTCTTGCTCTTGGTGATTAAGCATGACCCTGTGACCCTGTCACCCCAGGAACTTCCCCTATCCATTGAAATCAGGGAGTCATTTCCATTTCAGCATCTTTCTCCAGCAGCTCTATAGCCTACACACTGCCAGGAAAGATGTCTGACCTGCTGGCATTGCTCTCAGAAGGCTCTGATGAACGCTCTGTCTTCAGGGCCCTCCCTGGCTCAAAGTGAGGAGGAGAGAAGCCAGCCACACCTGTTCAGTTTACTCCAACATCCCAGTATCTTTGGATTTCTTTACTCACTTATCCCAAAAGTTTTCTGCCCTCTCAGTTTGAGTTAGCAAGAGCCACCCAAGACCTTATTTTAGTCACTCAGTGAAACAGTTAGCATTATTTCCAGCTGTTGAAGTTCCACTGAATCCAGAATTCTGGCACTCATATAAAGAAATTCAGCCCAATTGAAAATTAGGTTTCCTCTCCTTGCTCAAGCAAGCACAGACATATCCCCCAGAATATGAGATTCTCAAGCAATGAGATTCTGAGTCTTTACACAAGGCAGGAAGTTAGATTCTGGTTCCTTTACCCCTCTAAGTCATACTAGATTATCCAGTTCCAATGCCGGGAGTTCCATGATTACCAGCCATGGCCCTAACTGTCTCACAAGATTCTGCTAAGGTTGTAAAGTCAACTGGTGTGGAAATCCACCACCTGAAGAAATATACAACACATTTGCTCTTCAGCTATTTCAGTTCTGCTCATGAAAAGATGAGAGATTCATTTAGCAATCCTAGGAAGCCCCCGAGATTTCATCTATCCTTGGAGTCAAGAATTTTAAAAACTGGCTAATCATTTTCTTTCTTTAATCTTCAGTCTTTTCATTGTCCATAGAATCAGCTATCCAACCCGTAGATCCAACCCATAGCATCCAACCGTAGCATCAGTGCTACTTCTCAGCAGCAGCAAGCCAGCCCCTCACATCCTTGCCTTTGATGGACACGCAGACGGTATCTGGTTTAGCTGTTTACCACTGCGTGCCATGAACAAACACATTTCCATACCTTAATACCTTCTAGATGCCACACTGCCTCCAACCTCAGATGACCAAATAACCCATTGCAGATGCCTTCCAGTTCCCTGGGGTTTCTGACTGCCACTCTTCCTAATAGCAATTTCTAAGTCCATGAAAATATTTGTATTTGGAAAAAAAAAGAAACCCCTCCAACACTAATGCAGCTACTCTAGAATCTCACATAAAAGGAAATCCATAAAGAGTACAGGCTTCAGAATCATTTGATCTCCCAAAGCAGAAATGTGTGCCAGGGCTCGGATTGTTTGTTCCTTCTCTCTGCTTTGCAGAGTGCTGGGTTCCTCCTAAAGCTATTTCACATCAAGGGTCTGGGAAGTATCAGTGCAGGTTCTATGGGGAAAAGAGTGACTTTCCTTGTCTCTGTGTGATGAATAAGAAGAACTTAAGCAGAAGCCTCTAGCAGATTTTCCTCATGTCGTTTTGCCACGTGAATGAGTTAAATCCTTTAATGTACATTCATAATTGTGGATTCTGCTTATAAATAATCTTTTCTATTTGAAACAGCACACTGGAGTAGGAATTTCTCTCTGGATTCTTTATTTTGCTACAACTGTGTGGTAAGTTCTGTTAAAGCAGGGACTTTGTAATTTTTTCACTGTGACATTCCTAGTGTTCAGTAGGTGCTCAATAAATACCTGTGGAATGCATGACAAGGCCTGCTCTCTGAGAAATCTTCCCTGTACCACCCAGAAATGCCTGGGGAGGGACCATCCTAGCCGATACCTGCTACGCTCTGGATTTTAGAGTATAAAATATCTCTTTCCCTTGGTGTAATTTTTGTGAGGTTTATTTTCCTTTGCCTCTTATGATCTGAGCGGTCCCTTAGTGGCCAAGGTTTGGATGTGGATAAAAAGGAAGGAGAAAGTGAAGCCTATTTGTAGCCTAGACTCCCTTACTGTGTAGTCTATACAAATGAAGTCACCGTGGCTCTTGTGTTTCCGGCAAACGAGAGGGTGATCTTATACAAGAGTCACATTAAGACAGGGCTCCAGGGGCTTCCCTGGTGGCGCAGTGGTTGAGAATCCGCCTGCCGATGCAGGGGACACGGGTTCGAGCCCTGGTCCAGGAAGATAGCACGTGCCGCAGGGCAACTAAGTCTGTGTGCCACAACTACTGAGCCTGCGCTCTAGAGCCCGCGAGCCACGACTACTGAAACCTGTGCACCTAGAGCCCGTGCTCCACAACAAGAGAAGCCACCGCAATGAGAAGCCCACACGCCGCGACTAGAGAAAGCCTGTGTGCAGCAACGAAGACCTAACGCAGCCAAAAATAAATAAATAAAATAAGTAATTTCTTTTTTTAATCTTAAAAGAAAAAGACAGTGCTCCAAGAATCCTCAGATCTCCTGTTCTCTGCCCTGGTTAGCCAAGCTTCCTCCTCAAAAGGCCCTGTATGCACAATTGTGGCAACATAGGAAATATAGTACTTTGTATAAGCTAGGATTTTGTGCCAAAGCAGAACCCCAGTGAGTCAGGATGAATCCCCAGCAAAAGTGGCTGCCATGAGAACCCTGGAATCGGAACAATTCAAAACCTTGCCTTGCCTCCTTGAGAAAAAGATGAGAGTAGAAAGAAGGACAGGGTTTCCTTCTTCCAGAAGCCAGTACAGAACACTCACAAGAGCCCAGTGTTCAAACACTCAGGATCTGAGGCCAAAGACTTAAAACAATTTAAAGTATAATTTTTTGGAATGTCTCTTCTCCATATCTTCTTTGTGCCCCCGAACAACAGGGGGAAGCTCATAGAGAATTCAGGGCTCAGGATTCCAGCCATACATCCTTTTCCTTTCTCCTGGGGGTCACATCTCATAGGAGAGAGAAATTCTCATTAGAATGTTTGTAAAAACATATTGTCGTATCTTTGGAAAGAGAATGACATAGCTTAAGATAGCTTTTGAATGACATATAATCTCTCTTCCTGGCCCTGAGAGGACATTCTTCAAGTCACTTAAAAAAACTTGTTATGTATGATCTTAGAGCTCTTTAGTAGAGGGGAGTTAGAGGTTCTGCTAGAAACAGATGCTGAGTTAAGGATTAAAGGGCAACTTTTGGGAGGCGATCTCAGGAAGGAAAGGGGATGACGTGAACAAAGGGTGTGTCAAGGAGCAGATTACTGTTTTAGGACTTCCGGCAGATGCTGTAGAAATCACTTTCCTGCTTCTCCCTCAGAGGGAAGGAAGCTGGGTTATTTATCCCCCGATTGCCAAGCATCATCTCCTGGAGGCTGCTCCAGGGGCATCAACTCCTGAGGCATGCCAGCAAAAGCCCCTGGGCAGAGGGTTCCAGGAGACTCTAGGCTCAGTCCACAGGGGAAGGTGGGTGCCCAGGATGTATGTGGAAAGAGCACCAAGAACTCCTACACATAAAGCACCTCTGGGTAACCTTATCTTAGATGAACACTCCTAACCAGAGCACCCTCCTAAAATCTAAGTCCTTTTTGATAGCTTTGTGAGGCCATGAACTAGCAATGGTAATTTTCAGTCTTCATCAGTAGAATGATTTCTTAACGTACAGTTCTTGCAGGGTACGATCTCTCCTCATCCTTTATGAAACGGTAATAAGGGTCCTCTTTGACATGAACCTATATTATTTTTTATAATTTATGGTGCTATGCAACATTTCTGTCCCCTCTCCTGAAAGAGGAGTATTAGATACTATCGTTTTGAAAGTTTACTATGTCCTAGGTATTGCTTTAAGTTGCACCCATGGTTTAAATCACTAAATCCTCACATAAACCTGGGAAGGAGGTGCTAATGTTGTGCCCAATTTACAGATGAGGAAAACAAGGAACTGACGGGCTAGTTCAGGTCCCCCAGGTCAGAGAGCAGGAAAGGACAAGACGCACCAGCAGGCTGGCTTCAGAGCCTGCATGTGATGACAGTGACTGTCGTCTGTGGCCGATATGCCCAGGAAGCATAGCACAACCGATCTTGCATTCTGTTCTTCATATCGAATGTTCCAGTTTGATTCTTAGACTTTTGTGAGCTCCATGTTGCAATTCAGTCTCTGCCTGAGAGAGGGGATCTTCCTCTAGGACTGATAAGTCAGCCCTCTCACCTAGCGTGCTTGTGCAGCTCAGTGCACCGTTAGAGACCTCCCACTTGGTCCTTATTGTCTTTAGCTGGTTTGGGTCGTTTTTTGTTTTAAACCTGTTACATATTAGATCTTCCTGTTTCGTGATAATACAAAATTAACAAAAGGATTAGAGAGTCCTCTGTCACTGGATTAGGTGCTCTTAGAACGCCTATGGCTGCTATCTTTGTCCATTTCATTTAGCTGATAAGAAGGGCAGAATATTTACCAAATTGCTATTTAGTCCTTATGCATAAATCTCTGGGATTAGAAATGGATTAAGAGATTTATGGGAAATGATAAACATTCCAAATCCCCACACTCAAAGGAAGATAATCGATACTAGAGGTAATAACATGATATAAAAAGTTTTTGAGCTATTGCACATAAAAAACAGTATCACTGATAAAATTCATCAGGAATCAGACGCTCATTATATTTCATAAAATGTATTAATTTTTTCCTTGATTACATTTTTACACTGTGTTGAAAAACAGAGTTGGGTGTTGGGTGTTTGAGAAATCAAGTTTAATTTGTAAAATTAAAAGTGAGCCTGTCTACTACTCTGTTTCTGTATTCTGATAACAGAATGTGTAAACACTTTGGAAGGCTCCAGGGATTTTCAAATTTCAAACCTTTTTGCTGGGATGCCTTGAAGCATTTTAAAATAACAAATACTATCAGGATCCTTTTGGTTCCAAACGTTTTTGATTTATTCCCACGTTTAGACCAGAGAAACTTATTAAAACCTGGCACTTTACTTTTGACTTTTTAAACAAAAAGTTTAAACTTTCCATGGTTATGGAAAAGAGCGGCAGTATGGATGGCATTTTACCTTTTGTGACCATTTTCTAAGTATAACTAGAATCAAAGTTCTTTCATTATTAAAGAGGATAATGTGTCAAAAACAGTTGCTGTTTATCTTGGGGAAAAATCAAGTAAAAAAAATTATTAAAATATGGCAGCAGCTGTGTTTTCATAATGAACAGCCCAATTTCTAGTCAATTTCATTCAGAAAATTTCCAAGAAAGTTTCTGGCACTTCATTTCACTTCGATGAAATAAGTAAAAGAAAACTAGGTTTGCACACTGAGGTGATTGATTCTCCAAGTTGCAGCCTTCTGGCAGCTCAATTTATATACCATGTTTGTTTCTGACACAACTGTCTTCAGAGTAATTCACCTCTTCTAAATTACCAGGAACTCTCCTGGCAACTCTTCCAGCTTTTCACAGCTATATAATCTATACAGTTTACCATATCATAATTGTCCGTTGTTCTGCTTCTAGTCAATATTTTTGCTGTTCCGTTTTTTATTTTGCCACTCACTTGAACAATCTGTAACATGTAAAATGACAAACCCGTTTAAAATAGTCATGCTGTTAGTTGTTTCTATAAGGCAGGCAAAGTCTAGAAGAAAAGTGTGGGCAATCAGGAGTCACCCTCCAAACCCTGAGAAGTTCAGCAAGCCGAGGAGTAGTTATCAATCCATCTGAAACAGATCACAAGGATCCCCACCTACTAGTACATGACAGCCACGAACCAATGCTCAGGCAACGGGGAAACCCTCAGGGGTCATCCTCCTTACAAACCCGTGAAATCTGATGACACGATAGATTCTATAACCCTGACAGGTCAGAAACTTGAGAAGTCAGTAAAGGGAAGGCAAACAGGAACAGGGATCCCTTCCCGCTCTGCTTTGATCATCCCACAACCATTTGGTCTAATTTCCATGTGTTGTTTAGCTTCTTCCTATACCCAGAGGACAAGGACACATTTTGCAGTATTAGATCTTGTTCATGGCAAATATCAAAACCTCAGTAATGGATTTAGAATTAAATGACATATGGAGAGAAGGCTAACTTTCTCCTCAGATAATTCTTCTCAATGAAAATAAATTGGCTCATCTATCTACCTGTCTGCACTGTTTAGCACTTTATTGCTCTACAATTATTAAGATTTGTTTCCAACCAGCCAACAAACATTTTTCTTAGTTAGTTTTAGATTTTCTTGGGGTGGGAAATAGATTGTTTGTTTCTTTTTGGTTTTATTATTTTGTAAGATGGAGTATCTTTCCAAAGTCAAAGTAAAAAATAAAGATGTTCAGACAACATTAGCTCCCAAGCCTGCCTCCTTCTGTGCCCTTCCTTCCCAGGTAGGTGGGTATTTTCAGGTGCTTTGGGGTTAACCTTCCACTGTTGCTTTCTGAAAATACAAGCAAGTGTGCACACACGCAAGCATACACAAATATGTGTGTACACACACACACGAATTGATTGTATCATAAACACTCTTCTGAACCCTCCTTTTTTTCATCTAAAAACACATCCCGGGATGACACATCGAAATGCATGAGGATAGTCTTCATTTTATTTTACCATTTATGCAGCCATTCCGGTAATGGTGGATATTGGGGGTGTTTCTTGTATTTTGCTGTTACAAATAGTGCTGCCATACCCTGTGCCTGCATCATGTTTTCGTTAATTTTCTGCTAATTCTAACGAACTGATTTTAAAGGAAAACCCACAATTCACAAATAATCCATGTGATCTGCAATTTATCCATCAGGTGATCTACACAAACCTAGCGGAATCATTTCAGAATTCAAAGCAGACATTTCATGCCAAGCTTCAGAAACTTATTCCAAGTGAGAAAAAAATACCAAAAAGTGAACCAAGTACAGAAAAGTAACCAAATTCCGCATGATTTTCCTTATGAGGAAATAAAACCTATGAAAGATGTGTCATCCCTAGCAGGCTGAACCATCTGGTGACCTAATAAGCATTAAATAATAATTTCGACAACATATATGTTAGAAAGCTGTATTATATTATGATCCTTTGTCATCCACCTGCCAGCAACAATTGGGAAGTCCAACTGGTTTCTCTGAATTAATAAAAACTCGACTGAGAGAATGTGTTTAGGGAAAGTTCTGGTGGTTTTTAGGACATTTCTAGTAGATCCATTTCATCATCATATTTCATTTTTACTCACTACCACATAAAATAGTATTTCAAATAAAATAATGTGAACCCAAACGCTGATGATGGTTCCATGTTTGGTGCTAAGAATAAAACTTCTGCTTTAATTTCAGGCCTTTTATGTATTAAAGGGACTGGGATTTTAAAACGTTAAACTACATCCAATAACTTGCTTTTAAAAGCAGTAGGAAACCCTATAGGTTGTTCTTTCCACTCCGTTTCCCTCTTCCCTTGATTTTTAGTGTTGCGTGCTCGTCATTCAAGACAACTCTCTTGTTAAAACAGCCCTAGGCTAGGCAGACTGAGGAGCTATGAGAAAAGGCAAGGGAGTTAAATTCAGTTGACAGGTGAGCCAAACTGCCCTGTAATTTCTGTGACTTAGTGCCATGGAAAAGTTAGGAGTGTGAAGTCACAAGGTGGTGATTCCCATCGCCATTTAAGTGACCTTTAGCAAGTTACTCAGCATCTTGGTACCTCCGTTTCCTCATCTGTAAAATGAAAATGACAGTAGTGCCTGTCTCATCTGCATCTTGTGGCGATTAATTGAGCTAATATTTAAGGCCTTTGCTCTTGGGACATAGTAAGTGCTCCATACAATTTAGCTATCTTGAGGTCTAAATTATTACATTTAGACCCATATAGGGCTCAGCTGTAAACTTTATAGCTTCCCAACTGTCAGCATGGCAGAGTGGAAACAATCTTCCATATTAAGGTAGGCGCCTGGAGGTCTAAAGACAAAGCCAGAAACTTCCCCAGGAAATAGTAGCAGGACACAACAATGCGTGAAAAAAAAAATGTGCTCTAGACTCTCCTAAATTCTCCAGCAAACAAGATGGCCAAAGTTATTATATAGTGTTTTGACTGACAGAGAATTCAAATGAAACCGCCATAATAAATTAATTTTAAAACTTCCAGATTAAATATCCTCTAGTAATGTCTTTTCTGTTATCTCCCTCCACACTCCCTTCTATAAACCTAATTTAAGTTTTCCTATTATATATTTCAGCATCAATGCATTTATGAAGTTCATGCTGTTGATGCTTTGGTGGTGATACTCTTATTCTTATTTCTTCCTCTTTTCTGCGTTGAATGAGCCATGAGGGCAAGAATATTTATTCTGTTCTCCACTGTTTTCTTCGTTCCTATTACCAAGGGCAGCTTGTGAAAAAATAACTTGATATTAACCAGTTGAATTTTGAAAAATGTTTGAGAAAGAAGGTTTTGGAGTTATCAAACAATTAATATTCAAACACTTTTCTTTGCCAATTTTTAGACTCTAGGATCAATTTTATTTTGTGGTCGATCAGGGTTTGTGATGATACAATTACATCATCAGAATAATAAGCAACATTATGAATTACCTGTTCTCTGTGGCAAGAACATACATAAACAAAATCCAAGCAAGGTTACTAATGCCATAATTTCATAAAATGGAGGAATCAGAAGATGCTCTCTTTTTTTCTTTTACAACAAATATGTTGTCAGATCGTTAAGGGAATTCCTCTTGCCAACCACAGTTTTTGTAGTGATATTAAAAGACAGAATTCAAGTTGAGCTCATGGGTTGATACATTATGTAGACTTCAGCGTAAAGGAGGAAATTACAGAAAGGTCAAATTAAGCTGGAAACGTTCTTCTGCAGATAAATAGAGTTGCATAGAATTCTATAATATCAGCCAATTATGACACAAAACTGTAATTGGAAGCAGTGTTGAATAATGTGAATATTCCTGAACCAGGCCTGCTTTTAATGAAAAATAGGCTGAGAAAACCAGGCCTACAAAGAATTTATGTAGTTCGGTATTAAATGTGACTTTCCCTATCTTAGAAATGCAGCTGAAGAAAACATGTATCAAGTTCACACATAATCTTACAAAAAGTTTAAACATATATGCAGGATTTTCTTAAAAAGAGCCAAAAATTATATATAATCTATGCTCCATCTTTCTGTGGGTACCATTACCTTCTCATTTCTATATAAGAAACAGATCTGGAGGGAGGAAAAGAATTATCGGGTAAGTGGTGGAAATGCTGTGTGTTTGCCTCCCTTCCCCATCTAAGGGGGGCTTTAGTGGAAACATTCATAGATGGTGGATTTGCTACCACAGAGGAGAGTGACATGTCACCTCCCTGTGTGGACACTGGCTGAACCTAGCTAGCATGGCTTGTGCTCTACGGAAGCAAAGAGTGCTTGGAGTTATTTTTGTATTTGTCTTTGTTTGTTTGTTAATAGTTTTATTCACATACCATAAAATTCACCTGTTTAAGCTGTCCAATTCAATGGTTTTCAGTATATTTACTGAGTTGTGCAACCATCACCACAGTCAAGTTTACAACACTCGATCACCTCCAAAGAAACCTCGTAGCCTTCATCTATCATATCCCCAAGTCTCCCACATCCCCAGCCCTAAGAAACCACTAATCTACTTTCTGTCTTTATATATTTGCCTATTTTGACTTTCATGTAAATGACATCTTATTTGTTTTTATGTGGCTGGTTTCTTTCACGTAGATTTTCAGGGTTGATCCATGTTGTAGCATGTCTCAGCATTTCACTTCTTTTTATGGTTGAATAATATTCCATTGTAGGGATATAACACAGTTTGTTTATCCACTCATCTGTTGATGGGCACTTGGGTTGTTTCCATCTTTTGGATATTGTGAATAATGCTACAATGAACATTTATATATTGTACAAATATCTGATATCTGTTTCCAATTATTCTGAGTCCACAGCTAGGAGTGGAATTGCTGGGTCATGTGGTAGCTCTGTTGAACTTTTTGAGGAAACGCCAAAGCATTTTCCAAAGAGGCTGCGCCATTTTGCACTCCCATCAGCCATGGGAGGGTACTGACTTCTCCACCCCCTCACCAACACGTGTAACTATCTCACTTTTTTATTATAGCCATCCCAGTGGGTGTGAAGCGGCATCCTTGGTTTTGGTTTGCATTTCTCTGAAGATAATGATATTGAGTATCCTTTCCTGTGTAATTATTCATGTATATATATGGAATATATATATTCTTTGAAGAAATGTCTATTCAGTTCCTTTGAAAGCTCTATTCAGATTTTTAATTGGGTTGTCTTTTCATTATTGAGTTGTATGTGTTCTTTATACATTCTAGATACAAGTCCTTTATCAGATATATGACTTGTAAATATTTTCTCCTAATCTGTGGCTTGTCTTCTCACTCCCTTCATAGTGTCCTTTGAAGCACAAATGTTTTTAATATTGATGAAATCCAGTTGATCTAATTTTCATTTGCTGCTTGTGTTTTTTGGCTCATATCCAAGAATCCATCGTCAAATCAAATGTAACAAAGATTTACTCCTGTGTTTCTTCTAAGAGCTTTTGAATTTAACCATTGCAATTAGGTCTTTGATCCATTTTGAGTTAATTTTGTGTATGGTTTAAGGATCCAAATTTATTCTTTTGTATGTGGCCTATCTAGTTTTTCCATCACATTATGATTCTTGAACGAACCTGAACTATATATTCCTTAGAATTTGGGAAGGGAGATTTTTCCAGTTGTCATTAGGAAAAGTCTGAAGGAAACTGTATCAAAACTGTGAAGTGTCTGAGATTCTATTCAACTTGCAAGGTAGCAACTTTGCAAACACAAGTTCACAGATCTGGCAGAAGACAGGAAACTCCTGGGTCAGAGACAAGAAACCTTACTGCTCGTGGAAGAGGAGTTAGAATGACCTGCATGTTTGCACCTGTTCTCCGTGCCTCCAGATCCCACAGGGACAATTATCAGCCAAGGAGCCCTGAGCTTAGGAAACCCCACCTTTCATTATGAGCTGCAAACTCACCTGCCTACCCGCCGCCCTGCATCGGGGACATTCTCTGAACTAAACCTGTCAGAAGGCAACTCTACCTTCTGCTCTCGAGGGAGACACCTTCCCTACCTTCCAGGGCTGTGTACATTATTGGAAAGAGGCTCTGGGACGAAGGCCATCAGTGCCTCTCCTCTCAGGATAGGCAGAAATACAAGCGGCCCATGGATGATTGCCTCCCAGCAGCTAAATGGAGCTGTTCCTATGGAGAGGTGCCCAGAACTAGGAAGTCAAAAGGGTTTAATATTCATTGTCAGGATCAAGATAAAGCAGGCACTGAAGATGCGTGAAATGATGCAGCTTCTCTAAGTGGTTGGAGCTGTGGACTTTTCCAACTCCTACACTGAAAATTCAGAGCAGCCCGAGGAAACCCTGTGCCTCAGCTTCCAGAGGAGATAAGGAAAAATAGTAAATTAGAGTGTGGTTTTGTCTTCAAGTTAGTGTAAAAGGGTCCCTTTCTACCAAATAGTTTTCCCCAAACCAATTTAAAGTTCAATTCTACAATTTGAGGGATCAACAAGCAACTGTCTTAGTCAAGTTTTTTGGATGCCAGGTGTGTCTCAACATCTGAGAGAGAGAAGGAAGTTTTCTTTAAGGAAAGATAATATTGAGGTTCAGAGGACAGCCACGAGGCAGAATGAGGGCCCTGGGCACTGCAGGACCAAGAGAAGAGAGTAAAGTGGGAGGGAACCCCTGAAAACTAGGCGAAATGTTTCTAATTTTGCCGCATCTTGATTTTTCTTGTCTTTTTTCTTTTCTTTTCTTTTGCCCCAAAGAGAAATGGAGGAATCCATCCCCAGGTGAGAGCAGTTAGTCTGTTTTATTTTTTGATCTTTGCTCTCCTGAAGGCAGCAAGGAAGTAAAAAGTGGGGTCCATGTATTTTTCGTGGTGCCAGCCTTCTTATCTACACCTGTAAGGAGGCAGCTTGGTGATGCTAAGCCATTTCTCCATGAGCGTGATGGAAAACTTTTATCACTGGGATTTCTAGAAAGCTCCCTGGAATTAATAGTGTGCTACAGCCAAACTCTGAGGCTAATTTATAGCACACACTAGTACACACACACACACACACACACACACACACACACACACACACGTACTCTGGGGGACTCTGTGTGACCCACCACTAGCCCTCAATAAAAAGTGCTATTTCTTCTCCATCAGAAGAAACCCCTATTCCTGGTGACAGGACAGCTTTTACTTTTCACAGCTCATGTCCTTCTTGTTGCTATACTAAGCCGAGGACAGTCCTGCTTTCTGTCTCTCTTTTCCCTGTGTCCTGCATGCAGGAAAACCGCTGCGGAGTTGTCAGTGTGGCCTCAGGCCTCAAACTTGGACAGACACCAGGAAAAAGGAGAAGCAGGATACAGGACAGAGTTCCTCAAATATTTCCTTCTGAACAATAAAGATATAAAGAATATAAATATACATAAAGAAATAGATAGCTAATAAGAACCTGCTGTATAAAAACTAGATAAATAAAATTCAAAAGTAAAACAAATGATGGAAAATTATAAATGTTTGTAGACAGGGAAAGGAAAAATCTATATATACATACATAAATAAGGGAGATAAAGAAAAACGTATGGTGTTTCAATGACGGAAGGAGAAAATGGGTTAGTGGCAAAAAAAAGAATTTGCTAGTGATTGATCTAGGTATTTATAATATTTAGCATTTAATATTTCTATGTAGAATTCATGGTAGATGCTATTTGGGAATTCAATTAAAAAGGTAACTTGATGCATGCACTCCAGGAATTCCTAATCTAGTTGAGGCAAGTATTAGATAGAAGCAATTCCTAGAAGTAAACTCAAATCGCAGAATTGAACACATAAACACTGTTGAAAACAAAACAGGGTCAGAAATCTTTAACCAAGGAAAACTTTTTGGAAAAGGTAGACTTCACATAGCTCCAGAAGAGAAGGCAGAAATGTATTGGACACAGTTTCAACACATTGAAACAGTTTCAAAACATTTCAGTTTCAACACAGTGGTAGGACGTTTTTGAGTGCAGAAAAGCTCTGAAGGAAGCAAGCTTCCCTGTCTTTCTTCATCTCCTTCTTTCCTGCAGACATTCCCTAACCCGTGTGTACCTGCACCACAGAACCTGACCATTCAGGGATCATGAGGAAGGTACTGTCATTTTCGTCTTTCCTCCTCTGCGAAAATGACTGTATTCACAGAATTTTAGATGATCATTGCTTAATGTGTTCCGTCTCTCACGTTCCACGTTTGCTCTTATCTGGTCTCCTGAAGACAATGCCTTAGTTCTTTAAGTGGAATCTAACGGATGGACTGCAGACCCTGGGTCAGGCTGATAGGAAGCAGGCTGTCAGGATGGATCCCATTTCACATTTTTGCCTGTGTGGGATCAACCCGCAGAGCTTATGATTGTGAAGGGTTCAGGCAATTAAAACAGCAGGTTTTTATTGAAAATCGAAGCCAACAGTTAAGTAACCATTAAAGTGAATATTAACATATCATCTTTTTAAAAATGGAGAAAATAAAGTAAAAAAATTTAGATTATATCAACTCCCAACATGTTTTTAAAAAATCTTGTTGGACATTATGCTTTAAACTGTAATAGGCATGAATATTAGATGATTACAGCCTTCTGTTATCACTCTTACGCTAACAAAAGAATATTTTAACTTCCCTCATGATGAGAATAGAGGGTTTAGACAACCCCAGCTTCTAGCTCAATAATATACCTTTCGAATTATGTTAATAGTCAATTCTCATATATTTAATCCTGCAGAAAGCCAAGTCTTCTGACTATTAAAATTCAGCTTTTCCTGTTGTCAGTCTTCATGTCAACTGAGTTTACTTTTGGACTTTTATCCTTAAAAGTTTCTTTAGGGAAATTGTTTTGCTAGCCTCATATACTGTGATTGAAACTATAGCAATATGTTGTATAGATGTAGTTCATCATCGTATAAAGAGACATTATTTAAGCTCAAGCACTAGAGAGAGAAGAGTTCCAAAGTCATATCGTTTAATACTGTCAGATAAGAGTTGGGCAAATGTGTGGTGGAAAATACTGTAGAGTTGGTCAGATATCTACCTGCTGTCCTGATGTAACCTCACAGGTTAAACTTAACCCACTGGTGAAATGGTGTGTATCACAATGATTTATGGATAAAATTCCTGAGTGTTAGCTGTCCCTTATAATTTGGAATCATGTTTCCACACAGTGTAGACTTAAAAAAATTTTTTTTACTTATGTTTTGATGGAGTAATACCTAGATGAGATTTATTTTTAAATCTCACTATATTGTATAATCAATATTAAACTAGAATTCAATTTACTTTTTGTTAAAGATGTTTACATCTATGTTTATGAAGAATATTGGTCTTTTTCTGCCAATGTTTTAATCAGGGATTGATATCAGAGTTATTCTGGCTTCGTGAAATGAATTGGTAAATGTTCTTTTCTTCCATTTTCTCCAAGATCTTGTGTAGGATGCGTATTGTTTTCTCCTACCATGTTTGGTAGAATTCACCAGTGAAGCATCATGGCCTCAAGTTTCATTGTGGAAATGTTTCTATTTATGAATTCAGTTTCTTTAATAGATTTAGGACTCTTCTGATTTTCCATTTCTCCCTGTCACAGTTTTGGTAATTACTGGTAATTTTGGTAGTTTTTGTTTTGGTAATTTTTGTTTTTTGAAGAATTTGTCCATTTCTTTGAAGTTGTCAAATTTGTAGGCATAAAGTTGTTAGAAAGTTGTTTATCCTTCTGTAGAATTGGTATTATCTGTTGCTGCATAAACAAAAACTTAGAAGTTTAAAACAAACATTTAAAATCTCTCATGGGTCCTTGGATTCTGGGTGAGGCATCCAACCAGTGGAATTAGCTGGGTGGTTCTGTCTCAGCCTCTTTCATGAATTTGCAGTCAAGATATCAGCTAAGTCCACGGTCATCTGAAGGGTTGACTGGGAATGGAAGATCTGCTTTCAAGTTTCAGGGTGGCTCATGCACAAGCCTGACAAATTGATTGTGGTTGTTGGCAGGAGCTCCTTGTCACATGAACCTTGCCACCAGGCTTCTTATTTGTGGCCCATGGCACCTGGCTGCTTCCAGAATGATCTAATGTCAAGAAAGGCAGAAGTCACCATGTCTTCAAGGCCTAACCTTGGGAGTCACACTTGGTCATTTTCACAGTATCCTTTTGGTCCTGCTTGTTATGTCTATTAAGTTTGAACAGAAATTCCCCAAGTTATGAATACCAGGCGGTAGGAATAAGGGGGGGCCGTCTTGAGGCTGGCTGACACAGGATCTGTCATTCCTGTTATTTGTCATTTGTGCCTTATGTTTTTTCCTTGAGTGGTCTAGCTAAAGGTACTTTTAATTTTATTGATATTTTCAAAGAGCCATCTTTTTGGCTTTATTAAGTTTCTCTATTATTTGTGTTCTATTTCACTGATTTCTGTTCTGTATTATTTTCTTCCATCTACTTCCTCTGTGTTCAGTTTTATCTCCTTCATCTCACTTCTTAAGGTGGAAGATTTCATCGTTGATTTTAGGACTTCCTTCTTTTCAAATATACACATTAAAACTCTAAATTTTCTTTTAAGCACATTTTAGCTGTAGTTCCAAAATTTTATCATGCTGTGTTTATTTTCATTCACTTCAAAATATTTTCTGTTTTCCCTTGTGATTACTTATTTGAGTCATTGGCTATTTAAAAATGTGTTGCTTAATTTTCAAGTATTTTGGAATTTTACTAATATCTTTCTGCTATTGTTTTTAATTTCATCATGGTCAGAGAACATACTGTGCAATATTTAAACTTTTGAACTTTATGGAGACTTGCTTTACAAAGAATTTACCATGCATATCTGAAAAGAATGTGTTCTGCTGTTGAATGAATTTTCTAGAAATATCAGTGACATCAAGTAGAAGATTTAAACAGTGCTATTTAAATAGCACTGTTTAAATCTTCTATAGTCTT
Organism: Aethalodelphis obliquidens; assembly: GCF_003676395.1. NCBI lineage: Eukaryota > Metazoa > Chordata > Mammalia > Artiodactyla > Delphinidae > Aethalodelphis > Aethalodelphis obliquidens. Next base: position 5,376,837 of record NW_020837969.1, read on the forward strand.
ACTGATTTTTTTTTTTGTCTACTTGTTCTATCATTTACTGAAAGAGGATTGTTGAAATCTCTAGTTATGATTGTCAATTTTCTATTTTATTCAGTTTATGTATTTTGAAACTCTTTTATTAGGTGCATACCCATTTAGGATTGTTACTTTGTACCCTCGATCATTATGAAATGTCCTCTTTGTGTCCAGGAATATTCCTTGTCCTGAAGTCTCTTTTTTCTGATACTAATATAGCCACTCCTTCTTCTTTGTGAATTGTATTTGACTACTATATCTTTTTCGACCTTTTTTATTGTAACCTATCTGTTTATATTTAAGTAGATTTCTTATGGACAGAAAATAATTGATTTTTTTTCCCATCTGACAACTTCTGCATTTTATTTCGATCAGCTTCCATGTCTTTATTAAAGAGAGGTAGAGAGGGGCCAGAGCTGACAAACGAGGGGCAAATTACTGTCCAGGAAGGTGGATCAGGCTCAAAGGATTTCAGGGCAGGCTGATGGTCTGAGAGGAGTCAGGGAGGTCAGGACCTTGCAACAGCTCAGGAGTGATTTCAGTGTGTGATTTCAGACACGGGGCCACCAGCAGTGCTGCAGGGTATGCGGGGAAGTGTGGAGCTGGCCAGGGGCCTCGAAGCAACTGCTGCCTGATCTCCCTAGCTAGAAAGCCACATGTCAGAGAGAAGATATTTTAGATTTTATGGGCTGCGTTTGTCCAGGGAAGCTAGTTTGCTAAGCCCTGCCCTGGGTTGTTCCCGGGCCCTGGTCTGGTTTGGCCTTCCATGTCCACTTCATTGCTTCTCCATCATAAAGAGGCTCGTGCGAGTTGTCCTTCCCGTCTGTACCCTGCATCTGTGCAGCATCCTCAGCTCTTCTTGCCTTGTTGTCCTCACCAGCCTCTTCCCTGTCACTGGGGTGTGGGCTGGCGGGCCCTGCAGGTCGCCTTCACTGCGGGCTTCCCAAAGGAACAGCATTGTCGTCTGTTTCCACAAAGCTCTCAAGCCAGACTGCTTGTTGCTGTCCCTCCTATGGCTGTTCTCTCTCATCCAGATACATTCAATCAGGATTAAACTGCAGCATCTCAGTGCCTTGAGGGAAGCGTGAAGCAAAAAAGGTGAATATGACTCCTGGAGGCTCTGGAGAAAAAGCCTGAGGCATCTCCATGTTTGCTTTAATTGTAATATTTGGATCATTTAAATTGGATCGATTATCAATATGGTTGGACCTAAATCGGCCATCTTGCTATTTATTTTCTATTTGTCACATTTTTTGTTTGTTTCTTTTTTCTCCTACCTTATTATATATATATATTTTTTTGATTCAGTATTTTTGGATATTATACTTTTTCTCCACTGTTGAATTACTGGCTATTCTAAGACTTTTTAGTGGCTGCTCCAGAATTTGCAAGAAGCATCTTTAATTATAACTGCCTACATTCAAATGATATCACACCATTTTATGTATAATGAAAGGAACTTTGCAGCAGTAGATTTCCCATCCTCATGATCTATCCTTTGTGCCAGTGTTGTCATGCTTTTGTTATTATGAGTTATAACATTCAACATACTTTTCAAAAATTAAGCAGTCGGTGATCTTTTAGAGACATTGACATATTTACCCACGTATTTGCTTTTAGTGGTGGTCTCTCAGCTTTCATTTTGTTTAAAGAATTATTTATTTGTTCTTAATTTCTAAAAGACACCTATCAGATATAGAACTCTAGATTGGCTCTTTTCATTTCAGAACGTAGAATGGTTGCTTCATTGGATCCTGGCTTCCACTGTTGCTCTTAAAAGTCTGTGGCCATTTTTATCTGTACTCTCCTATAGGTAACATGTTTATCTTTTTTCCTCACTTCTTTAATGTTTTCTCTCCTCCCTAGTTTTCAGTTTTGTGATTATGGTGTTGTTTTATCTATTTATCATATTTGAGATTATTTCGATTTTTGCATGTGTAAACTTTTGGTCATTATGTCTTCAATTTTTTTTTCATTTCCCCTCTTCTTCTGGACCTCTATGTTATGTAGCACTTTATATTTTGTTGCAGGTAACTGAGACTCAGTTAACTTTTTTTCAGTCTATTTCTCTCTATGCTTCATTTTGGAATTTTTTCTCTTGCCACGTCTTCAGTTTCACTAGTCCTTCCCCTCCCCCCATGTCCAATCTTTTTTTTTTGAATTTTATTTTATTTATTTTCTTATATAGCAGGTTCTTATTAGCCATCAATTTTATACACGTCAGTATATACATGTCAATCCCAATCACCCAATTCATCACATCACCATCCCCACCTCCCCGGGGCTCCAATCTTTTATTAAGCCCATCCATTTAAAATTTCCCATCAAATATTGTATTTTTCTTCTCTAGAATTTCCATTTATTTTTAAAATATCTTCCACTTCTCTTATTATTTGGATCATGTTGTTCTCTGAATCCTTGAGCATGTGTGTAATAAGCGCTTTCAAGTCCTTGTCTTCTACTTCTGTTATCACTGTCATCTCTGGACCTGTTTCTATTGATTGATTTTCTGAGATTATGATTCATATTTCTCTTCTTCTTCCCATTTTTAATTGCAAAACTTTTCTTCTTGGAAATTTTTGATTTGGTGGTAGATAGTGTTAATGAAATGACATTGATGTTCTGAATGTGGTTTTTGCTTGTTTGTTTGTTTTTTGTTTTGTTTTCCTTTAAAGAGTGTTGAGTTTTGTTTTCCTGGAAGGTAAGTGCTTTTCAGCAGAAAGAAGGAGGAATCGTAGCGCTCAACTCATTTGTTCCTGTTTCATCAGGGATCACAGTGCTGTGCTGCCCATTGCCCAGTGTCTAAAAACAGGGTTTTTTTTTTCTATATTTTTTTCTATTTCCCTAGTAGCTTATGGTGAGAGGGCAAGTACCTAAATCCTATACCAGTTACTCCACCACGATGGAAGAAAAAGTCTTAAATACATGATTGAGTTATGGTCTGGCTAAATAAAACCAATCTGGTATTCTGGCTTACCTACCACTGTATACTCTGAAATTTGAAGATACTGTCTCATGACAGTATCTTTTCATCTGTGTAACCATGAAAAGTAAAAGTTCCACTGGTGTTTGGTTGGGAGTTTTTATTTAGTCAGCTCTTTGGCAGCTGAGGCATAATGGTTAAGGACATTTCTTCAGAGTCAGAGCACTTTTGGGAATACACTGCAAAGTTACGTGATAAAGGGCATGGATATGGCAAGTGTGAAGAATGAGGACCATTGTGGCTATCAATCTGCCATAGCAGAGCTCAAACCGTTGAAGAAAGAAGAGGGCAAATTCTGAACTGGCTAAAACTGAATAAAATTCTGCCAACAAGAGAAAGGAAACACAAGTGGGAAATTTAATTCAGTTATAGGAAAATGAAGAAAATTAATTTCTTGGACATCTGTAAAGAGCATGGGCTATAAGATCAGACTGCATGGTTTCAAATTCAAGACCAGCCACTTATGGCTTATATAACATGGAGACCTTAAAATATTTAATCTTTTAAGCTACAGTCTTATTATCTACAAGGGATAATATGGTAGTTATCTGAATAGACAGTGGTGAGAATTAACTGTGATAATGTTTATAAAGTTTATTTCCATGTATGTGACATTGTAGGCCAGGATTCAGCAAACTTTTTACATAAAGGAGCAGAGAGTAAATAATTTAGACTTTGACAGCCATAAGGTCTCTGTTGCAACTATTTAATTCTATTGTTGTAGTGTGAAAGCAGCCATAGATAAAACATAAGTGAGTGGGCATGGCTGTTTTCCAATAAAACTTTATTTACAAAAATAGGCAGTGGTCATATGTGGCCTATGGTCCATAATTTGCCAACCACTGCAAACCGTAATTAGTGGATCTCTCATCTGTAGCTCCATTTTAAATTACTGGAGTTCAGGAGTTACTGGCTAGGAGTTTTTATATCTCCTAGCCAGTGCCTGACATAAAGTAGGTGCTTTCTCAATGATTTTTAAAATATAATTATTTATTGAACTCCTGCCAAGCACCAGTAAAATGCCTGCTCCTATTCTGAGCTTTTCTGTCCAAGGAGGCAAGGTGGAAATTCTACCTGAAGAGTTAGAAAGGACTGAGCCCATTCTAATATAAACAATCCTGCAAATAAGCTTTATTTTCTTCCAGCATTTAGATCACTTATGTTTCCTTTGCACCTTGCAGAAGTAGTTAACCTATTCCCAGTGCTACCAGGCCATGTTTTAAAGCCTCATTATCTGGCCCCATTCTCTAGACAGGACATTACAAGTTTCCTTGTATGACCATTTCACTTTGAACCTAATGGAAGGGTGGGTTCAGTTTCTGATCCTCTAAGTGTTTGAGCCAGGACACTTTGTGTAACTCTACTATGTTCACGATGAGGAAAGCAATGTATAATGTCTGATGAAGAGGATATCCTGTCCCTGCCCTTCACACGCCAATCACGCAACTCTGCTTACCTCAATAAATATGCCCTGATGGGATTTTTGACCCTGAGGTTCATCCTTTATCACAGGATTCTATTAACTTCTTCACCACGATATTTTAGAGAACATAGTAGAAAGTCATTTTCATCTTTAACTCTCTTTACAGATAAAATAAAACAATTACAGCATTATAAAATGGTAATTTTTACTCACATTGAGACAGAGGGAGTCATTGCAAAACATCAAATTAATTCCATTGCTATCCTTGCCAATAAAGCAAGGCTATTTAAACTCATAAATTTTTCTGTGCATGTTCCTTTGGAAAAAAAAAAAAAGTAAATGGCTACATCACAAACACTGAACGCCCTACTCCGGTGTCTCTGAGGGCGTTTGCCTGTGCATGAAAGAGACAGAAACTATAATATAAACACATTTAAAAACCACTGCATCTTCACTAGGGCAGGGTTGGCACCGCTTAACTGGCTTCAGTCATGTGGTAAAAATGACTACTTAGCCTTGTTTAAAATCAGAGCTTCCTATGTTGGCTGCCCATGCTGATTCCTCCTAGAGAAGCAAAAACAATGCCCTGATAGCTGAGACATTAGGGATGGGTGTTGATGAAAAGATTTCCTTGTATTATTTTCATTAGGTTTCCTGCTTGCCTCATCAATGCTTGATAGACTTGGGTGCCAAAAAGTGGAGATTACTTTTATGGAGCATCTTGTGTAATTATTTCCTCTAAAATTTGATGGTCTTCACCTTAATGATATAACAGAGCATGGTCTTTACTGCAGTTAGAAACAAATGGGCCGGGATGTGCGTAATCACAAAATGCCCTAGGGAAGCTAGTTTGAGGCACTCTCAGATAAGCTCATGTCCATCTGTGGTCATTGTCTTCCAAGTTCAAGCATGATGCCACCCACCGCTGTGTTGATATTCTTGCTATCAGTGTTCCGGAAGATAGTAATCTTTGTTCCTGTATGTAAATAGGATGTATTTCTACTTTATGTTAGCCGCCCCTGTCTTCACGTTCTTTGAGCTTCTCCCTTGGCCTCATCCTAATACCTAAGCAGCCCCATTTACTCCATTCTGGGGTGTCTCAGCTACAGCATTTTTGACATTTTGAGCTGGATAGATCTTTGCTGGGGGTAGTGGTGGTTGTCCTGTACGTTGTAGGATGTTTGGCAGCAGTGCTGACCTCCACCTACTAAATGCCAATAGCTCATCCTCACCCTCCTGTGCTGTGACAACCAGACGTGTCTCCAGATATTACCAAAGTTCCCCTGAGGATGCCGGGCTCAAAAGTAACCCTGGTTGAGAACTTATCGCTATATACTAAGTTGATTTTTCTACCAGTGGTTTCCATAACCACATAAATTCTGACATAGTTTATCATTTATCATGTCCCTAAATAAGCATTTCTCTCAATACATCATTTTAAAGCTAAGGAATGGAGATCCAAGGCTATGAATTCAATTAGCCAAGATGACATAGCTCACTGATGACAAAGCCAGGGCTTGACCTCATTCCATCAAAATGCTGCTTCTCACGTGCCCCCCACCCCCGCCAGCTCCTGTGTACTCCATCACAGAAGGTAGTCAGTACAGAGGTGTGACATCTTCTGCTCTGTGCTATACCCAAAACCATCATTAAGTAGCCAAGTAAATTGGTTATCCATTCATTCATGCATTCAACAAATATTGGAATGGCTCCTTTGTACCAGATGCTATAGTAGGCGCAGGAGATACAGTAATGAGCAAATGGGACTAAGTCTCTGCCATCCTTGAGGACATATAAAACAGGTCAGGTGGGCTTCCCTGCTGGCGCAGGGGTTGAGTCCGCCTGCCGATGCAGGGGACACGGGTTCGTGCCCCGGTCCAGGAAGATCCCACATGCCGCAGAGCGGCTGCGCCCGTGAGCCATGGCCGCTGAGCCTGCATGTCCGGAGCCTGTGCTCCGCAATGGGAGAGGCCACAACAGTGAGAGGCCTGCGTACCACAAAAAAAAAAAAAAAAAAAAAAACAGGTCAGGTGGTGATCAGTGCTGTAGAGAAATTTAAATCTATAGAGATTGAGAATCCTGTAAGGGTTGTGATTCTTTGCAATCCATCTGGATACCTGAGAGAAGAACATTCCAGGCACCGGGAAAGCAAGTGCAAAGGCCCTGAGATGCAAGTGTGCTTGGTATGTTGGAGACCATTACAGCTGGAACACAGTGACCCAGGAAGGGAGTGGTAGGAGATGGGATTGGAGAGGGGACAGAGGCAGATCACATAGACCACAGAGACAGATGGTGCTGTTGATTTACTCCGAGATGGAAAGGTAGATTGTCAGGTTCAGATCCCAGCTCTGCTACTTACAGTTGTATAACCTTGGGAAGTCACTCAATTTTTCTATTCTTAAGTTTCCTCCTCTGTAATTGAGGAGACTTCATGATACTACTTGAAAAGGCTGTATGAAGTTTTTAAAAGTTCCCTTATTCAGAGTACTTAGAATAGTGCCTGTAAGTACTGAAAAAAGTTAACAGTTTTATTAGCGACTTTTAAAATGATCATTCTGGCTGCTGAGTGTGGAATAGATCAAGGAGTGGAAGAGAGTGTGCTGTGGAAACAAGGAATAGTTAGGCATTTATTACAGTAATGCAGAGTATTACAAAGGATGTGTAGAGAGATGGCCTGGGTGTTCTGGATAAAATCACTGATGGTTCAAGATGTAAAGTTTAAGAGCAAGTGAGAGATCAAGCATGGCACAGCTTCTTCAGCTCAGTCAACTAGAAGCATGGAGTTGCCTGAGATAGGAAAGACCGGGGAAGGAACTAGTCTAGGGTGGAGAGTTAGAAGCACACTGTAGAGCATATTTAGTATGAAATGTTATTTGGCATCCAAATATGCTGAACAGTCAATTGGGTCCATGAATCTGAAGGTCAGGAGGGAAAACTTAGCTAGACGTACACATTTGGAAGTTGTCAGACCACACAAGCTCTTTGAAGCCATGAGACTAGAGGCAAATACCTTTAAGGAGCAGTGTGAACAGAGAAGGAGGCCACAGAATGAGCTTGGGAGGCTTAGTCATTTATAGAAGAATAGTGTGAGCAGGGTAAAAGGCTGTAAAAGTACAAGTGGCTACTCTGGAATCCAGTAGGAGAAAGTGTTCCAAGGCAATGGACGGGTCTCCAGTTCCAGTAATGTCGGACCAAATATATAAACAAAAGATCAAAACTATTTTCCTAAACGTGTCAGAGAGCTAAAACGAAAGTGGTCGTGGTTTAATCTGCACAGACGCTTGAAGTCTCATTGTATTCTAATTCCGAATTTTTTAATTCTTTTTTCATCAACTCCAAATGGTGAACCCAAGATCTGAGACCTGTTTTATCATGGGCATTTGCTGATTCTGGAGAAGGTGGCTGAGAGGTTAGGAAGCTGAATAGAACTTTCAGAAGCTCCACAGACCTTCCATGAGACACACACTAGAGTTCATGGTCCTCCAAATGGGAGTCGGGTGTGGTAACCCTATGCGCTTATCTTTGTACACCATTGAGCTGTGTTCTAAGAGTTATGATGAATCCCTCCAGAGAATCTTCTCAAGTTCTACGACTACTCTCAATTTATTGCTGTAATTTTTAAGAACATATTTGGCACACAATAAAAAATGCCCTGGCACACAAAAAGAAACCTTTTTTTTAAAAGCAGAATTAAATGTCAGTAGAAACAGATCCACGGGGAATTAAAAATTATTTAGCTCCTTGTGTTTCAGTAAACAAAAGACAGGGTGAAGAAATTGGACAGATAAGTGTAAAATATAAAAGAAGATAAAGCAGAGTTGAAAAAAAAAGACCAATAATAGCAAAACTAAGAAACTAATAGGCAGATTTAAGAGCAGATTAGTGAGAGCTAGAATTAGTGAAGAATATACATAAAGAAATACAAAAAGATACAAAAGGTTAGGAATACGGAAGGGAAGGTGACAGACATAGGGAATGCAGAGAGTAGGTCTAACAAAAAGGTATGGTAATTCCAGTAGAAAAGAGAGCGAGAATAGGACAGAAGAAAATTTGAAAATAGAATGGCTAAGATTTCCAAAACTGTTGAAACATAAAAATCAACTGAAGCAGGATACACATGTAGGATAAATAGTTTTACATGTACACAAAAGAATAGCATACTAACAATTTTGAAAACCAAATATAAAGATAAAATATTAAAGCACATAGAGAAAAAATGGCAAATTACCTTCAAAAGAGCAAGGGGTGAACCACCTGCTGACTTGTTAGAAGACATGACGGAAACCAAAGGAAAAAGTAGTGCTGAAATTCCAGTATGCCAACTTATAATTTTGTCAGTGGGGATAGCCTTCAAGAAAGAGGATGAGGGCTCCCCTGGTGGCGCAGTGGTTGAGGGTCCGTCTGCCGATGCAGGGGACACGGGTTCGTGCCCCGGTCCAGGAAGATCCCACATGTCGCGGAGCGGCTGGGCCCGTGAGCCATGGCCTCTGCACCTGCGCGTCGGGAGCCTGTGCTCCGCAACGGGAGAGGCCACAACAGTGAGAGGCCCGCGTACCGCAAAAAAAAGAAAAAAAAAGAAAGAGAAAAAAGAAGAAGAGGATGAAATAAAGGTACACTCAGATAAATAAAAACAGAGAATTTATCACCAGCAGAAGCACGCTAAAGAAATGCTAAAGTGAGTTGATCAGAATATAAAGTTCACAGTTGCAAATAAGGAAATGCAAGAAGGAATACAGAGCAATGCAAAAGAGTATTATGTGGTAAATCCGACTGAATATTGATCGTATGAAACAATAATCATAATATGCCATGGGGTTTTAAATGTATTTCACTAAAATATATTAAAAACTAAAAGTGTACAATTTGGAAGGAGTTAAATGAAATCAAAGACACCTCACAGGTACTGACCTTGTCCACAGAAGGGATAGAAATACAAATCAGATTTGACTTTGATTGGTCAAGAATGCATCCTGTTGTCTCTTAGGTGACCTTAGAAAATAAGCAAATATTATATAACCATAGTGTTTTTACCTGATGAACACATTACAAACAAAGCTATTCCCCTCACTGCTTCAGTCCTCTACCCCCTACCAATCTTCACCCAACTTCTCCACTAACTAAAGTGTTTCCAAAAAGAAGTTGTGATGAATGGTTCCAAGTGAGGGGCCTGGTTTGAGTCAATAAAGATGGAGAAATGACCAGGAGACATAACCACCTACAGGTCACTGACAAGAGTTATTTTAACGGCATAGGAGGGTGACATTTTAATTGGAATGAGTTTAAGAAAGAAAGGGAGGAGGGAAAAAGGAGACAACAAATACAGACAACTTTGGGGGGAAATTCTTCAGTAAAAGGGAACAGAACACGAAAAGACAGAGTTGAAGACAAGATCAATGCCGAGTTATTTTTTCAGGACAGTATAGGATGTTTGTGTGCCGATGGAAATGATCCAGCAGAGAGAAAACCTAATCCTGTAGAGAGAGTGGGAGAAAATTTCTGGAGCAGTAACTTTGTGAACAAAGTGATGGAATGCAGTGCACAAGGAAGGGGGTTGACTTAGGAGGAGACAACTCATCCATCAGATCAGGAGCAAAGGCGGACGGCTACAGAGCCGCTTAGCTTGGTGGTTATGGGTGGGACCATGGAGGTTCCTTCCTGATTGTTTTTATGTTTGCAGTAAAATAGAAAGAATAAAATAGAATTGCCAGGCAGCACTAAAAGATCACCAACATAAGGTGAGACTAGCCAGCCACGCTCCATGTCTTTCTTCAACAGCCTCGATGGAAGTTTAAAAGAGAGGGAGAATTGAGCAGGTTGGTAGCTATTTCAGATGGAGGGGAGGGAAGGGGATGGTTATTTCACATAATATCAACTGGGGAAAGACAGAAATCAGAAGATCTGAGTGGTGAAGGAGGATGAAAAGCTGTTAGAATCAGTAGATTATCAATCCTGATGGAATTAAAGAATCACTAGGGTTCAGGTCCTTGAAGTAGGGACCTGGAAACATATGAAGTGGTGCTGGGAGAGTGGGATCCTTGATATGAGATGACAGTGGGGATGAAGCTAACCAGAATGTCAGAGCTCAGGGGTGGTCAAAGGAATCAGAATGTGATCAGATCAATCAATTAATCTTAGAATTAATCAACTAATATTCATTTAACAAGTTTTCAAATCATTCTAAATTTCAAACCTGATCATGCTGTTATTGGAAGTCCTTTAGACTACTCTGCCCAAGCTCTGAGCTAGTTTTCAGGATAAAATTCAACCTCAGGAGGTTGGCATGAGAGTTCCTTTGTCATCTGATTTCTCCTTCTCTAACAGCAGCAATAACTTCCTTCCCCCCAGCACTCTTCCTAGGCTATTAACTCCTATCAAAGAACATCTTAGATGCTACACTTTTTGAGAAAAAGCCCTACAACCACACCCCATCAAACTGAGCTTAGACATAAGATCTGAGTTTAAACATTACATTGCGTTTTCACAATTAACGGCTTCCCACGAATCGGAAGCTCTTTGAGGACATGGACTTCTTAGTCTGTAACCCTCCTCTCCCACCACTACTTCCATATATTTGTGGATTAATTACTAAGTGAATGAGTAAATAAACGAATCAACAAATGTGCATCTACTTGAGGCAGAGACCAAGTTAAGGATTTAGCCTTGAGACTGCAGTTAGAAATAGAGATACAGTTCCTCCTGGTGAGAAGGAGTCTCTGGGGGAAAAAAAAGAAAACAAAAAACAACAGTTGTAGGAAGAATCTAACTTATCAATGCATCCCAATTCTTAAGAACATAGTAAGTAATACATTAGGAAGCGGTAGCTCAGTGGAAGCAGCTGGACATTTATGAGTTAATCCCAAAAAGTGAGATACAATTCAAGTTAAAAAAGAAACTAGTAATGGTATCAGGATAGATTCTGTAGAAAAGCCAGTTGTCTCTGGTAGTTTTGCCTGTAAATTGACCATTCGACACCTCTGTTAATTTTTTCCCCAATCTCAAAGTGGTTATAGTACAGTCTCAGTTGTTTATATAAATGAAGTCATTAATCTTTGGCAAGAAAGTAGAAACAATGACGCTAACTCTACTTTTATTTAAATTCTGTTAAACATCTTTGGTTTCTATGTTCAACTGTTTATTGGTATCTAGGTAGTTAGTTAATTAGCTACTTGTTTAATGAAGCCATTTATTACTGCTCAGATAGCCATAATCAAGGGCATGATACAAATAAAGTATGAAAAAGATTAAAAGAAATTCATCAGCCAGATATGAGCTCCTGTACAATGGAGAGATTTATTATTTCAGGTCTGGTATTGAGATTAGCCTGACTGACTTTCTGGCTTTGAATCAACAATCTATTATCTCATTTTGAGATAAAATCTGGTGAGCAACAGTCATATCAGTTGTTTTGCAGACATAATCAAGAAAAGGTATATTCATTTACCTACCACAGCACCTGGCAAAACAAATTACTGCAGCAAGATGCAACATACTATATATAGTTTTTACTCATTAAACTTCATTCTGTGCTAATTTTCTGTGCTGTTCCAGGTTTTAAGAAGACTGGAGTTTTAGATTATTTTGTTATTTAGACAGAAAGTGGTTTCTTTTCTTTTTTCTTAGATTTATTTATGATCTTTTTTGGTTTTCTTTTGGCTGTGTCAGGACATAGTTGAGGCACGCGGGATCTTTCGTTTCCACGCTCAGGCTCTTTGCTGTGGTGTGCAGGCTTCTCTCTAGTTGCGGCGTGCAGGTTTTCTCTTCTCCAGTTGTGGTGCGCAGGCTCCAGGGCGCCTGGACTCTGTAGTTTGCAGCACACGAGCTCTCTAGTTGAGGCACATGAGCTCAGTAGTTGTGGCACGCAGGCTTAGTTGTCCCACAGCATGTGGGATCTTAGTTCCCTGACCAGGGTTTGAACCCACATCCCCTGCGTTAGAAGGTGGATTCTTTACCACTGGACCACCAGGGAAGTCCCAGAAAGTGGTTTCTTTTACATTATGACTTACCCCAACAAACCATAGTGTTTTGGAAAACACTTACCTATGAATTGCTGGAGAAAAAGAATTACTCTCTTTTCTTTGTTTTTTCAATGTAATTTTTAAAAGGAGAAATACAGATAATAATAATTAAAATATTGCACAGCTTTATAAGACCAAACATATGGCCAAAATATGTACATTTAAATAATGTACGCATTAGCGAATGATTGTAAAGTTAATGCAAAGTTATTTCTACTTCTTTGGCTCGCCAGTTGCCTACACGATGAAGTCTGCATCCTATGACCGTGGCACGTCTGCCTGAGTTTCTTCGCACGAACACTTCTCCATATGTTCAGCCCCCGTGGCACGCGCAACACTCTCCACCCTCCACATCATGTCGTGTTCCTTCCGTGATGGAACCGGCTCCGTTGCTCCCACTCAACATCTGAGGTAATTTCATTAAGAAGATGTTTATCCTAAGGAGGAAAAGAGCATGGAGGGTCAAGGAATTAGGAAATAGCAAAGCATGTGGTGGAAGGATTAGTATGCACTTAACTTGGAAACCAAAAAGGAAAACTCCAAGGAATTTAATTTGATTTTAGCACATTTTATTTCACGTGGTTTTAACTAATCAGAAGAATTTGGTACCTAGAAATATAGTGTTACATAAACCAAATTACATAGTGTAAGCTAAGGCTCTATGCACCCCAAGTGATTTTTTTCACATATAAAACTTTAGTCTCTTTGCACATTGGAAATATAGGTGGATCATTAAATGTTCACACCATAATATCACTAAAGAAGTTGGTTAAGTGAGGTATAAATAATGTCACTCAAAGGAGGTGATTGAGTTTTCCCCATAGTAATTTTCAGTAAACTGTTAGACTGGGGTATTAGAAGCCTAAATGATTGAGCTGACAGTTTTCAATCTCAGACTTTTATCTTCAGATAATGACTTTAGAAATGAAGAATACACACAAATTCTGTCAGGAAAATGATGCGGCAGATTGAGACCTTCACATGGCATATTTTTATAACCATAGTCATACACTGAACTTAGTTGCTATAAAAAGCACAATAGCTCAACATTTTATATCTTTCTAGCCCATTAAAACCATTTTCAAAATTCAAGTAACTGAATTTCATTCAAAATATGTGGTATATAACTACACCTTCTCATTGTTCTATTAGATATCTAAAGATATCTATTAGGATATCTTTTTTGTATGACAAGTTAGCAGTTGAGAATGGGCAAGTCTATTTTTGTCCTTCAAAACTCTTCAACAAAATTGGAAACTCGGAAATATTATTAACATTTTTATTTGATTTAATTTAAGATAATTTCTTTCACAGTCACTTAAGCTCTCATTTACACTTACAAGCTGAGAAAGCTGCCCCAAAATAAATCCTGCAAAGCTCTGATACAGAAGTATTTCAGTTCAGTTCAACTAGGATTTCCTGATTCCAGTGATGGACACTTGGGGAGATTACAAGAGGGTTATGAGCATGGCTGCTACCCTCAAAGGTTAATCTAATTGGAAAGACATAGCATACATGCATGATTCTGTTTCATACATGTTTACATGTTGAGTACCATATGTGGTGCTGTAATGTAAATTAATGTAATGGTGTGCTTGAATAAAGGTTCGATGGACAGGAATTTATTTAAATCCGGGGGAAATCTTTATAGAAAAAGAAGAGTTATGAGTATTGAAAGTATAAGGCATAAAATAAGATGATCTACTGTTCAAAATCGTAAGAAATTAGATATTAAAGCCAAAACAAGGAAAACCAAGGAAATGGCAGGATGGCTCAAAAATTCAAGAACATGTGCCGCTAAAATAAATTCGTACATATTCGACAGGTAAGAGTAAAATTATGGGCACGGCAGAATCATGTGCTACTGATCTTAAGATGGGCAAGTCTGCAAAAAATATTTGGAGGAAAAAAGATTATTGTAGGAAAGAAAACTTAGAGGGATGCATTATTTTAACTATTTAACCCACTCTCATAAAACACACTCAAAGTATGAGGCTTCTCTAAAAGAATCACACTGTTTTGACTGAGTAAGAATATTCTGTTTCAGCAACATAGTTGAAATAGTTGTGATGAAATTCTGTCCTATGAATGGTCTCTTTCAGGAAAAAAAGTAAAAGAAAGCTCAGAGATTCTCATCACTTCCAGAATTGAAAAGGTGTCATGTAAGGGAGAGGAATATATGGCCAAATGCAAATTTATTACATTAGATAATTCAGATTTCCGGTTTGGACTCAAGAGAATAAAAATAATAATAGTAGTAATAATAATAATATGAACCCCACACTCTTCTTATATATATACATGTACATAAGTATATGTTAGATTCTAGTATTTATTCTACTACATATCTATAATATCTATTATATTCTAATATTCATATAATGTATATATTACAGGACTTACCTCAAGAAGTAATTTTAAGGATTAAATGGCTTATATATATTTAATCCTTAATATTATTATGTTAATGTTGTATATTAATTTGTTTAGATTAATTCATTCATACTATATATAATATATAATAGTATGTATAATATTTTATACATATATATTTAATCCTTAAAACAAGTCTCTGAGGTCAGTGCTATGATTGTCCCATTTGCAGAGAAGAAAAGAGGCCTACAAATGATAACAAGGTGCCTAGACCACACAGCTGGTAGACATCAGAGCTGGGATTTTAATACAGTCGACCCTCCATATCCATGGGTTCTGCATCTATGGAGGATTCAACCAACCTCAGATGGAAAATATATATTTTTTAATATTCCAGAAAGTTCCAAAAAGCAAAACTTGAATTTGCCAAGAGCAGGCAACTATTTACATAATATTTACATAGTAGTAACAACTATTTACATAGCATTTACATTGCATTAGGTATTTAAAGTAATCTAGAGAAGATAAAAAGTACAGGAGAGGAGGTATGTAGGTTACACGCAAATACCGTGCCATTTTATGTAAAGGACCTGAGCATCCTCGAATTTTGGTATCGGGGTTGGGAGGTCCTGGAACCGAACCCCTGCAGATTCTGAAGGACCACTGTATAGGCAGTCTGGCTTTAGAGTATGTGCTTTTAACAAGTATATTCTCTCTCTCTCTACATAGCAAATTGTCTCTGAAACAAATTATTATTTTCACTAGCATGGCCTCACCCATTTTCCTGCTGGTCCCTATAACTGAAAAGTGTGTCTCCCACTGGCCTTTTATCACTAGTCAGTACCTAACCATTTTTCAGATATCAGGTCAAGCATTCCCTGAACTTCTAGTCTAAATCTGTTTCCCCTGTTATTGCTCATATAGCTGTATATGAGCTCATACAGACCAATTATTTCCTCAAAACATTTATATAAGTTCATAGTAAGTAATATGATAATTTGCTCAAAATCTGTCTCTACCACAAGACTGCATGATCCTGTAGTATAGCACCTACCACTATAACTGGTACATAGTAGGCATTCAGAAATGTTTGTGGAATAAATGAATAGAGAAAGGAAGGGAGGCAGGAGGGGAGGAAGAGTCACCCATTCTTTAAAAGTTGAATAACTTCTGCAGGAAACCCTCTACAGCTTCCCCAGATGGAAGTGGTCAGTTCTTCCCCAGTGAGCTCACCTCCCTTGTACCTCCATGTGTGTTGTTTTTCAGGTCTGCTTTGTATTATCTTTAATTCATCCATACCCACCTTCCTCACTATAATGTAAACCTCTGGAAATCATGAGTGGTGACCTATTTTCCTTTCCATTTTCTGCAGTGTTCACTCAGTATTACATTGAATAGCAAAGTGACTGAGCTTTCTTACTGGACTGAATTAGATAGGATGATGATAGCTTTCATGCATAATTTGTCCTTTTCTGGGCCCCACATTTGGAAGGAAACATGCTGGAAGGCCTAGAAAGAATTTGTATGCTTTGTTACAGTTAATTCAGAAATATGAAGTTCCATATGTACCTTGCCTGCACGTGCTGTTCTGCCATTGCAAAAGTCCCATTTAGCAGGGAAAATCTCTAAGGAAAAAACATTCAAATATGCCAACTAAATACACCGTCTTCTGTCTTTAAAATATAAACCACATGCTTTTTATGTTTTAACAGACTCTGGACTCCATCAGCAACTTTGAGTACAGTGAACTTAGAGTACCCCCAGGTTTGGAATTTCAAACAAACACTTTGTTTGGTCATATACATGTATTGACCCATACTAGGGATTCTTTCCCAGGAGTGGTGATGGGTTTTCACGATTAGTCCACACTTTCTCACCTCATTCCTTTGTGGGCCAAAGATCTGGGACATAGATAACCACTAAGCTGGGTCTGCAGCCTGGGGCCAAAGAACAAATCACCATCCAATGTCCTCCGTGGAGGCAGAAACCAAACCAACCAACTGCGTCTCATTAGCACCATGTCCTTAACAACTGGGCCAACCCACCCACGCTGAATTCATTCAGCTGTACACAGGAAATGCCATATTAGAAAATCGGCTCACCAAAATCCCAAAGAGGGACTGAAAATTTGGAATATTTTTGGCAGACTGTAATTTAAAACCAGAATTTGGAATTACGGAATTAAGATAGCAAATGCTACCCTATACGTGGTCAGAAGTAGTGTTTTCAAAAGATAAATTTTTTATCTTACTGCTATCTAATTTCACAAAGGTCAGAAATAAGAGACTTGGTCATTGAATGCTTGCTGTCCAAAGAGCCAAGGGCAAAAGGGTGGTTCGTCAACAGCCTGTGCTATATCCTTAGTTGTTTCAGATCCTCTGGCAATGGTGGGTTGCCCTTCAAAGACTATGACTGAGAAAATTTCATCCTGTTCTTTCTATTAGGACCTGTGATCCCTTACTTCTATCTCCATTCCAAGGTCTAACAGACAGAAGTCTACTGGACAAGGGGATAGTTAATCTCAAAACAATGTCATCTACCCTCCCATTCAAATGTAACTCCCCTTCCACCCTGAAGTCCCCATAAATTCCCACAAGAGCCCCTGCCTTAACTAAAGTCTGTTACAGCTTTGCCTGCTCTCTGTGAAGGCTAAGAGGTTTGACTTTCAAATGCTAAAAAATAGAACATTCCAATCCTGCTTCTACTCCAAAAAGAAATAAATGTCCAGCTCCCTGGCATCTTAAAAAAAATAGATCTAAGATCCTGCAGTTGTCCTAATGGGTATTATGTGTGCATCAATTGATGGATTATATAAACTAGCACTGGTGTTTTAGAAAGAGATACCAGCCCATCCAATCACTTCAATTTACACATTAAGAAATCAAGTTTCCACAGCTAGCTACGGAACATGGGCCAGAGTCCACTCATGAGAGATGCTCACCCCATACTCTGTCCTCAGCCTTATACTATGACATTCTTTAATAGACTCGGAAGGAAGTTAACAGTAGGTTTAATCTGCTAGCAGGTAATGAACGCCTCACTGCTCTCCATTAGAAAAAAGGTCTCAGGACAATCTTGAGAACGAAAAACGTAGCTGGAGGAATCAGGCTCCCTGATTCAGACTATACTACAAAGCTACAGTAATCAAGACAGTATCATACTGGCACAAAAACAGAAAGATAGATCAATGGAACAGGATAGAAAGCCCAGAGATAAACCCACACACATATGGTCACCTTATCTTTGATAAAGGAGGCAGGAATGTGCAGTGGAGAAAGGACAGCCTCTTCAATAAGTGGTGCTGGGAAAACTGGACAGGTACATGTAAAAGTATGAGATTAGATCACTCCCTAACACCATACACAAAAATAAGCTCAAAATGGATTAAAGACCTAAATGTAAAGCCAGAAACTATCAAACTCTTAGAGGAAAACATAGGCAGAACACTCTATGACATAAATCACAGCAAGATCCTTTTTGACCCACCTCCTAGAGAAATGGAAATAAAAACTAAACAAATGGGACCTAATGAAACTTCAAAGCTTTTGTACAGCAAAGGAAACCATAGACAAGATGAAAAGACAACCCTCAGAATGGGAGAAAATATTTGCAAATGAAGCAACTGACAAAGGATTAATCTCCAAAATTTATAAGCAGCTCATGCAGCTCAATAACAAAAAAACAAACAACCCAATCCAAAAATGGGCAGAAGACCTAAATAGACATTTCTCCAAAGAAGATATACAGACTGCCAACAAACACATGAAAAAATGCTCAATATCATTAATCATTAGAGAAATGCAAATCAAAACTACAATGAGATATCATCTCACACCGGTCAGAATGGCCATCATCAAAAAATCTAGAAACAATAAATGCTGGAGAGGGTGTGGAGAGAAGGGAACACTCTTGCACTGCTGGTGGGAACGTGAATTGGTACAGCCACTATGGAGAACAGTATGGAGGTTCCTTAAAAAACTACAAATAGAACTACCATATGACCCAGCAATCCCACTACTGGGCATATACCCTGAGAAAACCATAATTCAAAAAGAGTCATGTACCAAAATGTTCATTGCAGCTCTATTTACAATAGCCTGGAGATGGAAACAACCTAAGTGTCCATCATCGGCTGAGTGGATAAAGAAGATGTGGCACATATATACAATGGAATATTACTCAGCCATAAAAAGAAACGAAATTGAGCTATTTGTAA
Organism: Aethalodelphis obliquidens; assembly: GCF_003676395.1. NCBI lineage: Eukaryota > Metazoa > Chordata > Mammalia > Artiodactyla > Delphinidae > Aethalodelphis > Aethalodelphis obliquidens. The sequence goes on from NW_020837969.1 coordinate 5,395,862, forward strand.
TGAGGTGGATGGACCTAGGGTCTGTCATACAGAGTGAAGGAAGTCCGAAAGAGAAAGATAAATACCGTATGCTAACACATATATATGGAATTTAAGAAAAAAAAATGTCATGAAGAACCTAGGGGTAAGATAGGAATAAAGACACAGACCTACTAGAAAATGGACTTGAGGATATGAGGAGGGGGAAGGGTAAGCTGTGACAAAGCGAGAGAGTGGCATGGACGTATATTCACTACCAAACGTAAAATGGATAGCTAGTGCGAAGCAGCCGCATAGCAGCGGGAGATCAGCTCGGTGCTTTGTGACCACCTAGAGGGGTGGGATAGGGAGGGTGGGAGGGAGGGAGACGCAAGAGGGAAAGATATGGGAACATATGTATATGTATAACTGATTCACTTTGTTATAAAGCAGAAACTAACACACCATTGTAAAGCAATTATACTCCAATAAAGATGTAAAAAATAAAAAAATAAAAAAAAATTTTAAAAAATAAATTAAAAGTTCTCAGGAAAACGGAAAGAGAAAAGAAAGGCCAAGTGACACATGCATAGTGAAGGTAATTTGTAGCAGAGCTTCAGCTAAAATCTGAGCCTATTAATTCTTGCTGCCTTTATAGAGTGCCGAGTTAAAGAACCCCTACTGACAGATTTAGAGGTAGACATTTGGATCTCCACTGGAAATTGTGATCAAACTTCTAAAGCCCAGAATAGACTAAAGCCCAGAATAGACAGCCAGTCAGGTAAGCAGCAGATCTTACACAATGAGGTTTTTAAAAGATGGCACATGTCTGCTTAGCGTGACACATGCTATGCCAAGTCCTTTCATTCCAGATCTTGGAATCTAGAGCCTGACGCCCTGCAGAATGATTGTTCTCATTTGATGCACGATAGATTACTCCCTACCTCACGTTCATCTACAGATGGCAATGAAAGTGCTTATTCCTGCTTTGCACCTTGAATTGTGAGTCCTCTCCAGCAATCTAATAAAATTGTAGTATGAAGAAATTGCATAATGTTATTATAATAAATGAGAAGTAGCACTACCTGGGGTCTCACCTCTTTCCAACCAAATATGAGAACCTTGCTTTTCAACATGAATAATATCCTAAAGCCCAAACTGCATTGAGTTGTTTCATTTTCTGGTCCTCAGTGTACTGATAAAGATTACTGACTATACTATGGTGTGATTTATCTATATTTGATGCCATGGACAAGCTTTTCTCTAGGAAATAATTGTGCATGATGGCCATATCATTCATATTGCAAGTGCTTAATTTATGATAAATATTCTATGAGCAATTCCAGATAATATTGGCTAGAAAACAAAGGAAAATATTAAAAAGGTACTTTGTACTTCCTACTTTGGCAAACAGTGAAAAACATTTTAAACTTTTAAAGAAAAAGTACTACAAAGATTTCACTGTAAAGAGTTTAAGATGAATGCTTAAAATTCTTTCAGTTTAGGAACTGAAATATATAATAATGAAAATTAAAATGTTATGTAAGAATATACCATGGTACAAATATAGCTGTTTAAATAGTGTACTTTTTAAAAAATTAATGTGTAGTTTATTTACAACATTGTATTTGTTTTAGGTATACAACATAGTGATTCAATATTGTTGTAGATTATATGCTATTTAAAATTATTATAAAATATTGGCTATTTTCCCTATGCTGTATAATATATTCTTGGATCTTACTTCTTTTATACATAAAATGTACATATTTTGTACCTCTTAATCCTCTCCCCCTGTCTTGCCCCTCCCCCCTTCCCTCTCCCCACTGGTAACCACTAGTTTGTTCTCTGTAGAACTTTTTTTTTTTAACATCTTTATTGGAGTATAATTGCTTTACAATGGTGTGTTAGTTTCTGCTGTATAACAAAGTGAATCAGCTATACGTATACATATATCCCCATATCTCCTCCCTCTTGCCTCTCCCTCCCACCCTCCCTATCCCATCCCTCTAGGTGGTCACAAAGCACCGAGGTGATCTCCCTGTGCTATGCAGCTGCTTCCCACTAGCTAGCTATTTTACATTTGGTAATGTATATAAATATATATATATATATATATATATATATATATATATATGTTGCTCATGTAACACAACCAAATGTCTTGTTATTATTTATAATCAAACTAACCAGTGAATTTGCTTGTGATCCCATATATTTTTCTCTAAGTCATAGTATACATAGTAAGCTATCATCACTTTAAAATGTTGAATTACTTCTTTCATTATATTACTCTTTCTGTGGTTGGCTCTATTTTTGCTCGTCTACACAATTTCTCTCCTCCTGTTTTACATTCCTTTCTCAAAATATAACCCTATTTATAACAATAAACATAACTTCTTCTATTTGACAAATTTCACCATAGCCAAATCAGGCAAAAATACTTCTCTATATATAAATATGCCAATAATTGATGTCTGTCTGTGATCCATTCTGGGAAAAAAAGACACAGTGTTTACAGGAAACTGTTAGGTATTATCATTTGGCATAAAAGTTGCCCAACTGAGAACATGCTTATCTGTTATCGTTGTTTCTTAAGCCTATTAATTCAGTTCATGACAAGAAAATATCCTACTTATAAAACATCCAGCATATGAACATGCCTTTTCTTTTGAGTCTTGAGAAAGATGAAAGTAATCAAACTGCTTTGAATTTCAAAAAAGAAAACCATGTTCGTGAATTCAGATAGTGAAAGTAATTAGTCACAAATTTTAACTCTGCAGTAGAGCATGAAGATGAGACTTGAAATGGACTTTGTAAAACACTCCATGGACACATTGCTGAGAATTTTTCAAGCTTTGCTGGTCACGTTGCCATTTAAAATAAATCTGCCCTTAACGTTGACTCAGAGATCTTTAAAAAAAAAAAAAAAAAAAGACAACTCTTCATAACCCCCAATCATCCTTACTTTTAAAACAAAATTATTTGCTATTATAATTTCTTCTTAGGCAATGTGAATAGAGATAACACTGGAAATCTTTTTCCAAAGAAATGAGATTTCCTCTTATTGTGAAGATGAAAACACTCCCTCTTAGTCACAGTGAGTGGGGGGAAAAATCAGTCATTTGATTGTTTCTTGGTTTTAGGTGTGCCTTCTAAATTGGATGGCATTCTCAGACACTTGGGATACGTGACAATGACTTCCCTAAACAGTTCCTAAGTACTAAAATAATATAGATTTCAGAATCTGTATTTGCTCCAACTTAGTGAAAAGTTGGATGATGAAGAGAAAACAACATATAAAATGGCTCCTGGTGGCTCAAAACAAAAATCAGCTAATAAAAGCAATCCCAAAGAACCAAACTGAAGTTTAGTGTTCTCAGCTCGGTGACATTGTCATTAAACTGGGATTTTGGTTTTAAAATAAGACAGAAGAAAAATACATAAAAAATGAAATAAGACAGAAGGTATCTTTGCAGTAGAAGGGAACTTGTTTCTATAACACAAATAAGCGTTCTGATGACAATGGAGAAATATGTCAGTTTTAAAGAATAAATGGTATAAATGTCATTTCCTGAGTATAAGACTTTAATTTTTTGAGACTTGTTTTATGGTGTTTTACTTATCCTGGAAAATGTTTCACATGCTCTTGAGGAGAATGTGTATTTTGCTGTTTTGGGGTGTAGTGTTCTACATATAGATGTATATTAAGTCTGAGCACTTCTCTGCATGCGAGATTTTAATAAAGTTTTTCTTAAAAAGAGGAAAAAAACAAGAAGTAATACTGGCTTTCCAACACTTGGGAAAATCTCTAATCTCACTAATGATCAAAATGGAAATTCAAACAACTAGATACCGATTCCTTGCTTTAAAATTAGCAAAGATTTTTATTCCCATGTTTGACGAAATACCCAATGTGGTTAAGGGTGCAGCAAAAGTCATATACTCCCTCCCTGCCGGTGGGAGTAGTTTGGTACAACTCTCAAAAAACAATTTAGCATCCCATAGTTTTACTTCTGGTTCAAAAATATATTAGAGTGTTATTGATAAAAGCAAAAATTGGAAATAATTAAAATGTAACTATTAACAGTGATATTTATGAAGAGCTCATAGAAACATGGGGAAAAAGCAGGAGAGATTAGCTATTATTTAAATAATTATACAGAGTTTACCCCAGGAATGTGGCAATGCTTCAACATCGGAAATCCTCTCAGTATAGTTCACCGTATTGGAGAATAATCACATTACTATGATAGAATATTTCAAAATGTTTAAATATTCATTATGGTAAACTTGCCTTGTGACTTAATTACCTTCAAAAAATGGATTGTCTAATCATTTCCCTCTCTTTGGGGCCCAAACTCCATGCTTAGCAGGGCAATTGAGGAGATAAATTAGGGTCAGGGCCCCACGAGGGCTTCTGTGTACCTACTCATTCTTTCTCACAAAAAGGCTCAGCAAACAAAGTCATACAATAAACCTTGAGGCTGTGGTACATAAAAAACATTTGAGAAATCTCTGTGGGCACTTGTAATTTTTAAAAAGCTCTTTAACAAATTAGGAAAAGTATTTGCTTGTATTGATACTTCTGAACTCGTGGTGGATACTGTACATTGACTCAGTACCCATTTAAGTACAGTCTGGTAGAATTCTTGAGCTACCAAGGTCAGACAGCTAAAAACTACATTTTCTGTGTTTTTATTACAGCTAGAATTCTGCGTGGGACCTGGCTTCTGCCAAACAGACCTATTACAGGAGACCTAGAGGTAAATGGTAGACACTGGCTTGTGGTGGTGGAGGTGTGGTTCTTCTGGGCAAGCTGAGGCAGGTGTCAGAGCATCTGGTCCCAAAAGACCCGGGTGCTGAGTGGCAGGCCACCACCATGGTACTGCTCCAGGACAGTACTGCCGCGGTGTGGCTGGACATTTCTCATGCAGATCTATTGCCAATTATACAGGATCCAAGCTCAGGTATCTGACTTTCTTGCTGATAATATGTTCTACTAAACCCTTTTCTGCTTAAATTAGCTAGAAGAGAATCTATGGTCCCACACAGCAAACCACAAATGATACAGCCATAAACCCAAAACTTCAACAGATATCATAAGTAATGGAGGAATGTTAGAAATAGCATGTACACACTGCTAGATTTAAAATGGATAACCAACAAGGACCTACTGTATAGCACAGGGAACTCTGCTTAATATTCTGTAACAAGCTAACTGGGAAAAAAACTTGAAAAAGAATAGATACGTGTATATGTATCGAATATAACTGAATCACTTCGTTGTACACCGGAAACTGATACAACATTGTTAATCAACTATGCTCAAATATAAAATAAAAATTTATAAAGCAAACAAACAAATGTAGTGCTGAATGGAAGAAGTAAAAAATTTTAAAGAGTAATTTAAATGTGGAGAATGTGACTTCATAAGGATAGAAAGGAAGGGAGAGAGAGGGGCTTTTCAGTCACTTTGCTGGTGATGTTTCAGATCCTCTCGGCCTCACCTGCTGTGGCTTTGGCCACTTTGCTCTGCCCCTGCTGCTGCTGCAGAGGTCGGTTATGTGGGACGGGCCAGCCTCCCACCGGTACAGCCTACCAGCACCTGCCGGCACGTCCGCTGTACACATCAGCTCCCAGCCAGGAGCTGCCCCACTGACACAAAGCTGTACAAGATGTTGCAACACCGAGCAAGAGCTGCTCACCAGTTGCTTTGACCAGTAGGAAGAGTGAGCCAGTGGATCAGTTCTTGCCTCTCTTCCCCACAGGGACTGTTCTGAGAAACAGTCATTTATTCAGCTTCTTGGAAGAAAGGTTCTACAAAACCAAATAACCAGATTTCCTTGCTGCCCCACATCTGTTCTTCCTCCTTGCTGCCTCAGTCTCCTTTATCCTCACTTCTGTCCCCGGGGATTGCATCTCTTAATAACTCGTTAGCACAGATGCCTTTTCCTCGGGCTCTGTTTTCCAGAGAGCCTGCCTCAGATGGGCAGACAAGCAAAGGAAACTTGTATGACTCGATGCTCATGCATACGCTGACCGCGGAAACATGATTAACTTAACCTTTCCATCTGAGGTTCAAGAAGGAAGGAGGGGATGGGGAAAAGAGGTGGACAGAGAAAGCAGTAAGGAATGAAATAGGAAACAGTTACAAACTATTGGCAAAACAAAGGCTTGATCTTTAAAAAGACCAATAAGATAAATCTTTAGCAAGACAGATAAACAACAAAGGAAAGATTTAATTTATAATGGAATAAATAATATATCAAACAAAATTTTTAATTATAAAGAGTTATTGTGTATAACTATACATAAATAAATTTGAAAGTCCAAATAAAGTGAATGTATAATTTATAGAAACAGAGAATACAGAGGAAAAGAGAGTTTCCTATCTCAGTATATAAAGCTAGTATAACTTTGGTAACCAACCGTGTTACAGACAGTACACACAAACAAAAAATATATAACATAATTTATCTTACAGGTATGAAATGAAAATCCTAAATAGATTCTTAATTATGCAATTCCAATAATATTTCTAAGTGAAATCTATCCATCTTTTAAAAATGTATTAATTTTTAAAATTTGAAGCATAGTTGATTCACAATGTGTTGTGTTAGTTTCAGGTGTACAGCAGAGTGATTGATAAAATTATGATGTGTTTTACATACATATATATATTTTTTCAGATTCTTTTCCCTTATAGATTATTATAAAATATTAAGTATAGTTCCTTGTGCTGTAACAGTAGGTTTTTGGTTATATATTTTATATATAGTAGTGTGTATATGTTAATCCCAAACTCTTAATTTATCCCTCTACCTCCTTTTCCCTTTGGTAACCATAAGTTTGCTTTTTATATCGTGGGTCTGTTTCTGCTTTGGATATAAATTCATTTGTATCTTTTTTTAGATTCCACATATAAGCGATATCATATGAAATTTGTCTTTGTCTGGCTTACTTCACTTAGTGTGATAATCTCTAGGTCCATCGAAATATACCCATCTCAAGTTTATTGCTGGAAAACAAATAGGATTTAGTAGCAGAAATTTTATCATCGTGATTCACCACATTGTCTAAGTGAGAACAACTATGTTACCAACTAAATAGTTGAAGTAAAAAAAAAGCATATGAATTTTAATTCAACACCCACTTATGATAAAAAATTCTATGAAAATAGAAATAGACGAGAACTTTCTTTACTTGATGTAAACTACCTGCAAAATAAATTATAAGATCTCCGTATTTAATGGAAACACTTAAATTACTCATGGAATTTCTCAACAGATGAACTTTTAGGTTTAATAGTGTAAGAAAGAGTCTGACTCCATGGTTTCAATGTTTGACTGCTGACAGCTTTAAGCCGAACCCCTCCCTCTTCCATCCGTGCCCCATCTGTGCACGCTGGTAAGAAAGCCCTGGTGCTCTCTGCTTTGGTGCCAACAGGAGACTCAACCAAATAAGCCCCTGCCCCTGCACAGACCCGCACAAGCCAGTCTCCCTTCCTGGGTGAAGGTACCTCTGCATCTCAGAGTGGCCACAATAATAAATGGGGTTGACAAGTTCAAGATCATTATGCTAAAATCAAAAATGCAGTAGGTCCTTGTTGATTATCTATTTTATGTATAGTCATGTGTATAGTAGTGTGTTACTGTATAGCACAGTGAACTCTACTCAGTACCCTGTAATAGCCTATATGGGAAAAGAATCTGAAAAAGAATAGATACCTGGACATGTATAACTAAATCACTTTGCTGTACACCTGAAACTAACACAATATTGTAAATCAGCTAGACTCTAATATAAAATAAAAATTTTAAAAAGCAAAACCAAAAATGTTCCTTTGCCTCAGCAACTGCAAATAATGAAACAGAGAATATGATATTCACAAGAACAAAACATGGATAAATTAGCTATGAATTAAGTTTAAAAGAATGCATACAATTTTTGAAGAAAATATTAATATTCTTTTTAAAAATATGAAAGATCATGGAAAATGGAGACTTGTGTTTGGTACCATCTTATTACCTTACTTCAGTGGGGTTCTCTCCTACAGAACACTCTCTGAATGATACACAATGAAGTTGTATAATATGTACATCCTGATTGTATTCATAAACGGGACTACACACGTCCGTTCTCTAAATCTGAAAATATAGTACAATTCAAACAGAAACCCGTGAAGGATATTGCAGAGGAATATAATTAAATGATCTTAAGTTTAATGTGGGAAAAGAAGAAGACAAATTACTGTCTGTATAAAAAGAGTACATTGTCATTATCATTAAAACCACATGAGTTCTTCCACTTCCGGTCAAGATGGAGTAACAGTGACCAGATTTAAGTTCCTACCTAACACAACTGAAAAAAGGCAAAGTACCCGAAATAATGGTTTTCAAGACATTGGATATCAGGCAACAAACAAAAATGACTCCTGGGAATAGGGAACAAATTAAGTGAACACTGTGATTTCCCAGGTTTATCACCACGAGAGAGCCTCCCGGACATCGTGCAGTCACTTGCCAAGACCAAAATCTCACCTGGCCTAAGATTTAAAACCATCCACCTGCGCGGGGGTGATAATGAACCAACCCACGCCTGCACATGGAAGTGGCACTGCCCAAAATGCTCCAAAGTGAAAACCCGGGTCTTGCACAAGCGCCGGCCAAGGCCATTGGCTGCTTTGCTCCCCGGTTTCCTCCCATCTACATCTCAACATTTCCTGCCCAAAATGCAGGAAACCCCATCAGCTTCCTGAATTGAACATACTCCCCCCAAAGCCTGCGAGCTCACCCAGTGTCTATCGCTGTGGACCTCACTGCTTAGAGAAGCGGAGCAGAGCCTGGAAAGAAAGGTTGCAGAGTTATTTTAATGACTTAAAGTGGGAAAGTATTTCATAAAAAAATACCCCAGGCTGTTGCCTGAGGGAAAGGAGGAGACTTAAGGAGAGAAACAAACACACACACGCTGAACAGACTGCATTTTGATGATATATATATTTTTTAAGACAACAGTAGAGCTGTTAAGGTACATTTTAAGAAATGCAGACTTACATTAAGCTTCCTTGGAGAAGGTGTTAATTAAAATATTTAAACACTTTTCACTTTATGGATCAAATGATCCAAAGCACAAAAGAATGGGCGCATCTACCTTCTGTTGATTGAAAAAAGGGAATCTGAGTTAAATTAACCAGACTTCAGTTGGCTTTCTATGGGCTTCAATAGCTGGAAAGAGTGGGAAAATAATCTAGATGAAGAAGAATGATCTGGAATCCACCTTTTCTCTGAGATGACGAACAGCAAAGCTAGTTATCAGGTGTCCACCAACCAGAGCAGATGCAGCAGATGGTTTCACAAGTCACGGAGAGTGACAGATACCTGCAAAGGAAGAAGGGGTACTGGCATCTTTAGGGTTTGGGGGAAGAAAGATAACTGCACTGTAATATTTCATGATTGAGGGAATCCCTACGTTAAGAGCTCTAAAGATAGGTACTGTTTCTGTTGCTTTACTAATTTCGAGCTATTTGTTTCTTAAAGGGCTCTGCTCTAGTCTTAAGTGTAGCTTTATATAAGCAGTCTTAGGTCATCTGAAGCAATAGCTATAGACATGAACATTTTTCATTTTTCCATGAAGCCCTTGTAGAAGAGGCAATGGATTCAGTCACTGTAATCAATAAAAATACTTTACCTAAACATTTTTCATAGAACAGATGCTGACATATTATGAAGCTCTCAGCATAGAATAAACAGATAAAGGCTCCTTTCCACTTTTTCAGTGGGAAGGAGAATTAATTTTAGATTTTAGAACCTAAAATCAAATAGCTGGAACAAAATGTTTAACTGACGGAAACCTTAAACTCTTAACTGCTGTACCTCTATGATGTCTTGAGATTGTTCCACTAAAGTTTTGTTTTTTTTTTTCATTTCTTATCGCAGTACTTTAGTCACCACTTGTACATGAGCTAAAACTAGTGAATGCCCTGAACTGGACAGCTTTGACGCCTCTAAGTTGAGTATCAAACAATACAAACATGTTTCAGGTTCTTATACTTCTTAGCTTGGAAGGTAGATTGAAAGGAGATAAATAAACATTCTAGAAAGGGAGGAACTGGCAGGATAGGAAATGAGATGAGACAAGAAATGGGACTGAAACAATTGACTATTAATAAGAAAAAAAAAATCAAATCCCTACATCACAACATACACAAAATAAATTCCAGGGAGATTAAAGAAAATGGCCCAAGGATATAAACAGGGAAGTAGTAGAAAAGGAAACTCAAATGGCCAATAAACATCCAAAAAGATGCTCAAGCTCACTAGTCTTTGGAGAAATTCAAAGTAAGACCCCATTAATACCTTATCTTTCACTCATCAAACTGGTAAAAATTTAAATGCAGCAAATAGCAAATCCCAGCAAAGCAAGGGAAAAAGTAATCACAGGCAGTTGGTGAAGGGTGAATTGGTACAACTATTCTGGGAGGTCAATTTGGTTATTCTTAATTGCAGTTTTTAAATTTGCATCCATTAAAGTTGAAGATACACACGCCCTAGAATGGAGAAATCATGCTTCTGGTATAAACTCTAAAGAAACTTAGCATATGTGCCCAAGGAAACATGTATAAAGATGCCCAGTGAAGCATAATTTTCATGGGAAAAATTGGGAAAAAATGCTCCTCAATGGGAGAATGGATAAACACACATGTATTTATATAATGTTACTGTATATAGCTACAGAAATTAGTAAACGGATCTTTACAAACCAACATGATTAAATCTCTCTAAAGTACTGATTAAAAAAAAAGATGCAGAATGAAATATAAAGTGTAATACCTTTGATTTAAATTTTTTCAATCTACAAACAATAATTCCTGTTTATGGATGTAGATCATTACTAAAATATAAATATGAAGCATATTAATTTTTGAATAGTTATCTCTGGTGAAGGGGAGCTGAAAACGTAATTGGAGAACGTACAAAGAAGGTTTCATCTAGTCAGTGAAGCAGTATTTTTGAAAAGATAGACTTAAAACAAACAAGATAAGGGATTAATAATTAAGTATGGATGGTAAATATATGTATGTTTATTATATAATCTAATTTTCTGTGTATTTAAAATGTTTTCATACTAAAAAACATCCCGATGAATTTCTAATAAGCCTATTGTACTTTAATCTTAACGGAAAAAAGCAGGATGTTGAGTGTGGCCCATGATCTCAACAACCTAAACCAGCAATGGTAAACTGACAGCCCTCAGTCTGACAAGGGCCTCGGCCCTGTTTTGCTTGGCTGTGCCTTAATATTGACCCACACAGTGTTTAAAAAAATCTGTGAAGGATATGTCAACATTTAGAAGTTAGGAGATACCACGTAAAAATCCTGACTTCTGCCTTTTTTTGCAGAATCAGGAGGTCAGGCAATGTGAACCATAGTCCAATGGGGCAAGATGGGTGGAGCTGGGGGGCTGCCGGCTCTTTTGGTCCAGAGCAGTCCAGTAACTGCCCGCAGCACTGCCCCCTCCAAAACTGGATCCGAGTCCCACTGGCCACCTACCACCACACTTGCCCTGTTCTCTTATTCCAGGAGAAAAGCCAAATATTTCACCTGGCCCTCTTTGTTTTCATTACCTGTCTCCTTCTCGTAGGCATCTAAATTTGTAACCCCTATTTAAAAAAAAAAAAAAAATCATTGAACAGGATTGGAGAGAAGTAAAACAAATATTTTTCACTGTTGTCTTTGAGTTACTGGAGAGCCAGTTTTTAAAGCTTAAAAAGGACTGTATAAAACTGTGAAAACAGCCAAACCCAAAGATCCTTCCATATTCCTACTTCAGGTCCCAGCATGACACAAAACTACCCTTCTGGGATTATTTTCTGCTCCAGATTTTCTCCACTTTCCTGTCACAGGAAAACTCCTAACATAGTTCCCAAGCACACTGAGCCTTTTAAGATCCAGAGTTATTTTTTCCCCGCAGGCCATTCCTTTAAAAACAAAAAAATCCTTTCTATTCCCATGTCATCTTTCAAAGCTCTTACCCATAAATTCAAATATAAGTCCTCTGTGATGCTTTTCCTGATTTCCTCTGATAACAGAATTTTTCACCCACCTTTACTCACATGACCAGGAATTCTATCTCTGGTAGCAAAAATCATTGGGTACATACATCTATTTGTCACTATACAGTGGGAGGACAAATCTTATCCATCTACCCATTGCTTCCTTCCTAGTGTAGAAAGGGCTTGTCTAGAAAATAGGAGATGCTCAAAAATATCAAATAAAAAACAGTGTATTAATTATCATTATACAATACGCTATAATTAGAAGATATAGGCCACTAAATTTAATCTATACTTTCCTTCCTGTGATATATCATGAAAGTTGCTGTCTTGATTCCACTATAACATGCATGTGTTTTTTTCTCATATAAACGCAAGAGATGTAAAATATAACATCATAGTGAAGCAAACATATAAAAATTCCTATTTGGGGGGTTTCCAGATAAGTGAAATCTACTTCATTATAATGCATTTTCAATACAGTAAGGATTATTTGTTCTCATTTCTCAAAATTCTTGAGTTTATAAATTTATAAATGTAAGTTGGATGTATTATTGAGTGAGAATTAGATGGCTTCTTTTTTTTTTAACATCTTTATTGGAGTATAATTGCTTTACAATGGTGTGTTAGTTTCTGCTTTATAACAAAGTGAATCAGTTATACATATACATATGTTCCCATATCTCTTCCCTCTTGTGTCTCCCTCCCTCCCACCCTCCCTATCCCACCCCTCCAGGCGGTCACAAAGCACTGAGCTGATCTCCCTGTGCTATGTGGCTGCTTCCCACTAGCTATCTACCTTACGTTTGGTAGTGTATATATGTCCATGCCTCTCTCTCGCTTTGTCACAGCTTACCCTTCCGCCTCCCCATATCCTCAAGTCCATTCTCTAGTAGGTCTGTGTCTTTATTCCTGTCTTACCCCTAGGTTCTTCATGACATTTTCTTTTCTTAAATTCCATATATATGTGTTAGCATACGGTATTTGTCTTTCTCTTTCTGACTTCCTTCACTCTGTATGACAGACTCTAGGTCCATCCACCTCATTACAAATAGCTCAATTTCGTTTCTTTTTATGGCTGAGTAATATTCCATTGTATATATGTGCCACATCGTCTTTATCCATTCATCCAATGATGGACACTTAGGTTGTTTCCATCTCCAGGCTATTGTAAATAGAGCTGCAATGAACATTTTGGTACATGACTCTTTTTGAATGATGGTTTTCTCAGGGTATATGCCCAGTAGTGGGATTGCTGGGTCATATGGTAGTTCTATTTGTAGTTTTTTAAGGAACCTCCATACTGTTCTCCATAGTGGCTGTACCAATTCACATTCCCACCAGCAGTGCAAGAGTGTTCCCTTTTCTCCACACCCTCTCCAGCATTCATTGTTTGTAGATTTCTTGATGATGGCCATTCTGACCGGTGTGAGATGATATCTCATTGTAGTTTTGATTTCAATTTCTCTAATGATTAATGATGTTGAGCATTCTTTCATGTGTTTGTTGGCAGTCTGTATATCTTCTTTGGAGAAATGTCTATTTAGGTCTTCTGCCCATTTTTGGATTGGGTGGTTTGTTTTTTTGTTATTGAGCTGCATGAGCTGCTTATAAATTTTGAAGATTAATCCTTTGTCAGTTGCTTCATTTGCAAATATTTTCTCCCATTCTGAGGGTTGTCTTTTCATCTTGTTTATGGTTTCCTTTGCTGTGCAAAAGCTGTTATGTTTCATTAGGTCCCATTTATTTATTTTTGTTTTTATTTCCATTTCTCTAGGAGGTGGGTCAAAAAGGATCTTGCTGTGATTTATGTCATAGAGTGTTCTGCCTATGTTTTCCTCTAAGAGTTTGCTAGTTTCTGGCCTTACATTTAGGTCTTTAATCCATTTTGAGCTTATTTTTGTGTATGGTGTTAGGGAGTGATCTAATCTCATACTTTTACATGTACCTGTCCAGTTTTCCCAGCACCACTTACTGAAGAGGCTGTCCTTTCTCCGCTGTATATTCTTGCCTCCTTTATCAAAGATAAGGTGACCATGTGTGCGTGGGTTTATCTCTGGGCTTTCTATCCTGTTCCATTGATCTATCTTTCTGTTTTTGTGCCAGTACCATACTGTCTTGATTACTGTAGCTTTGTAGTATATTCTGAAGTCAGGGAGCCTGATTCCTCCAGCTCCATTTTTCTTTCTCAAGATTGCTTTGGCTATTCAGGGTCTTTTGTGTTTCCACACAAATTGTGAAATTTTTTGTTCTAGTTCTGTGAAAAATGCCAGTGGTAGTTTGATAGGGATTGCACTGAAATTGTAGATTGCTTTGGGTAGTAGAGTCATTTTCACAATGTTGATTCTTCCAATCCAAGAACATATATATCTCTCCATCTATTTGTATCATCTTTAATTTCTTTCATCAGTGTCTTATAATTTTCTGCATACAGGTCTTTTGTCTCCTTAGGTAGGTTTATTCCTAGATATTTTATTCTTTTTGTTGCAGTGGTAAATGGGAGTGTTTTCTTAATTTCACTTTCAGATTTTTCATCATTAATGTATAGGAATGCCAGAGATTTCTTTGCATTAATTTTGTATCCTGCTACTTTAACAAATGAATTGATTAGCTCTAGTAGTTTTCTGGTAGCATCTTTAGGATTCTGTATGTATAGTATCATGTCATCTGCAAACAGTGACAGCTTTACTTCTTCTTTTCTGATTTGGATTCCTTTTATTTCCTTTTCTTCTCTGATTGCTGTGGCTAAAACTTCCAAAACTATGTTGAATAAGAGTGGTGAGAGTGGGCAACCTTCTCTTTTTCCTGATCTTAGTGAAAATGCTTTCAGTTTTTCACCATTGAGGACGATGTTGGCTGTGGGTTTGTCATATATGGCCTTTATTATGTTGAGGAAAGTTCCCTCTATGCCTACTTTCTGCAGGGTTTTTATCATAAATGGGTGCTGAATTTTGTCGAAAGCTTTCTCTGCATGTATTGAGATGATCATATGGTTTTTCTCCTTCAATTTGTTAATATGGTGTATCACGTTGATTCATTTGCATATATTGAAGAATCCTTGCATTCCTGGAATAAACCCCACTTGATCATGGTGTATGATCCTTTTAATGTGCTGTTGGATTTTGTTTGCTAGTATTTTGTAGAGAATTTTTGCATCTATGTTCATCAGTGATATTGGCCTGTAGTTTAGATGACTTCTTACCCACCATATTCAGTGAGTTTTAAGAAAACTCCCCCAGCAAAACATACAGCAATACATATTCCAATAACTATAGTTTTTACCAAATCACTTTTGGATTCAACCTAAAGGATTGATTTCTGTGCATATTCCTGCCATGAGGCCATTTCTCCTAACCAGCCTTCGTGAAAATTAAAGTGCTGTTTTAGTCACTCCCTAAGCTCAAGTAACCCTTCATGAGTTATCTCTCCATCCGATATCAGCGCCTGATTCTCTGCTGACTTCTCTCTAATAGCTGGGTTGTTTAAATTTTCTCAAGACACGTTTTACAGAAAATTTATCTGTTTAACAGACAGAAAAATAAGGGATAGAAGAACGGAAAAAAGCTAGTAGGAACTACAATTTTATATTTGGTCTCACAGGAATAAGCATATTTTTCCTTCCTGTCTGTCACAGGCATATAATCTACCTTTACAGTTAAATTGTTTAAAACATTTAGAACTTAGTACGTTTAGTAAACCTTCACAACTGCCACTTTAAATTTGACAATAATACAAAAATAAGGAAAAGTAAATAGATAACAGCTGCATTTAATTCCCACCAATTGCCTACCTGCATGAAGACATTGTAGTCACATTTTGCAGCTCTTGGGAATTCATTGTAAGTTAGCCTTAGTAGAACATGACAGCTACCTTGTTAACGAACATTGTTTCCTGAAAGTGGATTCCATAAGTTATAAATATAACAGGCAAGAAGAATGCCATATGTAACCTCAAAAGTCAAAGATTACTGATGTGTGAGCCAGAAGTAATAAAAATAGCCTGTATGTTGCATGAACCAGGGTATGGTTGCTGGCAATCATCTCAGGGTAAATTTCTCTACCGTGATCAGAGTCACAGCATAAAGTAACTGAAAACCTGAAGCATTTGTTAATAAAGAAGAAAAACACACATTTCACCAAATGTGGTAACAGCACTGACGAATGATTTACACTCAAGCATCATATTGTCTGAAATACTATGCTTTGTACCCTTGACAGTGAGGGGAATAAAGCAGTAATCAGGAGATCATACTTGCAAGGTATTGACTTTGAAAGAAAATGTCTGGTACACAGATTATGCTGATTAAGAATTTAAAAACTATACATTAAAAGCATAGTAATTCTTAAAATTCTTAAAAATGGTGTCATTAAGTAACACTTCTTTTTATCTTATCTATCTAAAAGTTACATATATGAAATACCTAGCTGGTATGCTCTGTATATTGGCAGAGTTCTCTGGTCTCTAGTTTAATATACTTGGGCAGAGTCACCTAGTTAACAAACATGTTCACAAGGGACCTGCAGCACAAAAATTATCTAAAAGCCAAGAGAATAATGTTCCTAGAGTATTCAGAAGAGGGTAATGACTTACAGTAAAGATCTGGGACCAGGTTCCCTGGTTTCACGTTCTGGCTCTGCTACTTCTTAGCTGTGCTGTCTTCAGAGAGTTGTGTGTTTTGGTTTTCTCATTTGAAAAATAGTACTAATCTCATAAGGCTATTGAGAAAGAATGCTGCACCAACAAAATTAACAAATGTTTAATTGAATGTCTATAAAAATAATATACTAAAATTGTTTATTTTAAAATCTAAATGTTATTAGATTAAAAAAATTTGGAAAAGAAACAATTTGAGGCTTGGATTCTTCCCATTTATAAGTCCTAAGTATATGATAATTTCTATTAAGCAACCATAAATTTTCTCAAAAATATTAACTGGTTATATATTAAATACAGTCTTACCACCAAATAATTTTATAAACAAATTTAAAAACTATTCCCAAAGCAAAATATCATTTTTAATGTGAGATGTGAGAGTATTTTCACATAGCTGATATGATGAGGACTATAGATTCTAAAATTAAGCATGCCTAGAGTTTATAAATATCTTAAATGGCTCAGGAATTGATTTGTTAGAAAACAATAGGGGAATCTAGGTGAGAATGACGATCTTTTGGCTGAAGATGAAGATAGCATACATAATTCTCCATCCATTCACTTAACTGTTCATTTCCAGTATACATGCATAGCAGTGTCTGAATTGTTAACCCCACCCACCAAGGGAACCAACTTTACCAGCTAAAGTGCTTGTGTGAGTTGCTTTTCTGCCTGTAGTCTTACAGACTCTATTCATTTCCAAAGTAACTTAGGTCAGCACCTTTTCCCCACCCCTTCAGTAAGGCTGTTTCATGCTTATAGTCATATGGAGTATAGATTATTTTGTCACATTCTGCATTTCCTCCTGAGATTTCCCAGCTTCCAAAATGATTATGTAAAATTTGCATACATCAAGTTTCATTCTCTGTGGTAAAGTTCTCTAAATTTTGCCAAATGTGTAGTGTCATGTACTCACAATTAAAGTATTATACAGTATATATTGACATATATACACTAATATGTATAAAATGGATAACTAATAAGAACCTGCTGTATAAAAAAATCAAATAATATTGAAAAATTCAAAAAAATAAAATATTACAGAGCTGTTACCATCCTAAAAACAAAACCCTGTGCTTCACCTATTCAAGCTCACTCACTTCTCCATGAACCTCTGGCAACCACTGATCTTTTTATTTTCTCCATAATAAAAAATTTTTTCTTTTACAGAATGTCATGTAATTAGAATCATACAGTAGGTAAGGTAGACTGGCTTCTTTCAGGTAGTAATATGCATTTAAGTTATTCAAGTTTTTTCACGACTTAATAGCTCATTTATTTTTATTGCTGAATAATATTCCATTGTATGGGTGTACCACAATTTGCTTATCCTTTCTCCTTTTAAGAAATATCTCAAAAAAAAAGAGAAATATCTCAGTTTCTAGATTTTTGCCAATTATGAATTAAGCTGCTACAAGCATTTGCATGCAGATTTCTGTGAGGATGTAGGTTTTCAAATCAGTTGGACCGATACCAGGAGCATGATTGTTGGACCTTATAAGAGTATGTTTACCTTTGTATGAAACTACCAAACTGTCTTCCGGACTGTGTACCCCTTTGCCTTCCTACCAGCAATGAATAACTTGCTGCTGCTCTGCAATCTCATTGGCAATTGGTATTGCCAGTCTTTTTGGATTTTAGCCATACTAAACAGAGGTGTAGTAGCATCTCATTGTTATTTTAATTTGCAGTTCTCTAATGTGAAATGATTTTTAGCATCTTTTCATGTGCTTAATTTTCTTTCATCTATTTTCTTTGGTAAGATGTCTTTTCAGATCATTTGCCCATTTTTTGATTGGGTTGTTTGTTTTTCTATTGTTCAGTTTTAAGAGTTCTTTGTAAATTTTGGATACAAGTTATCAGATATATGTATTGCAGATATTTTCCCCCAGTCTCTGGCTTGTCTTCTCATTCTCTTAACGGCTTCTTTCACAGAGAAAACTGTTTTTCTATTTTAGGGAAGCCCAGTATATTTATTTTTTCTTTTAAGGATCATGCTTAGGGTGTTGTATCTAGAAACCATCACCAGATGCTAGGTCATGTAGAATTTCTCCTCTGTCTTCTTGCATAAGTTTTATTGTCTTGTATTTTTTATTTAGGTCTATGATATACTTTCAGTTAACTTTTGTGAAACATGTGTGATCTCTATCTAGGTTCATTTTCTTTTTGAACAGCAATTTTTTTGTTATAAGTTCTGTCCTTTGTTGAATTGCCTTTTCTCCTTTGTCAAAGATCAGTTGACTGTATTTCATTGATCAGCTGTCTATTTTACCAACATTACACTGTCTTGATTGCTGTTGCTTTTACACTGTCTTTTTTTAAATTAATTTTTATTGGCATATAGTTGATTTACAATGTTGTGTTAGTTTCTGCTGTACAGCAAAGTGAATCAGTTATACATATATCCACTCTTTCTACGATTCTATTCCCATATAGGTCATTACAGAGTATTGAGTAGAGCTCCCTGTGCTATACTGTAGGTTCTTGTTAGTTATCTATTTTACAGTAAGTCTTAAAATTGGGTAATGTGAGTCCTCCAACTTTGCTCTGTTTTCTTTAGTATTGTGTTGGCCAGTGTAGATCTTCTCACTTTCCGTATAAACATTAGAATAAGTTTGACAACACTTGCAAAATAACTTGCTGAGGTTGTGATTGAAGCATTGTATTGCTTCATCCATTTCATAAGTATTAACATCTTAACAATTTGATTTTCCCAGTCCATAAACTTAGGATACCTTTCTATTTGTTTAGATGTTCTTTGATTTCTTTCATCAGAGTTTTGTAGTTTTCCCCTTGTCAATGTTCTACATATTTTGCTAGATTTATATATAAGTATTTCATTTTGGGGGGGTACTATTGTAAAGTGTATTATTTTTCATTTCACATTCCAGTTGTTCACTGCTGGTATATAGGAAAGGAACTGACCTCTATATCAACCTTATATCTTGTGGCTTTACTGTACTTATTTATTGGTTTGAGGAGATTTTTTATTTGTCAATTCTTTGGGATTTTCTACGTAGACAGTAACGCCATCTGCAAACAAAAACAATTCATTCCTTCTTTTCCAAACTGCATATATTTTATTTCCCTTACTTGTATTATTGCAGTAGCCAGGATCTTCAATATGATGTTGAATAGAAGTAGTGAGAAAGGACATAGTTGCCTTATTCCTAGTATTAGGGGAAAGAATCCAGTTTTTCACCATTAAGTAGCTGTAGATTTTTTTGTTGATGTTCTTTATCAAGTTGTTCAAGTTCCCCTATTTTCTTAGTTTGCTGAAAAAATTTATAATGAACGGGTGTTGGATTATTTTCAAATGCTTTTTCTGCTTCAAATATGATCATATGCATTTTCTTCTTTAGCCTGTTGGTGTGGTAAATCACATGATTGGTTGTTGAATGTTGAGCCAGCCTTGCATACCTGGAATAAATCTCACTTCTTTGTGGTGTATTATTACTTTTATGCCTTGTTGATTGATTTGCTAATATCTTGTTTACATTTTTGGGCATAAGAGATATTTGTCTTTAGTTTTACTTTCTTATAATGTCTTTATCTTATTTTGATATTTGGGAAATGCTAGCCTCACAGCTATTTAGGACAATTCTATTCTTACTGATGATTTCGCCTGCTTGATCTATCAATTACAGAAAGACGGTTATTGACGGCTCAAGCTATAGTAGTGAATTTACTCATTCTTCTTTCCATTGTATCAGGTTGTGTCCAATCTACTGATGAGCCTATCAAAGATATTCTTCAATTCTCTTACAGTGTTTTTATTTCTAACATTTCCTTTTGATTCTTTCTTAGTTTCTAATCTTCTTACATTACCAAGCTGTTTTTGCATATTGCATGCCTTTTCCATTACAGCCGCTAACTTATGAACTGTAGTTACATAAAATTTCTTGCCTGGTAATTGGAATACCAGTGTTCTATCTGCATCTGGATCCAATGATTTATTATTTTGCTTCAGTCTATGTTTTTTTTTTATTGCCTTTTATTCTGTCTTATAAATTTTTGTTGAAAACCAGACATTGTATATTGGTTAGTAGTAACTGAGGTAAATAGGCCTTTAGTGTGAGGATTTACATTAATCTGGCTAGGACTGGGCTTTAGCTGACGATCACTGTGCTTGTAGGTACCCAAGTCTACAGCTAATGTCCTTGTTTTGTTTCCTCTCTTACCTTTGAGCTCCCCTAAGTCGTCCTCCTTGGAGAAAGTCTGTGTCTTCTAACCCTTTCAGCTGTAATTCACTGTTACTTATTATACCGGACCCCAATTAGCATGTCAGTTGTCTGGGAGGAGCATTCTATAATCTTATGAAAATAACTCAGTCTTTTAGTCTGCCGGTATCTCTGCGCTGTGACCTTGGCAGATGTTTTTCCCACCTTCCATAAGATAAGGCAACTTGGGAACAGAGTAGGAGGAATGTCCTTTCTGGCTGTGACATGGTTCAGGTAAAGTCTTTTCCCTGTAGAGTAGACAGTTGTTATGGAGAACATTCCGGGGGTATTTAACATAGGTTACTTTACCCCTCCCCCTGCCAAAACGAGGAAGGGAATATTTTTGGTTCTTCACCATGAGAACCAGATGAAATTTCTGAAATACACCTAGGAAAGTTTGGAGACCCTGTAAGACTGGAGTTTGTCAGACTCAAGCTAGTGTACTCTTAGCCTCCAGCCGTTCCTCAGAAACACCACTTCGTGTTCTTTCATTTTTGTGGCTCTAGCTGTTTCTGCTCCAGGAAAGTAGATGTTAGCTTGACTCTAGATTCACTTATCTCTCTGGTTTTCAGCATGGTAATCAGTGCCACAACCTCAGTTCTCTAATAGGTCCAAGAAAAGTCATTGATTTTCAGTTTGTTCCATGCTTTCTTGTTGTAAGTGTGGAAGCTACAACTTCCAGGCTCTCCTAATGTTGCGACTGAAACTGGAGGTCTGAACTGAATGTTCAAGAGGAAATTTTAAATACTAATTTGACCAACATCTGCTTAATCTGTGCTCTATGAATCACCTAAAAATGCATGCAAATTTGTATAGCATACATACTGTGTACTTTTCAAGGGGTCTAAAGCTTTTATTAAATTCTTAAAGAGTTGAATGATTTGAAAAACTAAGAACAACACGATAGAGAATAATTCCTTTCATTTCGGTATGTAAAAATACAACTCAGGTCCCCAAGCTAAGGAGTGACAAGAAAAGATAAAATACATTACTTTTTGCTTTCATTTTAATATCTTTTAACAATGAACTTAAATTCCAAATTAAAAGGCAGTATGTGCCGTATACATTCAGTTTGTGAAAAGTTACCCCGCTTCAATAGTCCACCAAATAATTTTGACAAAAGATTTGTAATTTCGCTTTACATAAATTCATTCTAAAGCCAGGCAAAATAATATGGTTTTCTAAGACGTAATTGAAGAGCAGACTTACCGAGATGCAGGACTAATATAAGGTTCTAACAAGGCAAAGAAGACGCTCAGTGGTTTTTGGGGGATTTTTTGTTTGTTTTTTTACTTTTCTAAAAAACAAAGACTTAGCCTCATCTATTCATAGAAGAGAGTAAGCTAACAATTACAAATCTGATGTTGGAGACATCTCTCATGCTGTATGTTACACGAATACTATTAGTAATAAAACAGCAAGATAAAAGGTTACTTTTTAATTTTGTACCACTGTGTAAATCATTGTACTTATTTTCAGGTCTGATTAGATGGCATTGCTGAGAGAATGTAAAAAAAAGAGCTTACATGCGAGCATTAGATTAATATAACTTTTATTAAAAGAACGTTACGGTGGCAATATCAAATCCCCAACTGTTCTCTGTCATCTCTGGGAGATAAAAAGGAAAAGAAGCCCCACCGTTTGCGGGGAGAAGACCCTGTGGCTAGTCCATCACTATTTTGCTTTTGTTCCGTATTTCACATTACCACTCCACTTCCTAACAGTAGCCTTTGAAAGATGAAAGTGGACTCTCACTGAGAATTTCACACAAATGGATTAATTTGTGTCGCCATTTTTGGCATGTCACCATGGATACGGCCATCTGACGGCCTCAGTGCAGCTGTGAGCTGATTGACGGTCCATTCACAGTTCAAGGCTTTACAAAACCAGTAACAAGAAAGAACGCTCATTAGTGGACAAGGACCCTACTTATGCATGTGGGCGACTAAATATTATGTCTCAGTAAATCTGACATTCATATCAATATCACCATGGAAGAGTGTATTAAAAACATGCAGACTTAGTATATATATATATATATATATATATATGTATACTAAATATGTACTATATAATACTAAATATGTATATATATATTTGATACCTCGCTTTCTTTTCTCTTCATTTAAATCTAGCTAAATGACAATGGAATGGAAGCACAAACAGAAGAGTGTTTATGCTGTAAATCCTATATTTTCTAAAAAAAAAAAAATCGAAGGACAAAAAGCCATTTCTTGTTATAAACTTACAGACTGGTATTAGATTAATAAAAGGGAGTAATTTCTGTCACTTACTATGAAATGGGAAATCTGCCTTCTGTACGTGCCATTGTGAAGTAGAATTTGACATTTTACATTGTCACACACCCAGATGTACAAAAATGTAGCTTTATTCCTCTGTAATTAAACTTAGCTCCTGAGACTCCAGGGCTGCTTGGTAGTGAGACACCTTCCTCGTGCACCCAAGGTATACCTCATATAGTCTGGGGTATCTGCCTGTCAGTTCAGGAAGTGCCCTCCTCACGTCTCTAATTCTCCTCTTCCGGGTGAGATCTGCGTTGCTGACTTGGCTTTTCCATTGCCCTGTTACCAAGGAGGGGAGACTGTCCTGTCTCGCCATGCCCTCGCTGGCCCCTGCAAGACCTGCCCCTCTGGCCTTGAGCACTGACCCCCGTCCTGCTGCCTCTTCTGCTGGTGTCAGCATCCATCCACAGCCTGCAGCCGTCGGGTCCCTGTTCCAATGTGCTCTTCAGCCTCGATGCCAGGCCCTCTGTCTGTCTGCTCAGCCCCTTCTGTGTACTTCCTGGGGTGTTCGGGAATGCTTACCTGCTTTTCGCATGCTACAGGGAGGTGCCTGAGAAGATGAGGCTGACCTCAGACCTCACTGCACGGACATCCCAGTACCTGAGACACCGAGAAGGAAGCCTTTCAGCTAATGGGACACAGAGAAACTTTGTCTAACTCTGTTGAATCATGACCCACCCTAACCCTTCATATTATGTCTCATCAGAGAAGGGAACTACATGTGAAGCTGATTTTGACACTTTGATGTTCTTTAGCCATGAGTCTCCCTTTATTTCTACCAAAGGGCCAGAAATAACAACTCCTTCAGGACTTTGAGCGCTCAAGATCCCTGCTGTTTTCCTTAGAATCAGAATCAAAAGGCATCGTTTGGCGCGTAACCCATGTATAATATAAGCTAATCCATCAACATGACAGCACAAATGAACCTGAGGTCCTACTGTCCTCTCCAGCACTGATGGTTCAGTAGGATTTACTGTTCCACATCCTCTCTTTTTCTGTTAAATTGGGCAGAAACACCAGATCAGAATGAACGTTTTGGCACTGCTTACTAGAAATATTTCCTGTGAATTAAAATTTTAGCACCGCAATGAATCAGCACACTGATCGACTGTGGAACGTGGGAATATTTGCACACAGCGTGCAGGTGCATCTTAAATTGAAATGCTCTTTGTTAAAACAGTCTGATGACTCAATCCTAAAGCAGTGGAATTGGGTAAAAATAATGTGCATCCTATATGGGAATAAATCATGTAGATAAAATGTGGAGCTAGATGGGATATACAAGATTTACATAGTATGTCTTTTTTTCTGTCGTTGTTTATAAATTATCCAAGTTCATTACAGAACTTGGTCGTTCAGAAAGACACCAGGGAGGAAGGGGGAAGCAGCTGGGAGATCTAATCCATGTGATGAAAGGCAATTAATGAGGAGAAAAGAACTCGGGAGAGAAAAACTCATACGGCAAGATAAAAAGTATAAGAGAGCAAGTAGTAGGCAGTATAGAGAAAATATAGTACTTAATTTTCAATTGTCTGGTTTGTATCTGTTGTAAGGGCTGTTTTCTACTTCCTCTTAGATAATAATGATAGCATCAAATCTATTTGCTTTTCTTACACTTGTGTTTGAAATCCAATGGTAAACTTTGAGATGATACTTTGATCAGGAAATAATAGAAGAGTCTCTTTATTCAGTTTTCTGTGAAGCCTCAATCCCAAATCTTTGAAAATGGAATGTGGCCAGGAAAAGGTCAGAAGTTCCAGGCTTTAAAAATATTAAATAACACTAACTAAAGGAAAGAATGAACAACGACCCATTTGGAAAAAGTTATTTCACTTATAACAATTATTGTTATAGATGGAGAGGTAGCTGACACAGGGTGTTTTGGGGGACTGATTTTTCAAATATATGCAATTAGAGAACAGGAATGAATGGGTAAATTGCTCTTAAAAGAGAATTAAGCAGAGTCTTTCATCTTAGAAAATCCAGTTGGAAATCTCAGTGTGTATCTTTTAAAGAGTCTCAGTTCATTTTTTATATATGAAACCTCTTTGGTGTCAAAAGGATTTCAAGCAAAATAAAAATTGAAAAACAAGAAGCTCCGAAGAGAAAGTTACAAATTAAATATAGAGATACATTGATCTGGATTATTATAAGCATGTGGGTAAATAGCTATTAATTTTGCTTCTGGAAATTTCTGAGTGTTTTCACCTTTAGTAAAGGAGCATTTTAGTCATTTTAAAAATTTATATCTGTTTCATCTGGATGATAAAAGTCATGACATTTTTGTTTTCTAAGATCTTGAACATGATTTATCAAAATAATACATATTGGTATCTGGCTGTGATATCAGTACTGACTCCCCAATGTCATTAATTCACTAAGAATGAATATAACCATATTATTGGGTGAAATTATAAGTTTAAAGATGATTATAAGGAAAATCTTAGCATTGGTGATGGCAACACATTCAGCAGTTAATAGTAAAGCCTAAATATTTGTGTCAAGTAGACAATAAAATATAAATCAAATTGTACAACTTGATTGTGACCTATACTTACAAAAATCTTTTAAGTTAAAATTTAAAATAGAGATTTAAAAATGCTTTGCAGATATTGAAGCATTATGGGGAAAGAAGCCTGTTTACAAGCCCAGAAATAGCAATGGTGAAGAAGAGTAATTTCAAATGCACGGTTCTGTCATTACTGCCACAGCTGAGGGCCGGCATGGGCAGTGACTGTTTGAATTGTCGGCAGTAACTGTGTCCTTAGTGGGCCCCCCTGCCTTTCACTTTAAAAAATTTCTCAGAAATGCCAAATTTATATTTCAGAATACAATAATACACACATCGTACACTTGAGAGGAGAATTTGACATTGATTTTAAACATAATTATCCATGAATAATTTGAATCCATATAATTAGAATTTATGTTCTATATATAATTTTATTCTCTGCCTATGGTTTACTCTTAATTAGGTACTTGGCCTGATAACTTTGAATTTCATGGTTTATTTTTTTTTCTCTGCCAACTCCATTTTACTTCCTACTGATATATTTTTTAAAAAAAACAAAGAAACACCAGCAACTATATTTAGTCCAGGCAGAGTAACATGAACTAAATTTTCTTGAGTAGATACCAGTGCCAAACACTCTGCTACATGCTTTATGTTCTTTATCTCCTTTAAACCTCGTAGCACATCTATACCAGGCACTGTTAGTGTCATTTTACAAATAAGCAACTTGAGGTGCAAAGAGGTTAAGCAATTTGCCCAAAGTCTCAAAGCTAATAAATGGCAGAGCAACGACATGAATCTAACTTCAATGATACTTAGCACTTGCAGATAAAATTCTTCAAAGTTCTTGAATCCGTGTTGTACACTTTATTTTATTAACATACCAATCACTTTATTGATAAGGAAGTTTCCATAAGTTTGATTTAAGCTAACCTAAATGTGATTAATTTAGGATAAACTAAATATGAAGGTTATGTTTTAATCAATTAAGACCAAAAGGCAGCAAGGGAAAATTTTTTAGAGAGGCTGTCAAGTATCTGGGAGCTGAAATTTAAAGAAATGTAAGTACACAACACTTGGGCTGAGAGTGAATTAAATGTCAGCAAAAGAAACAGCATCTTAAGAGCGCACAGTTCTTTAGTGCTTGTCCTTCATATAAGGCGGCATGGAGTGTGGAATGATTCCATGATCCTATAGTCACCTCTTGTCCCAATTTCTCGTCCTGGTGAAATCTGTATCCTGCTCACATCATGCCTTCTATGCTATCTTTTCCACTGCATTGACACAAAGAAAAAACACAATTTTTTCTCTTTACTTCCCCAAGCAATCAGTATCGAAGCCCATTGTATGTGATAGAATTCAGCTGAGTATTTGAGAGGATCAGAGAGGTTTAGCAGAATACACAAATAAATAAAATTATAGAATGTGATGCATAATCCGGTTACTATGCTAACAGGTCAGACCTAATTACACAATAAAGGGCTCTCTGAGAAGTAACCTTTAAGCTATTACACAGAACATCTAAAGACAGATGTACACATCTAAAAAGATTGAAAATCTATATACCATAATGTTGAGAGTGGTGAAAGATGTTAGTAATGTTTTCTTCTTCACATGTATTGTTAAAAATTTCTATGATAAACATTAAAATGTCTAAGAAAAAAGGCAGTTTTTAAAGTAACTTGAAATCAAGAACCATAAATTAAATAATTGTGACTTTTTCTGGAGGGCCCTTTGTACAACCCATTGGCTTAAACATCAATGTATTCCTCAGTGCCTTTCATATAAAAAATTAATCAGTGAATGAATATAGATACAGATGAAACACACTTTCCCATAGCCCATGTTCACAAAGCATACTCAGAGTACTCTGAGTACTGAAATATCTAAAAACTTTATTCAATTTATGTAATATTGTGTTTATATATAAATTTGATGAAAAATACAGAATATTACTACTTATTTGATTTTTTAAAAAATATTACATAGAATTTCATAATTATTTTTAAAATCCTTGGTTTAACTAGGCACTAGAAGAATTAGATTGGTCTCTTTTAACTTATTACTTCACTTTATTTTTATTGATATTTTTAATTTTTTACAAATGTTTTGAATTCATTTCTTTGAAATTTCAGGAAGATATGGACATTGGAACAAACCTTTCACAAATTAGAATAGATTATTTATTTCTAATATCTTTGACCAATGTAAGCCCATTTATGTATTTTTTTCCTTCAAAATATGGAGAGTCAAACATATTACCATGTAAGTAAAAAGATACTTTTTATTAAGTGTTTTATACATACATAAACTGCTCTGTTTTAAGGCTTTTCACTGAGTAACCTTAAAATCAGTTTAACTAACAACAGATATTTTTTATAATTCACTTAAGATAATTAAACATTCTACATCTGAAAAATATACCTCATAAATATTGTCTTTTAATGCCTTTCAGATGGTGTAGTTAAATGATCATTTTAAAAGATGGTGAATTATTTAGAATTTCACATGTTATACTAATATCTCTTCAAATATAATCTCCTGTTAAATAGCCCATGAAGCTTCCAAATAAATTCAATGGGTAAAATCCTAGACACAATAAAGTTCAAATAAATTTCAGCATTAGAGACACATGGACCCATGTAAGTTCTACTTCAAGGGATTGTTCTTTAGAGCAGTAATTGGCAAGTGGTTTGAAGCAATCAATCAGAAGTTTCCATGAGTAAGTAGGAGGCAAAATATTGTGGTCTTGGCTCGAGGATACCCTGGTGGAATGTCCATTCACATCCATCATGAGCAGAGCCCACTTTGTTTTACATGACACTTGTATACTTCATCAAGGGAAGTGCTAATCAACATACAAGAGCTTTTATTTCAACATTTAAAGCGTATAAAGAACAAGTCATGGTAGCTCTTCCAAATAATCTCCAGGGCAGGAAAGAGGAGCCAGAATAAGCCACGCAAGCCTGTTGCCCCACCAGTGACATTTATCTTGAGCCTGAGCTACTTCCTGATGTAGATGTTGGAGACACTTCATTTTGTATGTGACTTCAAACCAGCTCCCTAAAATGAGGTGAAAATGAAATGTTCAATCTTGGACCCGAAGAAGGGGTAAGCTATGATGAGTGCTACTGCTAAATGGAGCTCACTAGTGCTTTTGCCAGGATTTTCATTTTCTCCTCTTGTATAAAATGGGCTCATCTTCTGAGAGTCAAATAGAGGAAAAGACTATGTTGCATTTATATCCAAATTCAAATAGCTTCAATTCACATTTGCTGAACAAGGATCATCTATTTCAAGACACAAGAGAACTCTATAATGAGAGACTGCCCGCAGTTTTCCTTTAAGGTCTGGAACAACATGTGTCTAGCAATCCTTGTGCCAAATAGGACAAAGGAAAGAGCTGGTGAAATGAGGTCATGAGAACAGAAGAACTTGCTTGTAATTTTATTAAACTTTTGAAGGCCTTAGTTTGACTCTATGATGTAGAATCCAGCTAGCTTGTCTTAGCTGGTTTCCAAGTCAATAGATCCTTGAATGGTCCTGACTTATGGCTTGTACCTCATCTGCCTCAAGCGTCCCAGGAAACCAGGAAATCCAACACAGAGCCCTCTTCAACCACAAAGCTTCGTATAGGGTGTGCCCATGACAGTCATAGCATACTGATAGCATCTGATCATAGCATACTGACCATCTGATCAGTAAATCTGAGCCCAAGATGACCTCATTCTATTTTTTATTTCCTCAAAGATTTGATGGAAGAAAGAATGGAAATATGAAAAATATCTCGAGAGGTTTTATTCATTTTAATCATCAAAATAGTTAGATAATGGAGAAAAAAAGGAAAAATCATAAGTATATCTGAATCTCATTTTTTTTTCCCAAAAAGGAAAGGCTTTTCAGAGTTGATTTATGGATTGTCAAGATTTAAAGAAGTTACATTCTGGGAGAATTCACAATTTCTCTTCCCATAATACATCATAGAAAACTACCTGTAAAGGATACTGAAGGAAGAAGATTTTACAATATTGTAAACCTGAGAGAAGGTTTACATACAGAAAGTAGGTGTTTCAAAAGGGAGTCAATGGGGCTTACCTGGCGGCGCAGTGGTTGAGAGTCCGTCTGCCGATGCAGGGGACACGGGTTTGTGCCCCGGTCCGGGAAGATCCCACATACCGCGGAGCGGCTGCGCCCGTGAGCCATGGCCGCTGAGCCTGCGCGTCCGGAGCCTGTGCTCCGCAATGGGAGAGGCCACAACAGTGAGAGGCCCGCGTACCGCAAAAAAAAAAAAAAAAAAAAAAAGAGTCAATGCACATATTTTAGTTGAGGTGTGGGATAGGCAAGATAAGGACAGGAGTGGTAATACAGTACAGAGAGTTTAAGGAAAACGTAGAATGAGAGGATCCTCATTAAGTAATGTAATAGGAAGCAATAGTAGTGTTTTGAGGAATTTGAACAATCAATATATTCTCTTAAAAACACCTGAGTCAAGGAACTAGGCCCATGTTTATTGATCACTTTATACCAGTTGTTCTGCTAGCCACATCAGTCCCCAAGAGGTATGGATTAATTATAAATCCACCCTGGAAGGTGTGGACTTAATTCTCTCAAACTCACCATGACATACGAATTTGCATTTTAAATGACTGATATTCAGAGTCAATATCTTGCCAAAGCCCACATTGTTTTTAAAAACATGTTGACAAAAAGGGCAGTAGTGGCCAGTTATGGAAGCATGGATCAAGAGAAGTAGAAGCAACAGAATTTGAATGAAATTTAGGAGCTTGTTTTCATCTCAGATCACACTGTACTGCTTTCTTTCTCTGGAATATATGGTGTTCGGCACCGGTGTCCCTGGGGAAGGGGTTCTTCCGTGAGCTCTCACACACTCTCCCTGAGCTTATCCCAATCACTACACTCACCAGTCCATGTCTTGATGTCTCTTAATATGTCCGTTGACCCCTCTTGGCAATGAACTTCTTAAGAGCAAGAATGGTGTCTTTTTCACAGAGTTAACCATGGAGGCTCATTCAGTGCCTGGGACACAGGACAAGTGTTACACATATTATGGTTGAGAAGGATGTGGTAATAAAGATAAACGGAAAGAAACTTACTCAAATGGTATTACCAAGGTATAAAGGCAGACCCGGTTTAGAAGAAGAGTAAAGATATATCCCTGCATGGTTTCTAGGTAACAGGATGGCTGTACCCTTTGAAGGGGGCTGGGAGGGCCTGAAGGACCCATCAACAGCTCAGGAGAGCCATGCTTAGCAGAGTGCTTGGTGGCAGAATGAGATAAAGGAAGCTCTTTGAAAGACTGACTGATTGTGCCTTATAGTGAAGAGAGTTTCCATTACACTTGAAATGATTCAAGCTTCTTACCTTCCCTACCTGGCCCTGCATTAGCTGGTGCCTGTCTCTTTCTCCAGCCTCATCCCCTATTTCTATTCTTCTCATTACCTTTATTCCAAATCCAGGTCTTCTGTCTATTTCTGGAACATGCCAGGTGTATTCCTACCTGGGGTCTTTACAGGGCTGGTTCCATCTTAACATTCAAGTTACCACTTCTTCCAGGAGGGTTTCAATAATAACAGTATATGAAATGCCTTCCTCCACCCCCAAGCATTGTCATGCTCTTTCAATGCTTGTCGATCTCCGAATTTATATTATTTATTCATTTCATGATTTACTTGCTTCTCTTTCATCTCAGCACTGGAATTTTGAGCTACATGAAAGCAGGTACTTGGGCGTTTCACTTTTAAATCCCCAATGCCTGGTGCCTATAAGTGCTTAATAAATGTTTGTAAATAAGTGAATGAATTGATCACCCACCCTGCCATCTTGCTGGGTAGCATTATCAGTGAGAATGGATAGAAATGAAAATAATAGCTAATAATAATTAACTTATTATTACTATATTCTGGGCACTAAGTGCTTTCTGTGGACTAAAATATTTAATCTTCAGAGAAACCTAACATGATCCCAGTTTTGCACATGAAAAACTAAGACCCTGAGGGTTTATAATGTTTAGTATAGAACATAGCACAACGTAGGTACAGGAGAATGTTAAGTTACACGAAATGACAGCATCTGGTTTTCTAACTTATCACCTGGCATATGAAATTGTTTCCCAACTTCATGGCGTCCACATCTTTGGCCCCTCCCACCGCGGGGAAAGGTTACACTTTACCTTCAGGATTTTGCAGCCACTGTGTAGTTTGTCTAAGGTGCCACCTGCCGCGGTAGATGTGCCAATCCCTTTGTTCCCACAGAGCCCTCTACCTAATTGTGATAAAGCTCATGGCACATTTACATTGCACATGTGTGTTTACTTGCCTGTCTTTCTGATGAGATGGAATTCTTCGAGGGCAAGGATACTGTCTTCTTATGCCGCTATCATCCGTGCCTGTCATAGCACCGAATAGATTCTCAGAAACCATTTACTGAATACCATTGTTCATAAACTGAAAAAAAATTTCAATTGCTTATTCTTCCAAACATAAGAATCCAAATTTTCACTAGTGAGATGTATTTTTTTAACATCTTTATTAGCGTATAATTGCTTTACAGTGGTGTTTTAGTTTCTGCTTTATAACAAAGTGAATCAGTTATACATATACACATATCCCCGTATCTCTTCACTCTTGCATCTCCCTCCCTCCCACCCTCCCTATCCCACCCCTCTAGGTGGTCACAAAGCACTGAGCTGATCTCCCGCTGCTATGCGGCTGCTTCCCACTAGCTATCTATTTTACATTTGGTAGTGTATATATGTCCATGCCACTCTCTCACTTTGTCCCAGCTTACCCTTCCCTCTCCCTGTATCCTCAACTCCATTCTCTAGAAGGTCTGCATCTTTATTCCCGTCTTGCCCCTAGGTTTTTCTGACCATTTTTTTTCTTTTTTACATTCCATATGTATGTGTTAGCATATGGTATTTGTTTTTCTCTTTCTGACTTACTTCACTCTGTATGACAGACTCTAGGTCCATCCACCTCACTACAAATAACTCAGTTTCATTCCTTTTTGTGGCTGAGTAATACTCCATTGTATATATGTGCCACATCTTCTTTATCCATTCATCTGTTGATGGATACTTAGGTTGCTTCCATGTCCTGGCTATTGTAAATAGAGATGCAATGAACATTTTGGTACATGACTCTTTTTGAATGATGGTTTTCTCAGGGTATATGCCCAGTAGTGGGATTGCTGGGTCATATGGTAGTTCTATTTGTAGTTTTTTAAGGGACCTCCATACTGTTCTCCATAGTGGCTGTATCAATTTACATTCCCAACAACAATGCAAGAGGGTTCCCTTTTCTCCACACCTTCCCAGCATTTATTGTTTGTAGATTTCTTGATGATGGCCATTCTGACCGGTGTGAGATGATATCTCATTGTAGTTTTGATTTCAATTTCTCTAATGATTAATGATGTTGAGCATACTTTCATGTGTTTGTTGGCAGTCTGTATATCTTCTTTGGAGAAATGTCTATTTAGGTCTTCTGCCCATTTTTGGATTGGGTTGTTTGTTTTTTGGATATTGAGCTGCATGAGTTGCTTGTATGTTTTGGAGATTAATCCTTTGTCAGTTGCTTCATTTGCAAATATCTTCACCCATTCTGAGGGTTGTCTTTTCTTCTTGTTTATGGTTTCCTTTGCTGTGCAAAACTTTGAAGTTTCATTAGGTCCCATTTGTTTATTTTTGTTTTTATTTCCATTTCTCTATGAGGTGGGTCAAAAAGGATCTTGCTGTGATTTATGTCATAGAGTGTTCTACCTATGTTTTCCTCTAAGAGTTTGATGGTGTCTGGCCTTACATTTAGGTCTTTAATCCACTTTGAGTTTATTTTTGTGCATGCTGTTAGGGAGTGTTCTAATTTCATTCTGTTACCTGTAGCTGTCTAGTTTTCCCAGCAGCACTTATTGAAGAGGCTGTCTTTTCTCCACTGTATATTCTTGCCTCCTTTATCAAAGATAAGGTGACCATATGTGCGTGGGTTTATCTCTGGGCTTTCTATCCTGTTCCATTGATCTATCTTTCTGTTTTTGTGCCAGTACCATACTGTCTTGATTACTGTAGCTTTGTAGTATAGTCTGAAGTCAGAGAGCCTGATTCCTCCAGCTCCATTTTTCTTTCTCAAGATTGCTTTGGCTATTCAGGGTCTTTTGTGTTTCCACACAAATCGTGAAATTTTTTGTTCTAGTTCTGTGCAAAATGCCAGTGGTAGTTTGATAGGGATTGCATTGAATGTGTAGATTGCTTTGGGTAGTAGAGTCATTTTCACAATGTTGATTCTTCCAATCCAAGAACATGATATATCTCTCCATCTATTTGTATCATCTTTAATTTCTTTCATCAATGTCTTATAATTTTCTGCATACAGGTCTTTTGTCTCCTTAGGTAGGTTTATTCCTAGATATTTTATTCTTTTTGTTGCAATGGTAAATGAGAGTGTTTTCTTAATTTCACTTTCAAATTTTTCATCATTAATGTATAGGAATGCAAGAGATTTCTGTGCATTAATTTTGTATCCTGCTACTTTAACAAATTCATTGATTAGCTCTAGTAGTTTTCTGGTAGCATCTTTAGGATTCTCTATGTAGAGTATCATGTCATCTGCAAATAGTGACAGCTTTACTTTTTCTTTTCTGATTTGGATTCCTTTTATTTCTTTTTCTTCTCTAATTGCTGTGGCTAAAACTTCCAAAACTATGTTGAATAAGAGTGGTGAGAGTGGGCAACCTTGTCTTGTTCCTGATCTTAGTGGAAATGCTTTCAGTTTTTCGCCATTGAGGATGATGTTTGCTGTGGGCTTGTCATATATGGCCTTTATTATGTTGAGGAAAGTTCCCTCTGTGCCTACTTTCTGCAGGGTTTTTATCATAAATGGGTGTTGAATTTTGTCAAAAGCTTTCTCTGCATCTATTGAGATGATCATACAGTTTTTCTCCTTCAGTTTGTTAATATTGTGTATCAGGTTGATTGATTGGCATATACTGAAGAATCCTTGCATTCCTGGGATAAACCCCTCTTGATCATAGTGTATGATCCTTTTAATGTGCGGTTGGATTCTGTTTGCTAGTATTTTGTTGAGGATTTTTGCATCTATGTACATCAGTGATATTGGCCTGTAGTTTTCTTTCTTTGTGACATCTTTGTCTGGTTTTGGTTTCACAGTGATGGTGGCCTCATAGAATGAGTTTGGGAGTGTTCCTCCCTCTGCTATCTTTTGGAAGAGTTTGAGAAGGATAGGTGTTAGCTCTTCTCTAAATGTTTGATAGAATTCGCCTGTGAAGCCATCTGGTCCTGGACTTTTGTTTGTTGGAAGATTTTTAATCACAGTTTCAATTTCAGTGCTTGTGATTTGTCTGTTCATACTTAGAAATGTTGTGCATTTCTAAGAATTTGTCCATTTCTTCCAGGTTGTCCATTTTATTGGCATATAGTTGCTTGTAGTAATCTCTCATGATCCTTTGTATTTCTGCAGTGTCAGTTGTTACTTCTTCTTTTTCATTTCTAATTCTATTGATTTGAGACTTCTCCCTTTTTTTCTTGGTGAGTCTGGCTAGTGGTTTATCAATTTTATTTATCTTCTCAAAGAACCAGCTTTCAGTTTTATTGATCTTTGTTACATTTCCTTCATTTCTATTTCATTTATTTCTGATCTGATCTTTATGATTTCTTTCCTTCTGCTAACTTTGGGGGTTTTTTGTTCTTCTTTATCTAATTGCTTTAGGTATAAGTTTAGGTTGTTTACTTGAGATGTTTTTTGTCTTAAGGTAGGGTTGTATTGCTATAAATTTCCCTCTTAGGACTGCTTTTGCTGCATCCCATAGGTTTTTGGTTGTTGTGTTTTCATTGTCATTTGTTTCTAGGTATTTTTTGATTTCCTCTTTTATTTCTTCAGTGATCTCTTGGTTATTAAGTAGTGTGTTGTTTAGCCTCCATGTGTTTGTATTTCTTACAGATTTTTTCCTGTAATTGATATCTAGTCTCATAGCATTGTGGTCGGAAAAGATACTTGATATGATTTCAATTTTCTTAAATTTACCAAGGCTTGATTTGTGACCCAAGGTACGGTCTATCCTGGAGAATGTTCCATGAGCACTTGAGAAGAAAGTCTATTCTATTGTTTTTTGATGGAATGTCCTATAAATATCAATTAAATCCATCTTGTTTAATGTATCATTTAAAGCTTGTGTTTCCTTATTTATTTTCATTTTGGATCATCTGTCCATTGGTGAAAGTGGGGTGTTAAAGTCCCCTACTATGATTGTATTACTGTTGATTTCCCCTTTTATGGCTGTTAGTATTTGCCTTATGTATTGAGGTCCTCCTATGTTGGGTGCATAAATATTTACAATTGTTATATCTTCTTCTTGGATTGATCCCTTGATCATTACATAGTGTCCTTCTTTGTCTCTTGTAATAGCTTTGTTTTAAAGTCTATTTTGTCTGATATGAGAATTGCTACTCCAGCTTTCTTTTGATTTCCATTTGCATGGAATATCTTTTTCCATCCCCTCTCTTTCAGTCTGTATGTGTCCCTAGGTCTGAAGTGGGTCTCTTGTAGACAGCATATATACAGGTCTTGTTTTTGTATCCATTCAGCCTGTCTATGTCTTTTGGTTGGAGCATTTAATCCATTTACATTTAAGGTAATTATCGATATGTATGTTCCTATTACCATTTTCTTAATTGTTTTGGGTTTGTTATTGTAGGTCTTTTCCTTCTCTTGTGTTTCCTGCCTAGAGAAGTTCCTTTAGCATTTGTTGTAAAGCTGGTTTGGTGGTGCTGAACTCTCTTAGCTTTTGCTTGTCTGTAAAGCTTTTAATTTCTCTGTCAAATCTGAATGAGATCCTTGCTGGGTAGAGTAATCTTGGTCGTAGGTTTTTCTCCTTCATCACTTTAAATATGTCCTGCCACTCCCTTCTGGCTTGCAGAGTTTCTGCTGAAAGATCAGCTGTTAACCTTATGGGGATTCCCTTATGTGTTATTTCTTGTTTTTCCTTTGCTGTTTTTAATATTTGTTGTTTGTATTTAATTTTCGATAGTTTGATTAATATGTATCTTGGCATATTTCTCCTTGGATTTATCCTGTATGGGACTCTCTGTGCTTCCTGGACTCGATTAACTATTTCCTTTCCCATATTAGGGAAGTTTTCAACTATAGTCTCTTCAAATATTTTCTCAGTCCCTTTCTTTTTCTCTTCTTCTGGGACCCCTATGATTCGAATGTTGGTGCGTTTACTGTTGTCCCAGAGATCTCTGAGACTGTCCTCAATTCTTTTCATTGTTTTTTCTTTATTCTGCTCTGCAGTAATTATTTCCACTATTTTATCTTCCAGGTCACTTATCTGTTCTTCTGCCTCAGTTATTCTGCTATTGATCCTGTCTAGAGAATTTTTAATTTCATTTATTGTGTTGTTCATCACTGTTTGTTTGCTCTTTAGTTCTTCTAGGTCCTCGTTAAACCTTTCTTGTATTTTCTCCATTCTGTTTCCAAGATTTTGAATCATCTTTACTATGATTATTCTGAATTCTTTTTCAGGTAGACTGCCTATTTCCTCTTCATTTGTTAGGTCTGGTGGGTTTTTGCCTTGCTCCTTCATCTGCTGTGTGTTTCTCTGTCTTCTCATTTTGCTTTACCTACTGTGTTTGGGATCTTCTTTTCGCAGGCTGCTGGTTCATAGTTTCCGTTGTTTTTGGTGTCTGTCCCCAGTGGCTAATTTTGGTTCAGTGGGTTGTGTAGGCTTCCTGGTGGAGGGGACTAGTGCCTGTGCAGGAATGTCTCCGCTTTTTCCTCCGCACCCGTTGCTGCACTCTCCTCCACGGCTCCGAAGCTCCCCCCTTCCGCCACCTGCAGTCTCCACCTGCGAAGGGGCTTTTAGTGTGTGGAAACCTTTCCTCCTTCACAGCTCCCTCCCACTGGTGCAGGTCTCCTCCCTATTCTTTTGTCTCTGTTTTTCCTTTTTTCTTTTGCCCTACCCAGGTACATGGGGGAGTTTCTTGCCTTTTGGGAGGTCTGAGGTCTTCTGCCAGCGTCCAGTAGGTGTTCTGTAAGAGTTGTTCCACGTGTAGATGTATTTCTGATCTATTTGTGGGGAGGAAGGTGATCTCCACGTCTTACCCTTCCGCCATCTTGAAGCTCCTCTCTCGTAAAATATATTTTTAAGTAATCTCAAAATGACTAGTTTGATAAAAAATAGTATTTTTTAAATTATGGAATAATTAGGTTAATTCAGTCACAGAGTACATATTTTAATCATGTCAGAGACGGGCATCTTGCAAAATATATATTGGTCTTAGAAACATGTATGGATGTGACTTTTTTGGCCACATTATTAAAAGTATAACTGTGAGGTTTCAGATTCCCTTCATATATAAGTAGTAGTTCATCAGGTCACTCCCCTAACACACAGTTCATTCGAGATAAGAAAACATCTAGCAGTTCAGCATTGGGATTTGGTGAAGCAGATCATCTAAAACAGTGGATGTTTTTCTAAGGCTTACCTGATTAATCCAGACCTCTGGAGTCTACTCTACTGAGCTAGAAATCTTAGAAGGAGAGGTGTTCTCATAACACTTTTCAACACAATTTGTTTTTGGCTTTAGCCAAAAATAATGTAAAAGAGACCTGTCAACACATTAAGGTCCAAGCTTAAAATTTTTTTTTTAAAGAAGACTTGGAGGTTAGAAAAGAAAAAAGTCTTTGAAATTAAAAAAAAGTTCCATTCTGGGTTGCAGTTCAAACAACAATAATAAAGCCACAACACAAGGGTAAATGCATTGGACAGTCATCCTTTATTTTAACAGATTATGATGTGGTCCCCTTTCAGGTAGGAACAGAGTCCATGCAGTCCTTCTCTGCCTCTGGTAAGTTCATCTCAATGAAAAGGATGAGGAGATGATGAAAAGATAAGAGTTCTAAGGAGGGCAGAGCCTATAATAAGAAACACAATAACAGGAAAAAGGTGGGGGACACACAGCATTAAAAGGGGCCTTAAGTGTGAACTTGGGGGGAAGAAAAGTGAAAACAAAGGAACGGCTGAAGCCAAGAAAGAGAGCAATTGATTCTTCTGCCCTGTGGATGAAAGCTTTGCCTGCATATTTGGAGAATGTTGACTTTCCCGTCAGGCAACTTTAATTGAACCCATGTTCTAAGAGTGACCAAAACAAGGTAAGGTACCAACTGGACTTGAACGAAGACTTTAATGTGCACACCTACAGATAATTTAACATTTCCAAAAGCATTTAAAATGGTTTTAGCAACATAGGAGCGATTTTGCTTTTAGTGTTCTGTGAAGCAAAAGCACAATTTAATTATCTTAATTTGATCTATTAAGTACTTGTTTGAAGGGGACTAGAATTCCAGGAATCTTATAAGACCAAGCTGCAGCAGCATTATTTAGGGACATAATTCCATACAAACTGGAGCATAAATAAAACCACAATACATAGAACTTGTGTGAAAAGAGGAAAAAAACCTACCAATCTAGGGTCAGCCTCTTAAAAGAGGCATTTGGTAAGGTTACAGTATGAGCCTGCAGATGCTATAGTGTCAAAAACTTTGTGGAGAAAATCTTTTCCATTTCCCTTTATTTATTTATTAATTTTTTTTTGGCGGTACGCGAGCCTTTCACTGTTGTGGCCTCTCCCGTTGCGGAGCACAGGCTCCGGACGCGCAGGCTCAGCGGCCATGGCTCACGGGCCCAGCCGCTCCGTGGCGTGTGGGATCCTCCTGGACCGGGGCACGAACCCGCGCTCCCTGCATCGGCAGGCGGACTCTCAACCACTGCGCCACCAGGGAAGCCCTCCCGTTATTTTTAAAACTAAATTGGTATCACCTGCCATGATCATCCACCTATTCTCTGGGCTAGTTCTATCTTTTGGTTCCCTAAGTTAAAGTCAATCCTCAAAGAACAAATTTCTATCACCACAGAAAATATTCAGAAGACTCTTAAAGTGACTTTTTAAATGGAGCCCCAAATCACATGAGCAGAGCGAAATGCATAGTATTTCAAGGCATGAAGGAAGAGTGGTGTAATTTGAATGTTGCTAGTGGTGGTGTTTTTCATCTTTCTTAATGCCCCATATTCACGTGATAATTGTAAGGTTGTGTTTACCCCTGATTTCTAAATCAACCACTCCTTTTCCATAGTTCCTAAAAGTATTTCAAGCGAAACGAAATACAGTTATAAAATGTGCATCTGTACGACCCACTGGCCCATTTGTGAAATGTGGTGCTCATTACTGATAGTGGAATTAGTGGGGAATGGGGAACCTATTTAGAAATGTTAGGAATTATCTCAGGAGGAGTGAGAACCTTAGTTGGACTGAAGCTGCCTGGAGAAATATGAAAAGAAAGACTCATAGGCTAGACTGCTATTTGTGCATCTTAATGCATGGTGGCCACAGCACAGCTGGGTGGAGATGGCATTCTCTTCCTGCAGAGCGAGAGAGGGCAGGTCGTAGGGAACAACGCCAAGATGCTCTACCAGCAGCCCGTGTCTCTTCTCTGGGAGCAGCAGAGGAGGTTAAAAAGCCTGTTTACGGTTCAACGATTTCTTCCTATGCAGCCTACACCATACACAAAGTTATGAATCCCACAGAAAGGCTGATTATAGTTCTCTTTTCCATGCTCTCCGGAATCCTAGGAGAGTTGGAAACAAGAATGGAAGACAGAGGACTATTACACTCAAGAGAGTAAGGACTTTCAGTGGAATGGTGCTGCCCGGGGCTCCGTTCAAAATGTAAACCATCATAACCACCCGGGATTTGGGGGCTGCCTGGGAGCCCAGGCTGCCATCACCCATGCCAGACCCGTGGACACTCGATACGTCTCTGGGGTGAGCTGAATCTGGGCCACACATGGGAACAAGCCAGATGATACTGGCAGTCTGCCCAAGCCACACCGGGATGGAAGGCATCCACCATTTCCTGATTCCAACAACAGGTTGGGGATTCCCAGATAAAGAAGTATGTCGTTACAAGCTTGTGGTGTAGACAAAGGTTTAGGCCGACATGACTAATCCATGGCGATTTTTGGACTTTCCCTCTGCTGGATCTGAAGCACCTCTGAGAAGCCTTCCCTGATGGCCACGGCTGGGAATCGGCCCAGATGACAGGGGTGCTTCCTTCTCTGAATTTCTGGATTCACGGTTCTCCACTTGGGATACCCTGGCAACCAAAAATCCAGCAAGGACCCTGAACCAAGGGGTTGGTGCAGGGTGAAGACAAGATATTAAACAAACGATATCCAGATAAGTCCTTTCATGACAATTGCGATAAAGGCTATGAAGAAGTACAGGACACTGAGAAAGCATAGTCATATATTCTATATCACCGATTCATCACTTAGCATTCAACACTTCCTTGCTTTCTATGGGTAATGAATTCCCCTGCTTCTGATAGGTGTCTAACCTTTCTGGGTAGACTGTAAACTCATGATCTCAGGGACTTGACCTGAGAGAGCATTATCTTGCAGAGATCCTTGCCATAGCCTCTCAAAAACACGTGATGGTTTACTTTTGCTGAACTGAATCGTGTTAAAGAACACAGTTCTGAAACAAAGACAAGGGGGGATGATTAGAGCCGAGCTCATTGTAGCTGCTGCCTGCATTGGGTGGGGCTGTTAAGGAAGGGAAATTGCTCTAGCAGTTGAAGTGTCTACACCCCTCTCAGTTACTATCTGAAATGCGTGGGAAAGGAAAATAAAAAGAATTGACTTTAAAATCCTCCACTTCCTATACCTTTAAAGGAGGGGACCTATAGCCCTTTGTGCAGCAGATATCGATCATGAGCCTTCAAAGGTGCTCAGGTAGCAGTAGAACCGAGGAGGGGGTGGAAAGTGATTGATTTCTTGGAAAATAAGTGAGGAGAATTAAGTTGGGGTGAAGGAATGCTGGGGATATAGAGCAAGGAGGCCGAGCACCCCCAGCTCTTTGTGCTAAACATCAGATGATCAGTGATACATGGAAAGAGAATGAAGGAAGACAGGATGTGCTTAAGTCTCTACGATAAGGTGATGGATTTGACCATGAAGCCTCCTGGCTCCTCTCACATCGCATCACATCACACGGGGCCACACCTGCTTCAACTGGAAAGTGCTAGCTCCCTCTCCTTCCTTCCCCAAACTCTGCACTGACTTTCCCAGGTTCACACCAAGCACACTGGCAAAGCCTGAAGCCACCTTCCAGCTGCTGGAAAGAATGCTTCTCTCCTACAGCATAGAGGAGGCTCCACGCCGGCACCACTGTCAGTGGATATGCACACTTCACGCAGAGCAGCCACACCTACGCTGTGCTTCGCTCTTTCACCGAGAAACACGGCAACAGCCACAAGAATTTTCCATCATTTTGGCTACAGAGCTCTCCAGAAATAGAGTATCTATTAGCTTGGCTTTCAGAATGTAATATTAGAAAGATCAAGTCTTTTTAAAACCACAAAGAGCATATAAAGTTGCAGAGTTCGGGATTGTTAGGGCAGAACTCCAGGCTCCCCACCGGGTCCAGCCCTGCAGTGACGGTTGTTCCTCTTTCCAGCTTGGATCATAACTACTAAGACCTTTGCTGCACACATAATGTTTATCGTTTTTCTCCCCAACTGTTATTCATGATTGAAACAGCCCTTTAAGGCAGGTGTGGGAAATGAAATATTATTGAAATATAAGGTGATGATCACCATTACATTTCAGCTAA
This sequence comes from Aethalodelphis obliquidens, assembly GCF_003676395.1. NCBI lineage: Eukaryota > Metazoa > Chordata > Mammalia > Artiodactyla > Delphinidae > Aethalodelphis > Aethalodelphis obliquidens. Next base: position 5,438,267 of record NW_020837969.1, read on the forward strand.
ATTTTCTAATTAGGATGTAAATCATTTAAATTTCATATAATTTCAGAGACTACCTTTTTATCTTAATAGAAAAACACCTTATACATTATTGGGTGGATTCAAATAGAAAGAACCAGAGGAAATTATCTTTGACCAGCAGCAAAGATAAGTGATTGTATATCTTAGCTGTCAAATGTAACTGTTCTTTATAAATCCTGAATGGCAACTGCTTTCTTCTCCCCCTCCTTTTCTGGCCTTCTATTTATTTTTATTTATTTATTTATTTTTATGCCCAGGTGAGAAATTAGAATATATTTCAATTCTGGCTTAACTTGTTCAGGTATCAAACAGGATGTACAAGTCCTCTTCAAAGGGGCACCATTACTTGTTAAATAAAATGGCAACACATGGTTAAGAATTCCTTTAATAACCCTGCAAAATAAAGTAGATCACTGACCATCAATGCCCTCTGCAGCAAGATAAAAATGAACCCGTGACAGTCGACATCTTCTCTTCACAGATTTATAGCTCATGTAACTATGATGCTGTGTCACCCTTGTTCTGCTTACGAAGCTCCAGACTTGTCTCTGTCTAAATCTCCCAAACCTTGACTGACTCAAGCACTTTGTAATGGAGCTACAGTCCGTGATGCATTAAGTTAGTAGGCAAAGAAAGGATCTAAATACTGTTTTATATATAATGGCTGGTTGAGGACGACAGTCCATAAACCTTTCTCCTTAAACGAAGCAGGAGATTCTGAACAACCAAAACCATGCTTTGGCTGCCTTTCTCTTGTTTCAGCCTCTTTTGTCTCTTGGTTTCTCTTACTTGTGGAAGCGAAGGGCTAAATCCCTAAAGCGGAGCCTGTTAGGGATATTTCCAGTCTGACTCAAACAGGAAATACCACAAAGATCGTGAGGGAGCTGGTTCCCGAGAGATTTCTAGCCCAGGTTACATACTCCAGAAGTTGAAATGTGTTAGGTAGTATTCAGAAGGAAAATAGCACTAAATTATGGTGGGGGGGAAGGTTACCCAAGTAAATCCCTTCCGATAATTTCTTACTGATAGTTGGATTTCAGTTAAAAACTATTTGCTGTAAATCTGTATCTATCATCCTTTCGTATGATCTTTCTTTAACTATACTCTTGTCTTGGTTAGGAGTCAGTTCTTATTGGATGACCTGAAAGTGATTACCATCATACCAATGCAGTATTAGTCATTAACTTGCCTAAACTGCTAATAGTGTGATTGGTAATCTACACTGAAACATGCTTCTCTTTGGTCGCACTTCAAGCCAGCACAATGCCAATGCAATGATTAGCAAACAATTGACTTGAATGGCCCTGGAAGAATCTGGAAGTATGAAAAAGGAAAATTTGTCATCGCTTTCTTAAAACTAGAAATTAAGCATGTTTTTTAGACGCTAGAAGCTTTGAGTACACCCTAATTTCCTCACAATCAAATGTAATTTTTAAAATTCTATTCATGGCAAGAGATACTCATTTTAAATGGTGCCCCCTAGATTTCTAAATATCCTGAATAAAATAAATTACCCAGTCTGCAGTTTAAAATACATGAAAATAATATGACATAAAATTAATAATAAATATAAATGGGAACCTAAAGGAAGTAAGCTTTTGGTATTTTAGAACATGGGAAAACAAGTATTTATCCAGGTATACACTTCAGTAGTGTTCTCACCAAATTACTCTTGTTCACAGATTGTGTATCTTGGCTAAACAACTTTTGAGAAAAGGAAACTCCCCTTTACCTCTGCATCCAATTTTCCAGTTATAATGCGTAATTCAAAGTACACTAAGGCCGACCTCACCCAGTGCCAAAAAGTTAAAATTATGCTCTTAAGGTTACAGCGGAAACATTTGAAGTTGCTTAGTAGATGATTCCCTTGTTTCCCTTTTTCTCTCAGCAGGAATGAGTACTGCCTTTTGCAAGCTGTTCTCTGAGTTTTTATTAAATATCCACAAAAGTGCAACAGTATGATCACTGCCGTCAGCTAGAATAACAACAGCCCAAGAGCTAGACCTTGGTTTCTATACTAGGTCTTCAAGTCATCCTGATGCAGAGCAGACTGCATGGAAATCAGGATACCCATCTCACTGGAAATTAACATGCTTTACCTCTCCGAGTCTGCCCCCAATCACACGCACTCTGCTTGGTTTTCACAGGGTTATGTGTGTGGAAGGAATTCTAAATCCATCTGCAGTGAGAAGTTTCTCATACTGATTAACTTAGCAATTGTCAAACATCCTCGTTTTACAGGTTGTAACAGTGACCTAGGCAGTGTTCAACCCTCAGGCAGCCTTACCATGCGGGGACAAAGTGAGCCTCAGGGGAGAAGATGTAAATTTAAGAGTAACTGGGTAATTCCAATAAAAGAAACAAGTTCTCCAGTTCTGGGTCTAGGGACAGGGAGGGGTAAATGGGAGCAGTGAATGGAGCATTCCATGGAAAAGTAGCAGAATAAGAGAAGGTCTAGTTAAGAGAGAGCATAGAACGGAAAGTGGTTTGACGGACGCTAGAGGGTCATGTGCTGTGTGTGGTGTGCATGTTGGGAGGTGGAGGGGAGGCAGGAGGAGAGGGGATGATGGAAACACTGGGGTGGAATCAGGGAGCCACAGCACTGAGAGCCTTGCGAGTTTCATGGGGAGGGTCCTAACTGTCTTCAGGGAAGTGAGGTCATTGAAAGTATTTGAGGAGGAAAGGATGGCCACATCTGCATTTAGAACGATAATTCTAGCGGCCATATAAGGAATGATTTGTCTTGGCTGGGACACCATTAGAAAACCCTAGAAGAGAGAGAAGGGCTCAGCTAGAGAAAGGTAGTGATGGAGGAAGATATCAAGAATGAGCCAATTTAAGATAAAGATGCTTGGAATTGACAGCATTTCCGATTATCTGGACATTGGGGTAATAGAGAAGGAAGATTCAAGGATGGAGCTCCGTAACGTTTCCTGGGCTACAATGCGGATGGTGGTGCCGTCCAGTGAGGTAGTAAATATTGGAGAAAGAGCAAATTTCTGCGGCAGGAAGTTGATCAAGGGATCAGAAAAGCACTACAAAGTGTGACTTATTAGAAGCACCTTTAGAAAATATAGATAGGATTTAGAGAAATTGCCAAGTCTTTACTATTGTTAGAGCAGAACACATTAATAGTTAATTATCATAGTAACTATAGCCAATTTCATAAGGACAAATTTCCTCACAATAAATATTGTTTCCCTCATCCTCACTTTTTGCTTGTTTCTCATAGTCTCAGTACTAATCATTGGTCATGATGATCTTTCCATCATTCCATCAGACCTTCAGATGCTCAAATCTCCAACACAATACCTGTTCAGATATGAAAAAAAAATCATACATTTTGGCATCTAAAGTACTTTTAAAGGATTAAAGTCATGTAATTATGGATGGTCTCATCAACAAATTCCTTGCCTTATGTCCTAATATCCTATAGAATGTCTTGTTTTGATAGTTAACACTGGGCTGCTGGTTATAGAGACAGAGAGTCTATTGAATGAGGTTTCAGAAAGAAACCAAGTCCTGTGAACTTCAGCCGTTACTGGCATCATGTATAAGCACAGTGCTAGGTTCTGGGGGAAAATGAGGTGTGAGAAGTGCTCCCTAAATCGTCAGAGTCCACCATCTTTCTCTGGATCAGGAGATTAGATAGATAGATACATAGATAGATAGATACATACATACATAATGCAAGTTGGAAGTTGTTTGATTGCCTAAAGTTACATAGTGATATAGAACACACATCATGGAATTAGAGGGGAATGAACTGTCTCTTCATTGGAGAATTTTTTCACTCTGCCACCCACACTAAGAAATTTAAAAATATATATAAAGAATGCATTCAACTTAAATGCTATACATATACAGAATGTTTGGTGTGTAACAAAGAGATGTTTCCAGAGAGTAAGATAAAAAATAGAAGAGACAGGATTTCTATACCCATGACAAATTCAGTTCAGCTGATAATAACAGATACAAACAACAACTTGTGATCTCACGTAAACGTAGTCCAGATGTAGGAGGGCGTGTATACTTAGGCATAAGTCCCAGCTAAAATTTCAAATCTTCAGTGAATCTTTCCTTCACTTACCCCAATATCGTGGCCCCTTGTCGGTGGCATACAACCTTATTGCTAGTTGTGATTACTGTGCTTATTTTTCTGTTTTGTTAGTTTCCATCTGACTCTGTTGCTAGAACATAAGATCCGTAAGAACAGGAACCAGGTCTGTCGTGTTTCCCCTATATCCCTGAAGCCCAGCACAGAGTATAGCACTTGGTAACATACATATTTGTTGAAAAAATATTAATCTCATAGGATTTTGACATTAAAATAAAGATTTGACGTTCTTTCACATGGAATCATGATTATTCCATATTAATCACTATGCTTTCAACTTCTTATAGATTAATTTGACATGCTCACTAGTAAGGCAGTTCCATCATCAACGAAACAATAAATCTATAGTTCCTAAGGTTTTTCTTCAACCTTCCTGAACTCTAGGATTTTCAATGACATAAACTACATTTTATTTGTCTTTATCCTTTCAAAGCTTGATGCAGCATCTAACACGTAATAGGTATGCAAGAAATATTTATTTTAAAAAAGAGAAAAAAGGAATACAGCTAAGGAGGCTCTTAGTTGTTCTTCATTTAATAGAGGCATAGTATTAAAGCACTTTTTATTTCAGTGCCCTATTGATTATTTAAAAATTCATCATTAAAAATAATATTTAATAATGATTAGTCATTATTAAATATTTATTACTTATACATTTATTATATTATTTATTTATTATTAGATATTTAATAATGATTGGTCATTATACCTAAGCTTTTGGTTTTGGTGGGTTTTTAACTCCCAATATTGGAAAAATGTGTACGTTCAGGGATTGAGATACGTCTCACAATCAAATAAAAGGGTACTTCATGGAAAAGAGTGTTCAACTTTCCTTGATTTTATTCTGAAAGAAGTGACACTTCTTTGTATTTAAATGCCTTTCACATTATTCCCAGGACCAATTTTAGCTCTTTTACAATGTTTATCCTCAATCATTTATCACCTTTTGTCACTAAGCTATTTAAAATCATGTTAGATGCTAAGAGGTAATCTGGAGCTCTTATGCCAAAGGCTACAATGTCTCATACATCTTGAAAGTGAGATATCAGATAAGAATATCAGTCTTAAGTATTATCAGCCCTGGTAAACTGGTGCCTCAGTGTCTGCACCTTATGTCAACTCAGGCTGAACATACTGGACTTAACATATGTAGTGAGAAAGAATTATGGGGAAACACAGCTATTTCCTTAACCTGAACCCTTAGAACACCAACATACAGGAACAATTATGAAACAATTATCCTAGATATATCTATGGCATAATAAATGACAATAAACCCACTTTTATGATGCTTTAAATGAAAGATCTCAAATTTACAAAATCTACATACAATAAGAGCCAGTTTACGAAGGATAGCATGGAAAGGAAGATAAGGATAAAAGGATAAAGATAGAAGGATAAAATGGAAAGTTGCATAGATTTCATATTTTAATGAACTTATGTGGGTGAAGAGCTTTGTAAATCAAAATATATTTTATATTTGTTTTTAGTATTCTTCCTTGAGTTTGAAAGATAAATTTAAGTATGTACATCTTTATATATCTGCAGGAGAAAGTTTATAGTATACTATAATCTCAAGTAGTTTCCTAGAAGCTAACTAACTAAAGACATGATGTATTCTAACTATAATAAATAGCAGTTCATTACAATTTTTCCTTTGGAAAATATATGTAAATCAACTAATATATTAATGATTGGTTATTTTTACCTAAGAATATGTTTCAGTGGCAACTGTATTTGTATCAGTCTAGTGTATGGTAGCTTACACTGAAACAAATTAAATTAATTTAATTGGCATGGGTTAAACTAGGATAAGTATGTGCTGGTGAAGTGAATGTTTGTCCCCTGGGTAAAGGAGACTTTTTCTTCCTAAATAATGATCTGGGCTCAGTGTTAACAAATAACAGTGAGTCATAGCATGCTAACCCGCAAGAGGTATGTCACAGAATACTAGATCATTTGACAAAGAGCAAACAGAAGCCTGGAAATCAAACTATTTCCCCAAAGCCAGACCTAGTGGAAACAAACTGCCCGAGCTGCTTGTGTTTTTTTCTTAGTGGTACCCCAGAGAAGAGGGAGGTCCTTCTGAGGGCCGCTGGGGAGGGGAAGGCTGGTGGGTTTTATCTAGTGCTTTCTGCTAGGGTAGTGCATGTCAATTTTAGGGTCACATGGGGGAATCTTGTCACTGTACAGATTCAAATTCAGTGGGTCTTAGGTGAGGCCCTAGATTCTGCATTTTGAGAAATCTTCCAAATGATGCAGATGCCCTTGGTCTGTGGAACACACTTTAACGGCTACCTTCCAGGTGAAAGGAAGAGGAAATTCTCTTTCCTTTTTACAAGTTTCCTTCAATTTCCCAGCTCGCTTACCGCAGAGCAGCAGGTCAGTAAAGCCACAACTTCACAATAGCCCAAACGCAGAAAAACCTTTGAAAGGAAGAATTAGATTGACTTCGGAGGGATCGCTAAAAGGAGAATGAATATTTATTTTTTAAAAAAAACAAAGCAGACTCATTCAGATTAAGATAAAAGGATAGCCAACCTTTTCAGTGAAATTGCCTGCCTAGAAATATAGCCATCACATCTTTGAGGACAAATAAGACCGCACCTCAGGTTTAGACTCAATCTTCTTCAGTTTCTACAGAGTCCATTTGGGAGAAATATTATGAAGAAACTTGGAGTCTGAACCCTCCTCCTCCACCCGCTTCCCTAAGTGTCTAATATTTGCATTATATACAAAAGGAATCTTTCTACTCTGTGATCTGTCAAGATTAAAAATTTTCTCGGGCCAGAAACATGCTAAGATGAAACAAAATTATAACTGAACAAATCCTACTCCAAAGCTGTTTCCCAGTAGGAATTAATATCAGAAACATTTACTTCACATATTTTCCATTGGATGGCCTTTTCAGATTCTTGCTACTTTAAATACAAAAGTAATATTCATTGGGCTACACTATTTTTAAAATGTGTTCTTATAATCAATTGTCAAATCTTCTTCAAGCTTGTATATAGGTGTTGGGCTCCTAGAATCTAAGTGGCTATATAGTAAAGCACTACGGTAGCTAATTTAACTTTGGACTTTGATAATTTAACTTTGATATAGTTCCTCAAACAACTTAAAAATATGATGTTCTGTTAACAGTTATATGGACATATTTTTATTTAGGTAACTATAGCAAAAATAACTTGTATTCAGTGTAAGAAGAAATTACAGATTTGAACTGTGCATGAATTTTATTTAAAAATTTCATTTTTGCTCCATTTTTTTTATCAGGTCTATACTTTTAAGAGGGAGAAAGTCACAGAAATGTATCTATACATTGAGCTTTTCAATTTACATAAACAGTCTTCAACATTCAGAATAATAGCAGGCAATCCTAATAGATTTAGCATTTGGTGTCTAGGAAAACAGACACTTTTGGTAATCACACCTATATACCCTAATGTCTGAGCAACCATTAGAAGGTGTTTACTTTTTTGGTTACATAATTAGAAATCTATTACATTAGAGAATTTTGGAAATGGGAAATTAAGAATCATTTTCTTTGCAAGTGGTTATAAAAGGCAGAGTTGATTGCTGTTGATTAAAGAATCTGTAATGAAAAGTAGTTTTTCCCTTCTTCCAAAAAGTTGCATTTTTCTCAAAGAGGTACTGCAGGCAACAGAAGCAAAAAATGCCACTTTGGTAGACATTAACTTGAGACACGAATCTAATATATTTACAGCCAACAGCTTTAAAAGTCATATGCAATCCCACAAGAGCAATACTGATTTCACTAACTTTGACATAAATGTCAAACTTGATAAGCACAAGTTCAAAAGATCTATACAAAAGTATACAAAAGTTATATATCTATACAGTAGTCCTCCCCACTTATCTGCAATTTTGATTTCCAAGGTTTCAGTTACCCGCAGTCAACTGTGGTCCTAAAATATTAAGTGGAAAATTCCAGAAGTAAACAGTGCATAGGTTTTAAATTGCATGTCTGTTCTGAGTCACATGATAAAATCTCTCTCCATCCAGCTCTGACCTGCCTGGGATCCCCAGCCATCGACCTCGTCGATCCAACCATCCACTTGTTCACAGCTGATGATCCAGCATCACTGGAAGCAGCTAGTTCTCCTGAGTATCGTCAAAGGTCAGTACTAGCCTAATGCCGCATCACAATGCCTGTGTCATTCACCTCACTTCCTCTCCCGTTGTCGCAAGAAGAAGAAGGGTGAGTACAGAACAATAAGATATTTTGTGAGAGAGAGAGGCAATACTCACAATCATAATTGTCATAATTTGCTATTAGTTATTGTTAGTCTTTCACTGTGCCTAATATATAAATTAAACTTTACTGTAGGTGCGTGTGTATAGAAAAACACATAGTATATACAGGGCTTGGTGCTCTGATTTCAGGCGTCACTGGGAGTCTTGGAATATATCCCCTGTGGATAAGGAGGGACTACTGTACCAAAAAAGTATACAAAAGACATGTATCTGTACAAAAGATCAGAAAGCCTATACTTTCTGATATGAGATATGCTTAAGAATTTTGAAGTAGAGTAAAAATTCCTGTAACATTTGTTACAAGATGTCCTGTTCAGGCATAACTATTTACAGAGAAAATATAGAGTGAATATGATATATTGTTTCAGCTATCAATCACTACATAACAAACCACCACAAATTAAGTGGCTTAAAGCAGCAGTTGTTTTCTTTGCTTAGAATTATGTGGGTCAGTAATTTGGCCTGGCTCAGCTGGCAGGGTCCCCCCCGCCCAGTTTTATTGAGATATAATTGACATACAGCATTTTTGCTTGCCAAACTCCTGAACTTCAGATAAAAACCGTAGAACTCTGTGGCATCATCAACCACCACCACAGCAACAACAAACAGAACTTAAGGGCCTTCCATCATACAAAAATTACCTCTAAGATGAACCACAGACCTAAATGTAAGAGTTTCAACAAATAAAAAAGAAAAAGAAGAAAAAGGCAAAAAAACACATACTGGGAAAAATATTTGAAAAATACATATTTGATAAAGGACATATCAGAATATATAAAGAGCCCTAAAAGCTCAATAATAAGAAAACAAATTAAAAATGAGAAAAAGATTTGAACAGACCCTTAAAAAAAAAAAAGAGAGAGAGAGAGAAAGCTATCGGATTTGTGGTTACCAGAGATGGAGGGTGGAGGGAGGGCAACTGGACGAAGCCCATCAAAAGGCACTGCAAACTCCAAGTTATACGATAAATAAATACTAGGGAGTAATGTGCAGCATCATCAGTATAATTAACACACTCTCTGTTATGTAGGAAAGTTGTTATAAGATAAACAAATACTAGGGAGTAACTTGCAGCATGATCCGTGTAATTAACACGCTGTCTGTTATGCTTGAAAGTTGTTAAGAGAGGAAATCCTAAGAGTTCTTATCACAAAGAAACTTTTCTACTTCTTTAATTAATACATGAGCTGATGGATGATCACTAAACTTATTGTGATAATCGTTTCAGGATGTATGCAAGTCAAATCCTTATGCCAGACACCTTAAGCTTATACAGTGCTGTACGTCAGGTATATCTCAATACAACTGGAAGAGAGAAACTATAAAATTTCTAAAATAAAATGTAGGAGACAATCTCCATGTCCTTTGGTTGAGCAAAGAATTCTTAGACATCATGCCAAAAGCACAATCCATTTGTTTAAAAACTTGACAAATTGGAATTCATCAGCGATCTTAAAAGACACTTAAAATAGTGTCAAAAGACACTATCAAGAAAGGCAAGTCTCAGACTAGGAGAAAATATTTGCAAATTATACATCTGGTAAAGGACTAACATGTGAAATATAAAAAATACAACTGAATAATAATGACAAAAGCAATTAAATACTGGCAAAAGATTTGAATAGATATTTCATCGAACAACGTACACAAGTGGCCAAAAAGCACATGAAAAAATGCTCAGCATCATTAATCTTTAGGGAAATGCAAATTAAAGCAACGTAGAGAACCTGGGACCTTCATTCATTGCCGGTAGGGATGTTAAAAGGTGCAGCCACTTTGGAAAAGTTTGGCAGTTGCTCCAAATGTTAAACCTATGCCCCAGGACTCGAAACTCCACCCCTGTCTATTCAGGAAAATGCTAACATATGTCCACGTAGACACTCACATGTGAATGTCGATTGGAGCATTATTCATAATAGCCAAAAAAATAAACTGGAAATGCTCCAAAATTACAATCACCTGATGAATGGATGAACAAAACGTGATATATCTATACAACGGAAAACCAGCAACTGAAAGAAACAAACTACTGGTACACGGTACAAAATAGAAGAACCTCAAAAACGTTATACTAAGTGAAAAAAGTGAGACACAGAAGACTACATATTTTATGATACCATTTAATGTAGAGTCTAAAAAAGACAAATTTACAGAAACAGGAAGCACATCAGTACTTTCTGGGGCTGGGTGGGGGGTGAGGATTTCAAGACCAGATCTGTAAGGAGTTGTATTTAATGGGCACCAGGAAACTTTCTGTGAGGAGGAAAATTTAAGTGTCTTGTGGTGACACCTGCACAGCTCTATAATTCAGTTAATTTATAGTAAATAAAAGACACGTCAGTAAAGCTATCTAAGAACAGTTAGACATTGAATGTACCAAATTGCATCTTCAGTGCTTCCTGGACTTTAGGACATCTCTTTACACTTAAACACACACATGCACTCACACACACACACACACACACAGGAGCGTGCATATACATACACATTCAGCTATTGTTCTACCCAGCCTACCTCTCAGATCTTTTATATCTCATCTCATTCTTGTTATTCCATCTATTTATCTTACGTAGCAGATTCTTCCCTAACTTTTTTCATAATCTCATTGCCTTTGAAGCAAGAGCCTTCTCCTTCATAGTACCTAAAACTTCCTTTATGAGATTCTTTTCAAACAAACTATTTTTTGTTTAAGTAATACATTTGACATCAAACTTTAAGCAAATAAAAATGTTCTGCATGGTATTAATTTTATGGAATTAAATGGATTGTTTTATTTCACATAGCTTGTTCATGGATATACATGACATTTTTCAATTAAAATGAAAACTATTCCCCAAGTGCTCCTTGGCAGTATTAAATGGAAGTATAATTTAAAAGCAGAAAGTTCAAATAATGATTAAATACCATCTCAAGAATTTGTTATACACTGGCCTGCTTGGACTTAATAATTTTTAAATTACTCATCTTCATGTTCTCACGTTGATCTTAGCCAAATTTTTTGTTAAGAGATTGTCATTTGTGATTATAATATGGTACTCATTGTTCAGAAATAATTTTCCACCAGCTCACTATCTGTAGAAGTTGTTTTTATTCACACAGCATAATCTCATAAACATAGAGACCAACCTGGTTTTCGCAAATATGGGAAAACCAAAACAGAAAGTTCTAGTTTTTAGAGTAAAAATCAGCAATAGAGAAATTTTTAAAGTATCATTTAATTAATTGTTACTACGTTGAAAAAATGTTGAATAGGAACAACATGTGTGGTTGTATATCTTCACAAGTTTGTCAGTCAAACAGAAGGAATCACTGTTCTCTGCATTTTATACTCTTTTATTTTTCATTTAACACTACTTAAAAAATATTGCTCAATTAAGCAATAACAAATTACACAGTTTCCCACTCTGTCCTGTTTTATTACCTAACATCCAAACCAAAAGCAATGGAAACCAGTCATTGATTCTGGGCACCTTGTTGTTTCCATTTTATCATGAAAACTGAAGAGACCTTAACTGATGCTTGGAAAACTAGCTCTCATCACAGCAACTCAGGCTGAGTTAAGGAGACCTTTGAAGACACAGCCCACTTTCCTGCACTTCCTGAGAGCTACTTGAACAGGTTTCCACACTTGCCAAAAAGTCAGATTTATCTCAGGAAGTAAGCTTAAAATGTTCAATCATTAAGATTTATTAAAGTATAATGTTAATACATCAAACTGATAGGATCACTTCATGTTTCCCAATGTGTATAAAATGCACTGTTCCTTAATTACTATCATTTTCACACGTAGAAAAAGAACACACGGAACATGACTATGCTTTGAGGTAAAAGCAGTTTACCACTAAGAAGACCATATTTTCTCTGCAATGAATAAGAAGCTGAGTGCCCCTAGAACCTTTTCAAACAATCCCAATTTGGGACTTAACATGTGTGTACTCCTGGACTCTGGGCACATTGATTCTGTGTTTTCTTGGTTAGGAAGTCACTTCCCTCAAGCTGCTGTGTTTCATTTTGTTTTATGTCCTCCACATGCTGGAGGAGTGCTTTCAGACAGTTTTATAATGAGTGTAATAAAGGTGGTCTAGTTGATATCCAAATTTCCTTATCCCTTGCAAATAGGCTATCCAATTTTGAGACACTCAAGACTAAAAGTCAAACTTACCAAAATTTCTATCTCCTTTTCTTTTTGTCTAAGAGTATATACCTATATAGTCTCATTATCTTTCTTTCACCTGCTTAAATATTTTCTTGATTTTCTATCTTTCCAATCACTGATATTTGCTATTTCAAATTAAAAGCAGGAAATTGTTTTTCACTACTAAAAAATATTAACAGCAAATAAACCACTCCTTTGAAACATTTGTCAACCTCAGGGTTGAAATGTCATCTGGCTGAAAGAAAATGTGAAGTACCAGGATTTCTCTGGTCAGCCTCCTGTAACATTACCTTGAGTCTTAATTGTACCTGTGCAGACCCTTCTGCAGATGACAACTCAGTGCATAAGACTATCCAACTGGGTATCTTTATATCCCTGTGAGGAAAAATACAGCCATGTTTTCATACCACTCTGTGATGCTTGTGCTCACACACAGGTACCCTTTCATTTGTGATGCTGGAGTTTGTATTCCTAAAAATCAAGCTGGTAGGCAGGTGCTGCACAGAGAAACACAGAGAGAACCACCTTCACTCGTGGGACCCATACAAGGATGGGGTGTGAAGAGAAACTGACAGACTGTAAGGAAAACGAGCCCCATAAGCAGATGAACAGAGAAGCAGAGGGCTTTGTGGATTTGCCAGTGCTTTTGACTAGCAGAGTCCAAATGGACATATTTCACTTTGGCTGAAAATAAGCGAACCACGGAAAAGAGTTCATGAGAAATGTGCTTCTTGGTCTATAGTCGTATTTTTTTAAATAGTGAATCAATAAAGCAGTGGCAGCAGCATAGCTTTGAGCATCACAAAGTTCCCTTACAGAAAGGGACAATGAAATAGACAAAAAACAGATCTCAGGGGACAATATTTTCAACAAAAGCAGGTGACAAGATACCACCCAAAACCCCAGAAGCTGAGTAGGTAGGACAAGACGCAGTCCTGTGTGGAGATATAGGTATGGATATATATAGATGGATAGATATGTGATCATATATTGGGACCGGCAGCTGTGCAGAGGTAGAAATAAGAGGAGTTTTGATGATCCTATGAGCCAGACTTAGAAATTGCTTACAAATATTCATCTCTAAAAGAAGAGGACCACATCTTAGTAAAAACATATCAGCAAGCAGATTCGGGGGACAAATGGTGGAAAGAGCAGAAGTTTGCAGACTTCGGAATTGTGGAGAGTGCCGAGAGACCACAGGCACAGGCTGAAGGGCTGCCACGAGATCAGAGGATTCTGGGTCAGCCTAGGTTCCCAGGAATTAGGAGCTCACAAGGCAAAAACCGCCCTTTGAGTAGGACAGAGCCCACTCTGAGGAAATGCTGCTGGAAGCAGAATCCCAGTGGAGCAGGCAGGAACACAGTTGATGCAGTAGAGAGGGAGCCCTCACATCAGTGAGCAGGGGCCCGCGGAAGCTGATCTCGGAGAGTATTTTTTAGTGGCAACTTCAAAGATGAACACTATTTTTCACACTTCACAGGACCCACAGGTGGGGGGATACCCAAACACTGAAGGTAGAAAACCATCCTGCTCCATCCAGACCCATCACACATGAGCCACAGGAAAGGGCCCTGATTGATGGCTCGTCAAAGAAAGTGTAAGAAAAAACTGCTCGAAAAATGTACCAACAAAGGAGCACACCGAAAACAATATATAACAGTATTTCAAAATTAGCTCAGAGGAATTAAGAAAATGGCAGAAGCCGTGAATAAGCAGCAGAAATCACAAAAAGAAAACTGTGAAAATGGATGACTAGAGAACAGGAGGATGTACAGCAGAGAGAGATGAGGAAAGGAAAAAATTCAAACTAGAAGAAACACACAAAGAAAGACTACAGAGAACATGGTGAGAAAAAAAGTTAAGAAGGGGGAAATTTTTTAAAAATCAAAATATATGGAAAGGTATAGAAATGGGTTTGTTGGAAAAGGTAAATGTGGAAAAGAGGCCATGAAGATGCAGCATGTGTAACAATGGAAACTGGAGAATAAAACCAAAACAATGGGATAAGCCCGGAAAGAGACACTCTGTACCCAGGAGGGTCACTCAGGATAGTCAGCACCAAGACATATCCACGTAAATCAGCTGACCTTTTAGAGAAAGAAAACAACTCTATGGACAACCAAACAAAAGAACCATAAAACTTGCAAAAGAAAGAAAATCAGAATAGCCTCAGACTGTTTCACATCCATACCTTGTGCCAAATGACAATAAAGAAACGTTTTTAAATTCTCAAGGAAAGAAAAGTGAGCCTAGGATTTTACATATAACTAATTGACCCTGGAACGTAAATGCCAGAGAGAAATAGTTACAAACATGCAAGAACTCGGGGGTATTATTCTATATGGTCTTCCTGAGAAATCGATAGAAAAGCCTCAAACTTGAAATAACTAACTATAAAAGATTCATCCTAAAGAACAGGGTCCTATTGCAGAGAGGTCCGTGGATTTGGTGGTAGGAAGGGTGAGGGAGTAGCTGCATGACGGTTTCTGTTTTCTAAGCTTTTTTCTTTCTAAAGCTTTCTGTTTTCTAACACCGTTCTGATTTCAAGGGAGTATAAAAGGAGGTCATTAGATGAAAATATGAGTTGGAGAGTGTTTCAAGAGATGGAAGAGGACATGACAAGTCATCACTGATAGTGGGAAAGGGAGTTTAAGAGAGAAACAAAGCGGCAAATAATGTTTTGCCGTAGTGTCGGGGGCTCTTCCAAAGTTCGTGTGTATGAAGGTTTCCACAGAATCACACGCTGGGCACTGTCGATCAGGAGTGACTGTGGATACCACCAGTGACTCACAAACGCCACAGGAGCGGGAAGGGGGTTGGCACAGGAAAGCAAGTGGGGTGCTGTTGGGAGAGGTCCTGGACTCCTTTGGAGAGGTATGAGGGAGGCGTCTAGAAATGGCACAGGTGGGAATTGAGCTGGAGGGCTAGGTCGCTAGTTTACCATGGGAACCCTGTCATATTCCACAGGCTGAAGTGGACTCGAGTGGGATGACGCGGGGCTAATCATCCTCTCTGGAAGGGGACGACGTGAAGGGTGCGAAGCTGATTTGTATTAGGCCCATTTTACAGTTAAGAAAATGAGTCAGGGACCTCCCTGGCGGTCCAGTGGTTAAGACTTCGCCTGCCAGTGCAGGGATTGCGGGTCCGATCCCTGGTCCGGGAGCTAAGATCCCATATGCCTTGCGGCCAAAAAACCAAAACACAAAACAGAAGCAATACTGTAACAAATTCAATAAAGACTTTAAAAAATACATTAAAAAAAAAAAGAACGAAAAGAAAATGAGTCAGCAGAAGGTGATGAGTCATGAGGCCAGGACTGGAATATGGAGGGTCTGCCTTCCAATGTTAGGCTTGGTTGGATGTGACTGTGACATATTGCCTCACTTTTAGTAGATAGTTATTTTTAATGGTTTGTTATTTTCATTTTGCTGTTACTTCTGAACATAAATACTGAATGTTTACCATCTTACCAACAAAGATCCCATCTATGGTCCTGATATCTGATTCTCCAACCTAAATTAAATCGAATTTGAGAAATTCTATGTCTCTTATGAGATTACAGAGTTACCTTATTTGGCTTCACTGACCTAAAAACAAAGGCCTTACAAAGAAAAGTATATTTTTTAATTACTAACTTTTCCAAATCTGAATTCTATTTATTTTTTACTTTTGCTGCATTGGGTCTTCGTTGCTGCGCATGGGCTTTCTCTAGTTGCGGCGAGCAGGGACTGCTCTTCGTTGTGGTGCGCGGGCTTCTCATTGCGGTGGCTTCTCTTGTTGTGGAGCATGGGCTCTAGGCGCGTGGGCTTCAGTAGTTGTGGCACACGGGCTCAGTAGTTGTGGCACACGGGCTTAATTGCTCCGTGGCATGTGGGATCTTCCCGGACCAGGGCTCGAACCCATGTCCCCTGCATTGGCAGGCGGATTCTTAACCACTGTGCCCCCAGGGAAGTCCCCAAATCTGAATTCTAAAAGACTTTCTTAACTTAGACAATTCTACCTCCTGGTTCTAAATTTCAATTAAATCGTTCCAATTTCTGTACTATGACAACCTATTAAAGTGCCATCCTTGAAAACGTTGACATACTCCAGGAGAATGACAAGCTCATTTTCATCAGTACTTAAGTATTTAATATAATACCCAAAAGCCTGGAAGGATTGCTCCAGGAAGATATTATAACTTGAAACCCAGAATTTGCTTTGAATATTATTTATCTGCTGAGAAGGAATTTTCAATAAACCCTAAGGATACTTAAATCAACAAATACTTATCAGCTGTGGTAACTGTAGTGACCCGGTCCTGCTTCTGTCACTGGTGTTAACAGAGCAGCGCTGCTACTCACTGTCTTTCCCCAAAATCTTACTCTACAGCAAAAAAAAAAGCACAGGATTCCTTGGAAAGACCTTTTAAAATCCCCTCACAAGTGGCTGTGAGCACAGGTGTTCATTAAATTTGGTTGTCAGTTTGCTTGTCATTTATCCACGGAGCTTATTTTCACTTTCTTAGTTTTTCAGGCTAGCAGAAAAATGGCTAATGACTATTCATGTGGTCCCAGGGGAAATTTCTTCTGGAGGAAATAGACGGCAACTTCTAATGTCATAACTCAAGAGCGTGACCTTCACCAGGAGGTGGAAAACACCAGTAGGCCTTCAAATCTTGAAGAATCAGTTCCTGAAGCCCAGAATCAGTTCTTGAAATCCAAAATGGGTGAACTTTTAAATTTTACATCTTTAGTTTTGAGTTGAAATTTCACTCTAAGCCAGTCACTTTAAAGTTTTTGGAAAATCACTTTGCCTACTTTAAAGAATTATTTCGAAGAAAAAAAGTTTAAGGTCTTGTAGGGTCAGTCCTTTATAGCATGTTTACAGGCCTCCTACGAAAATACCTTTAACTACATCCTCTTCAGGGTTGCCAATAATCACAGTACTTTTAAATTGCAAGGAAATCCTTATAAACATTTACGTATCCCAGAAAAGATCTAGTTTAATTTCTATCCAAATAGATTTTTATCCAAATATCCAATCAAGTAAATTATTTGCTGTCTAGTACATAAACCCTCCACATATTTGATTTAATGTTTTTTTAAATAAAAAACAAGTAAAACTGTATGTGTATACAAGCCAGTCTTTACCAAACTCTTTCAATTGCTAAGCCAATAGAGGTAATGTCAAAATGAGGCAAAGCTTAGTTAAACATGTTATGTCTTTGTTTATTCTTAGATATTATGGTGTATTCCTCTGATAAACAGTACTAGGAAAAAGGGACTTCAGGTCTGAAAAATATTAATTAATCAAAACTAATTGGTTGCCTAAAGTTAGGTTCAAAACTAACACTAAATAGCATATAAAATAATATAAGGGCTATTTCAGGACAAACAAGCAAACAACCTATAATATGGAATGCAGCTAAAGAAGCCTTAGGTAAATTTAATTTTTTTCTTTTTTGCCAACAGTATTATGGTCACAATGGTGACCCTCATGAACTGAGAAGAGCTGATATATTATACCATAAATGGGAAATTTACCCAGATAAATAGATTCTTTGGTAGCACCTAACACTTTCACAGACAGCAAACAAACATTTTTTAACTTCAAGAGCTGATAGGGAGTTTCAAGAGCTGAAGCCCTTTTGTGTTGCTTTATGAATGTTGTCTTTTTTTAATATATAAATTTATTGATTGATTTTTGGTTGCATTGGGTCTTTGTTGCTGCGCACCTGGGCTTTCTCTAGTTGCAGCGAACGGGGGCTGCTCTTCATTGTGGTGCGCGGGCTTCTCATTGCGGTGGCTTCTCTTGTTGAGGAGCACGGGCTGTAGGCGCACGGGCTTCAGAAGTTGCGGCTCACGGGCTCAGTAGTTGTGGCACGTGGGCTCAGTAGTTGTGGCTCGCGGGCTCTAGAGTGCAGGCTCAGCAGTTGTGGCGCACGGGCTTAGTTGCTCCGCGGCATGTGGGATCTTCCCAGACCAGGGCTCGAACCCGTATCCCCTGTATTGGCAGGCGGATTCTTAACCACTGCGCCCCAGGGAAGCCCCATGAATGTTGTATTCTGTGGCCTTTCAGGCACTAACATGGCATGGTAGGCTCACAAGTATTAGAGCTGGCTCTTTGGGGGCAATGCCTGGCAATTTTTAATTTCTAAATCTTAAAACTGTCAAAGGCTTCAAGGATTAATTGTATACCAGTTCTCTAAAAGTCACAATTTCATTCAATTCTAATAATAGGCCCTCAGAGAGCAAACATAGTGTTTGTTAGTGTTATGTGTTCCCTTATTTCATCCCGTTGTTTAGAAAGCTAAGAATGCATATTTTCATAGACAAAACTTTGTCTGGATCACCCTAATGTTATAACCCAGGCACCAATGTAAAGTTGGAAGTAACCAATTTATGGCAAACACTGTCTTCACAAAAACCAAATGACATAGTTACAATTCCTATAATATTAGCAATTTCAATGAACTAAATCAGTTGCATTATTACTTGAAAGCTTCCTGCAAAAATACCATTTGCATAGAAACTGTATAGAGGAAAAATATTTTTAAGCGATTTTAGAGTATCACAATTTGTGAAACATTAGACTGATTCATTTCTAAATATTATAGCAGAAAAAATATTTTCTGGCAATGTCAGCTCAAAATCTGATGTCTCCCTTTTTCTTCCTTTGAAGTTAAAAAACATTTTGTGTGTTTTTGTATATTTGTTTCTTTGTTTTGGTTTTTGCACAGATTGGGCTAGATATATTGTAGCCGAAAATGAGACTTTGGTTGCTTTACGTGTGTGTGTGTGTGTGTGTGTGTGTGTTATGTGTGTAAATACACACAGACAAAAAGCAAGGAATCAAATGGGCAATAAATAAATAAAAGAAATAATATAAAATAATATAAATAAACCTTTAGGTTAATGATATTTGGTTTTAGTTTTCACTCTGACAAAACAATTTAATCTACTGAGGCTTTGGTCTGAAATTATGACCATTTAATTATGGTCATAGATTTAATTATGACCATTTATTTCAAAAGATTGGTGCAAGATGTAAAAAGCATGTATCATCCTCTTACTTTCTAAAGTTGTTAGTTAACAGGATATTGATGGTAAGTGGTCAACAGGTGTCAATGTGAAGGTTGAATGGTGTCCTGCAGAGGTTAGCAAACTTTTTCTGTATAAGGACACACCATAAATATTTTAATTTTGCAGACCATATGGTCTCTGTCACAACTGCTCAACTTTGCCATCTTCACCCAAAAGCAGCCAGAGACAGCACATCACCAGTGAGCACACATGTTACTCATGGCCACTGAGATTTGAATTTCAAACACTCTTCTCATATGATGACATATCATTCTTTTGATTTTTTTCCTACAATTAGAAAATATAAAAACTATTCTTAGGTAACAAAAACGAGCTGCAGGCCTAGGGAGTGCAAAGAACATTAAGTAAACCAAACCGCGACTCTAAGCTGGAGCTCTCCTGAGCTCTCCACTCTGCCGCCCAGTGAGGTCACCTCCGTGGGCCTCAGCCCCCTCGTCTACAGAATGGGAGAGTTGAGAAGTCCCTTTCAGTTTAATATCTAGGGATTTTAGTGAGATCATCATCCCCTAGTTGATATTTAATAACTGTTATTGAGAAGATATGGAATGGTGTTTTGTAGTTTGCAAACTGCCTGTGTGTCTTATCTTATTTCCTCCTCAAAATTTTCTGTGAGATGGTATAATTTTACCAACTTTTTCAAAAAGGAAATTGAGTGTTTAAGAAATAATCCTAAGGCCACACACAGTGAGCAGTAACGAACTCTCATCTTTTTTTTTTTTTTAAATGAAAGCTTCTTTATTTATTTATTTTTGGCTGTGTTGGGTCTTCGTTTCTGTGTGAGGGCTCTCTCCAGTTGCGGCGAGCGGGGACCACTCTTCATCGCGGTGCGCGGGCCTCTCACTATCACAGCCTCTCTTGTTGCGGAGCACAGGCTCCAGACGCGCAGGCTCAGTAGTTGTGGCTCACGGGCCCAGTTGCTCCGCTGCATGTGGGATCCTCCCAGACCAGGGCTCAAACCCATGTCCCCTGCATTGGCAGGCAGATTCTCAACCACTGCGCCACCAGGGAAGCCCCCAAACTCTCATCTTGAACCCAGATTATCAGACCATGTCAAGTTCTCAGGACATTTCTGGCACAGCAAATATATATATCCCACTAGATCACTGGTTTAACAAGGGTAAAATTCAGAGCAGCCAGGTGGTTGAGCTGCATAGCACAAGGTATAAGGAAAGGACACACTTCTCCAGGCACCCCATTCTCCCTGAATCCTCATGTTTTCAATATTTTGATCACCTTGAGAAACTAATTGCAGAGCATTCAATCGAAATTACTACTCTTGTCTTATCTTCCCCAAGATACACTCTATAGTTCTGGGAAGACAATGATGTCGAAAGAGAGAGAGAAGAAATTAACTGGAATATGTAATAGCACATCTGTGTCTCTTCTACATTTCTTGTAAAACTGAGACACTGGTAGCTGACACTTACATTTCAAGGTAATAAGCATTACATTTATTTTTATACCCTCGTAAATTCAATGCCTATTTTCAATTTGCCTATCAACATAATGGACTATGTTCTTTATGTAAAGATGGTATCATCACTAAACAGAAATATCAAATCTCTAAGAATGTTATACTGGGTTGACTAAAGAAAATCTTTATTTTAGGCCTTTTCTTCATCCTTGACCAATTCCTTGACCTTCACAAAGTTACAAGTACTCTGTGGGCCTTCGTTTAACCACCATCTCCTATGAATAAAAGAAGTTTATAAAGTGCTTATAATTATTTGAGGTGAGAATGTAGAAAAAATTGAAGGAAAATAAGCCAATAACATCTTAATTCTCTGATCTGAAGTACAGATAATTTAATTTTTGTGAATTATGTACGTTCATTCAGAAGTCATTTTGAATACCTATTGTATGCCAAGTATTGTACTAGGCCTTGAGGGTATAATAATGAGCAAAACACAACTTCTCTCCTTGGGAAGCTTACATTTTGTTCAGGGAGACAGATAAACAAAAGAATATATGATTTCCAGGTGCTAAAAAGGGCTATGGAGAAGAACAAAGGAGGGAGAGAACTGATGGAATGAGTGTTGCTCATAGAGGTCAGGCAGAGAGAACAGCACATAAAAAGGCCCTGAGGTATCCTCAGCTTAGCAGGAGTAAAGAGAGCAAAGAGGCAGGTGATGGGAAATGAGGTCAGACAGGGTTTCCTCTGCTTGAGATGGAGACCCTGGAAGTCTTTTTTGCAGAGTAGTGTCATGATCTGACTTAGGCTTTAAAAGGATCCTTCTGGCTCTGCGTGAAGTATATACCATAAAGGGGCCAGGTCAGATGCAAGGATAACAAGAAACAATTGCGGAAGTCCAAGTGAGAATTTATGATGAGTTGAGAAAAGATCGTAGTAGAGGAAGCTGTCAGTGTTGGTCAGATGGTTTGAGTCATAGGTGAAAGGAAGAGCTGTCAGAAGTTACTGACAGTTTGCCTGCAGGAGTGAGGAGAGTCAACAATAACTGAGAACGTTGGCCTGAGAAGCTGGAAGATGAATGTACCGCTCAGAAAGATGGGACGGTGTGAGTCCATCCAAGTGGCGGGGAGTGTGCAAACCAAGAGTTAGATTTCGGACAGGTCGAATCTGGGAAGCCTGGTTAGCATCCAGACGGAGATGCTAATTAGGCATTTGGATGTATGAGGTCCGAGTTTGGCAGAAGTCCTTGGGATATTAGTCCAACTGGGAAGTAGAGTTAGCTAGAGAAAAAATTTGAATTCACTCCCGTGGAGTCCGCAAAAAGGAGGCTGAAAAGAAACAATGAAGTATACAGGAGGAGGAGTGAGAGAAAGCAGCTTTCTGGAAGCCGGGTGAAGGAAATGTTTTAAGAGCTGTGTTGAATACAGCTTACGGGTTGAGTAAGAAGAGAACTATAAACATGACACCGGGTTGGCAAAAGTTTCTGACAACCTTCAAACGAGCTCTTTCAATCCAGTAAAGGACAAGAACTTGATTGGAGTTGGTTCGAGAGAGAAGAAAAGTAAAAGATGTGGGAACCATAAGTATAGTTGTCACTTTTGAGAGTTGCTGCACAGAGAATTAAGGTCACAGGTGGAAGGAATTGTGGTATCAAGGGAAGGTTCTTTTAAGATGGAAGATATTAAATATGGTTGTACAGAAAAAATACTGAAGCAGGAGCAAGGTGGAGAGATTAGAAGAGAGTGATCCTGAAGCAGATTATAGTGGCTGCGTACAGTGCACAAGAAGGGTTGCCTTAGCCGAGAGGACAGATTGTACAGTAATGGTAATAAGAAGGAAGATTACATGGTACAGATAGAGGTAGTTTGGTAGATGTGGTGCTGAGAACACGTGGAACATCTCTTCTGACTGCTTCGGTTTCCTCAGGGAAATACCTAGCAAGATCATTAATTGAGAACAATTGAGAAGGAGGTTTGGGAGTCTAGGGGAAAGTTGTAGAACAATGGCCTAACAAAATAAGAGAACAAAGGAATTAGAGAGATGTAATGTATTTCCTGGAAACGCTAAGAGTCCACTTGAGATTAGTGGTCATTATTATGTTTTTCTTTAAGTTGTCACAATTGTGTGCTTTTCTCCAACCCTGGTCTGCTTCCTAGATAAGAACATTCAGAGTAAGATTTAAGGAAAGATTGAGAGTTTTCTGGGAGAACACTAGGGTCAATCAGAGTTCCCTGTGAGGTCAATGAGTTCTTGGTGTCTCAGACATTTGGGGAAAATGAATGGGAAACATAAGAGGTAGTTTTCAGAGAATGAGATCCTTGAAGTTAAGATTATGAAGAACGACAGAGATGTTGGTAATAACAAATTCTAGAGTATGACCATGAAATTGGGTATTGAGCAAGGATGGATAAATAGATTTTTGGAGATCAAGGACATGAGAGTCCATTTCTCTTCTGTGATACGTAGGGCAGGGCTGAGGCTGGCAGAGAGGAATCTGAGAGTAAGCGCAAGAAGAATCTGTGGAATCCTTTGGCTGCCCTGCTCATTGTATGAGGACCTACAGAGAATGTTGTTATGGGGCTGGCACAGCTCCATGGGTTTCCTCTTCTGCCATGTCAGTGGCATATCCACACACATGGAATCCTGTGGATACCTCCTGGCAGCTATGACAGTAGAAGTAAGTCTCTATTTAAAAAAGAAAAGAAAAGAAAGATACATTATACCCCAGTTATTGACAATTCTGTACTCTGAAGATGGCCCAGAAAAATTATCCACTTGGACTCATTTAGTGGTCTTTCTCAGAGAAAGAACCATGGCATGCAGCTATGATCATTAAGGACACACAACAATGTCGGAAGGTCAATATCCTCTTTTACTTCCTGGTAGGTTGCTTTCTTTGTCCTCTTTAGAAAATAAAGTGGTTTGGAGTATTGCTTCAGTTCTGTAGGCCCTCATTTCCACAACTCCAAACAGACCTAGGGTGAAGTGTGGAAGAAAAATGGGAAATGGACTGCTTAGAAATATTATACTCTATGCATTAAGGAAAAGGGGTAAAAAAATGTTTCTCCTGTGCAACCTAGATCACAGGATAGGTAAGCTGGTTAAAAGTTAAAACTGAGATAATTTTGAATGTCTTCAATATCCTCTTGTTTTTACTAACATTATACCAGGAGTTATTTTGTCAAGGCAAAATAACTTGTAAGAATATAACTGTAATTATAGTATGCCATTATTTGGACATATTGCAATGGCATAACCAATTATCCTGTCATTGAATGTTTAAGTTATAATTTCATAATTATAAATGATACTAAAGAGAGAAATAATTTTACATATGTCTGTGTCTGCATCTCTCATAACATGCTTTGGATATATTCTGGAAGTGAAGTGTATTAACCACTTTAATAAATGTGATATATAGTATAGATAAGATATAGATCTTGATACAGATATAGAGAGAGATTGCCAATAAGATTGTAGCATTAACAAAATCTCATCGGCAATATATAGGAATAGCTCCTCACTATTTTGATATGCTTTTATTGGAACTAAATATTAAATTTAAAAGATTTCTCATGGTTTTAAGGGTAAAGAATTTTTTTAAAAAGATGTGTTGAGTGACAGAGGATGCCAATTAGAAAGTGATAAACTTATGGGAGAAAGAAAATTACTAAAGTACATTTGGGTAAAGCTGAAAGAAGGGAGACACAAACAAAAAGCTGCCATGGAATTAATATATAGCAGTGATGAGAAACTGCATCCATTCAGAGAGCTGACGATGACTCATTGTTCAAAGCAGAGCACCTGTCAAGGTCTGACCTTGCTTATATTTTCATTGATCTGAAGTCAGAAGAAGCATGGAGGGACACTGTCACACCAGAATTAATCCCCACCAACAGGGAGAAATATATTGGCAATGGGAAAATTATCATGGGAAAAAAATAGGTGAGTGGTGTTAGAGGAATGGAGAAAGCTTCCTTTGTGTAATTCTTTGAGACAGACCTCAGATACAAAGGAGAGAATTTGATTCTTTGTTCTGGATCTTTCTTAAGAAAGATGGATTAAGAGGGTTTGAAAGCTCTAAAAATGTAATTATCTAGGCAATAACTAATTATTCTGATGAGGTAGAAAAGTGACAGGTAAATGAAAAAATACTTGAGTTTCACAGGCTGTTCTCAGTAAATTCAGGTCATAAGAGATGTGTACAATAGCAGGATGATTAAGCACATAGCCGAGGACAAATGTAAGATTCTGGCTCAGCCAAGTTAAGGTGAAATCCTCAAAACAGCTAAGGACTTACACTATTAAATGCTAAGGAAAAAACATAGAAGAAAAGATAGACCCTACTTGAAATGATTGTTTGAATGTTAATAAATAATAGAAAGAAAGAAAAACACCTCCTAGATTTTTATTTTATTTGGTGTCCTCTCACTTGTATAATAACATTCAGACTACAAAGAACAAAAAATTTAGTGAAAATAATCAAGTTATTATTGATCGATAATTTAGTCAAGCAATGCATATTAAAGCCATTAGGTTGAGAGATATTGGGGAATAGGATATTTGTAAAGTGCTAAGTATCAGCCCAAAATTATTTACTAGCTGGCAAGGGAAAAATAATCTTTATATCGGAGAGATCTAGTAGTGACATCTTAATAAAGGGGCCAGTCTTTGCATTGTGGAACATTCTGATGTTGTGTCTAATTATATGATTCAATATATGTCAAAAATACTTAACCTGAATATTAATAAGCTTTTCATACTAATTTCCAATTAACAGAAAATGCTAGAGTTCAAAGAATCAATTATATATATTCCAAATTTATGATATTTTACCAAAAAAAAAATCCTGATATCCTCCCCATTAATGTTATAAAGAAATTTAAAAGTGTGGGGGAAATGTTCTAGATCAAAAAAGATATAAACAAAAGTAATACATAAACTTTATTTGGATAATAGTTCAATTCAATCATAAGGAACTAGAAAAAGAAAAGGAAATTAAACACAAAATTCGCAACAGGAAGAAAATATAAAGATTAGACCCAAAATAAAAACTAGAAAACAATAGAAAAAAAATCAATGAAACTGAAAGTTGCTTTTATAAAAAGATAAACAAAATTGACAAATCTTTAGCTAGGCTCACCAAGAAAAAAAGAGAGAAAGACTTGGAAGTTTTAGCCACAGCAATCAGAGAAGGAAAAGAAACAAAAGGAATCCAAATGAGAAAAGAAGAAGTAAAGCTGCCACTGTTTGCAGATGACATGATACTATACATAGAGAATCCTAAAGATGCTACCAGAAAACTACTAGAGCTAACCAATGAATTTGGTAAAGTAGCAGGATACAAAATTAATGCAAAGAAATCTCTGGCATTCCTATACACTAATGATGAAAAATCTGAAAGTGAAATTAAGGAAACACTCCTATTTACCATTGCAACAAAAAGAATAAAATATCTAGGAATAAACCTACCTAAGGAGACAAAAGACCTGTATGCAGAAAATTATAAGACACTGATGAAAGAAATTAAAGATGATACAAATACATGGAGAGATATACCATGTTCTTGGATTCGAAGAATCAACATTGTGAAAATGACTCTACTACCCAAAGCAATCTACAGATTGAATGCAATCACTGTCAAACTACCACTGGCATTTTTCACAGAACTAGAACAAAAAATTTCACAATGTGTATGGAAACACAAAAGACCCCGAATAGCCAAAGCAATCTTGAGAAAGAAAAATGGAGCTGGAGGAATCAGGCTCCCTGACTTCAGACTATACTACAAAGCTACAGTAATCAAGACAGTATGGTACTGGCACAAAAACAGAAATATAGATCAATGGAACAGGATAGAAAGCCCAGAGATAAACCCATGCACATATGGTCACCTTATCTTTGATAAAGGAGGCAAGAATATACAGTGGAGAAAGGACAGCCTCTTCAATAAGTGGTGCTGGGAAAACTGGACAGCTACATGTAAAAGAATGAAATTAGAACACTCCCTAACACCATACACAAAAATAAACTCAAAGTGGATTAAAGACCTAAATGTAAGGCCAGACACCATCAAACTCTTAGAGGAAAACATAGGCAGAACACTCTATGACATAAATCACAACAAGATCCTTTTTGACCCACCTCCTAGAGAAATGGAAATAAAAACAAAAATAAACAAATGGGACCTAATGAAACTTAAAAGCTTTTGCACAGCAAAGGAAACCATAAACAAGACCAAACGACAACCCTCAGAATGGGAGAAGATATTTGCAAATGAAGCAACTGACAAAGGATTAATCTCCAAAATTTACAAGCAACTCAATATCCAAAAAACAAACAACCCAGTCCAGAAATGGGCAGAAGACCTAAATAGACATTTCTCCAAAGAACATATACAGCTTGCCAACAGACACATGAAAGGATGCTCAACATTATTAATCATTAGAGAAATGCAAATCAAAACTACAATGAGATATCATCTCACACCAGTCAGAATGGCCATCATCAAAAACTCTACAAACAATAAATGCTGGAGAGAGTGTGGAGAAAAGGGAACCCTCTTGCATTGTTGGTGGGAATGTAAATTGATACAGCCACTATGGAGAGCAGTGTGGAGGTTCCTTAAAAAACTAAAAGTAGAACTACCATACAACCCAGCAATCCCACTACTGGGCATATACTCTGAGAAAACCATCATTCAAAAAGAGTCATGTGCCACAATGTTCATTGCAGCTCTATTTACAATAGCCAGGACATGGAAGCAACCTAAGTGTCCATCAACAGCTGAGTGGATAAAGAAGATGTGGCACATATATACAATGGAATATTACTCAGCCATAAAAAGGAACGAAATTGAGTTATTTTTAGTGAGGTGGATAGACCTAGAGACTGTCATACAGAGTGAAGTAAGTCCGAAAGAGAAAAACAAATACCATATGCTAACACATATATATGGAATCTAAAAAAAACCAAAAAACAGAAGGTCGTAAAGAACCTAGGGGCAAGATGGGAATAAAGACTCAGACCTACTAGAGAATGGACTTGAGGACATGGGGAGGGGGAAGGGTAAGCTGGGATGAAGTGAGAGCGTGGCATGGGCATATATACACTACCAAATGTAAAATAGATAGCTAGTGGGAAGTAGCAGCATAGCACAGGGAGATCAGCTCAGTGCTTTGTGACCGCCTGGAGCAGTGTGATGGGGAGGGTGCGAGGGAGGCTCAAGAGGGAGGGTATATGGGGATGTATGTACAGGTATAGCTGGTTCACTTTGTTGTGGAGCAGAAGCTGATACACCATTGTGGGGCAGTTGTAGTCCAATGGGGATGTTTAGGAAAAAAAAAAAAAATGGACCAACTCAGTGAAACCTTTTGAATACAATGTTAAAAAGTATAACTATGAATAATAAAATTTAAATTTAGTATGAAAAGATAAGAATGGCAAATTATATTGAAGCTATGTGGAATTATGTTTATCGACAAAGGAAGAGAAAATAAAAATGTAAATATTGCTTGAAAAGAAAAGAGGAAACAGAAATAAATAAAATTATAAATGAAAGAGAAGACATTTCAACTGATATCAATCACAGAAATATAGAGGATCATAAGACCATACTATGAACAATTATATGCCAACAAATTGTATAACCTAGAATAAATGGATAAATTCCAAGAAACGTACAACCTACCATACTGAATCATGAAGAAACAGAATGTCTGAGCAGACCAAAATGAGAAAGGACATTGACTCAGTAATCAAAACACCTCCCAAGGGGCTTCCCTGGTGGCACAGTGGTTGAGAGTCCGCCTGCCTATGCAGGGGACACGGGTTCGTGCCCCGGTCCGGGAAGATCCCACATGCCACGGAGCGGCTGGGCCCGTGAGCCATGGCCACTGAGCCTGCGCGTCTGGAGCCTGTGCTCCACAATGGGAGAGGCCACAGCAGTGAGAGGCCCGCGTACGGCAAAGAAAAAAAAAAAAACACCTCCCAACAAAAAGCCTAGGACCAGTCGGTTTGATAGATGACTTCTACCAAGCATTTTAATGATGAATGTCCATCCTTAAACTCTTCCAAAAAATTCCACACTCATTTTACAAGGCAACCATTACCCTGATACCAAAGCCAGATGAAGACACTACAAGAATTGAAAACTAAAGGCCAATACCCCTAGTGAATATAGATGCAAAAATCTTCAACAAAATACTAGCAGACTGAATTCAACAGCACATTAAAAGGATCATACATGATGGTCAACTGGGATTTATCCCTGGGATGCAAGGATAGTTTAACATATGCAAATCAATAAATATGAAATACCACATTAACAAAATTAAGTATAAAAATCATATGATCATCCCAATAGATACAGAAAGAGTATTTGACAAATTCAACATACTTTCATGATTTTTGAAACAAAGCTCTCAACAAATTAGGTATAGAGAGAATGTACCTCAACATAATTAAGGCCATATATGACAAACCCACAGCTGACATCATATTCAACAGCAAAGCTGAAAGCGTTTCCTCTAAGGTCAGTAAGTAACAAGACAAAGATGCTCACTCTTTTCAGGTCTATTCAACATAGTACTGGAAGTGTTAGCCAGAGCAATTAGGCAAGAGAAGGAAATAAAAATCAGGTCAAATTGGAAAGGAAGAAGTAAAATTGTCTCTGTTTGCAGAGGACATGATCTTGTACATAGAAAACAAAAAATACTCTACCAAAAAAGCTGTTAGAACTAAGAAATGAATTCAGTAAAGTTGCAGGATACAAAATCAACATACAAAAATCGGTTGCATTTCTATACACTAACATCAAACTATCAGAAAGAAAAGCTAAAAAAAATTCTATTAAAATCGCATCAGAAAGAATAAAATACTTAGGAATATATTTAACCAAGAAGGTAAAAGATCTGTACACTCAAAACTATGAAACACTGAAGATAGAAATTAAAAACACAAATAAATGGAAAGTTATCCCATGCTCATGGAATGGAAGAATTAATATTGTTAAAATGCCTATAATACCCAAAGTGGTCTATAGATTAATGCAATCGTCATCAAAATTCCAATGGCATTTTCACAGAAATATTAAAAAATTCTAAAATTCATATGGAACCAAAAAAGATTCCAAATATTCAAAGCCATCTTGAATAAGAACAAAGCTATAGGCAAAACACTTCATGATTTCAAATTATATTACAAATCTATACTGATAAAAACAGTATGGTTCTGACATTAAAACAGACATGTAGACCAATGGGATAGATCAGAGAGCCTAGAAATAAATCCAGACATATATGGTCAACTGATCTTTGACAAGGGTGCTAAGAACACACAGTGGGGGAAAGATAGTCTCTTTAATAAACAGTGTTGAGAAACTGGATGTCCACATGCAGAAAAATGAGATTAGACCCTTATCTCACACCATATACAAAAATGAACTCAAAATGGATTGAAGACTTAAATGTAAGACCTGCAACAATAAAACTACTAGAAGAAAACATAGGAGAAAATCTTGACATTGTTGTGCACGATTATTTTTTGGACATGACATCAAAAGTAAAAACAGACAAGTGGGATTACATCAAACTAAAAAGCTTCTACACAGAAAAGGAAACAATCAACAAATTCACTGGACGCAAGATTTACATGGTCAAGAATCTTGTCTCATAACAGCTATATCCCACGAAAACCCTTTAATTTTAAAACTTTTATTTATTAATCGATATACCTTCCCTCCAGTTCATTTTTCTGAAACATAACTTTCACCTGTTGACTACTTTCCTTTTCCTCTCTCAGACAGAAGTTGCAAACTTACCCACATCCTCCAAAAGCTCAGTGTTTTCCCTTATGCTCTGCCATTTTCAGCACACTGGATCAATAACACTTCGTTGAAGCACTCCTAGATTTCTTTTGGGCTCTGACTCCCTGTTTATCATTTTCCTTTCCTACAATCCTTCTTGGTGATTTTCACATCCATGTGAATGAACCACACAAACCTTGATGTCATACTTTCTTGTCCTCCTCTACATGAGTTGCCATCACTTCTATAACCCTCACATGTCACATGGTATATCATGTCATCTTCTTCAGTGTCTCCATCTACAATGGCATATTCTGAAATTAAACTCTTTTAAAATAACTTCCTTTCCTAATTCTTAGACCCCCCTTGCTCCCTCTAAAGATGTTCTTAAAGCTCCCACAACCATAAGTTCTTCAATGCTTTCCTGTTCTCTCAAGAGATCGACCTCTAGTCATCACTCCATTCTTTTTCAGCCTAGAAGCCATAACCCATTATTTCAAATACACACATAAATAATTCTTGAATGAGCCATAATCTTTCAATATGATCAAATCAATATTTCAGCATATTGTTTATCTGAAATAACTTTCTTTCTTTTTTCTTTTTTTCTTAACTTTCCTTTGAAGTTTAATCAACTCATGAAAAGTATTATTTGACTGTAGGTATACGATCTTTTAAAAGTTTAGTTCTAACTAAATTTTGACTAGTGAGTCTACGATGTCAGAAGAAAAGTCTAAAATAAACTGTTTGTTGCCTTGTATTTGTCTTTCTATTTAACTTTTGTGAATTTTTAGGGGTGATGTATCTGACTGTAAATATAATCTAGCATTCTCTGTTCTTTTATATGAAGAAAAAGTTGATCAGCATAATCACAGAACTGAAATCAGAAATTTTTTTTAAGGCATGATAAGAAACTTACCCCCAGGGTTGGGTGAATTAATCTGGGATATTAAAACAACCCTAAGCGGACTCCATCTTAAAGCAAAAGCATCAGCTTTTATCAGTGTTTATTGGGCATGTCCTTGGGTGAAGTGGCAATCAGATCTTAATCTTGGCGTATTTGTAGGTTATATCTTACGTTATTCATATAAATTTATGGCATCAATGGTTTTCATTTACTAGTGAGAGAAAATGTGTATGAATATAACATATTTCAGAGGAGATGGGTCACACTAGAAACTAAAATAAAGGATTGAAGTTTCCCCTTTCAGTTGGTGGTACTGTAAATTAGATTATTCACATGGAGTATTAGGTCACATGAGCAAACCTAATTTAAAGATTACAGAAAACTAATATGGCTCTATTTTTGGTAGGTGCACAAAAACACTGAAACAAATCCTGCTAAAAGGATTTGATAAATTAATTAAAGCTGATTTGAGGATTACAAAACCTCAAGACTGCTGAATTTCACAAACAGCTTTAAACAAAATATAACCTAACCTTTAAAGTCTTAGTAATAACAGTGTTCAGCACAGTTTTGGCCAAAATATTACTCTTTCTTATTCAGTTAAATAATCAAAATTAAGGAGTGACTCCCGGTAAGCCGTGCACTGCTGTTATGTATGCTTAATGTAATCTGCGTTTGCTCTTTGGATTTTATATGTTATAGCATCCAAAGGGGACGATATAGCTTATTTTTGCTCTAAGAAAATCATGTGAAATTAGATCTCTAGAATCATGACTAATCAATTCACCATCACAGGGGCATATAAACAGCAGAAGTAATATCGCATGTGGGCATCTTTCATGGTGACTAAGTGGACATAGCCAAGTTAATTAACCTGTCTGTGTCTCATATGTAAAACATACACACTCTTTTTTATATTCTTTCCCATTATGGTTTATCAACTGCTTTTAATATGACAGCCACCGGCTATTTCTAAATTCTAAACTGGTTAAGTCTTCCTTAAGTTTTATTCAAGTCCCATACCCATAAGACTTTGTAAACTGTACCTGCAAACTGGTCTTGCTGGAAAAGTAAGGGGATATGATTACTAAGGGGATTACTAAGAAATTACCTCATATGATAACTAGATTTGGGTCATAGCTATAGCACTGAGGAGAAGAAAGATACCCAGAAGTCTGTCTAGCAGAAGGAAAATTGTAAAGGTGTAGCAGAGCCCTATTCAGATGGCTGTAATAGAGTTTTCATTGTCTCTACTCTGAACAAGAAGTATAAAAATATATTACAAGAGTTTATTCACAGCACTACAGACGAGATCGGGCGCGTTCAGGGTGGTATGGCCATAGACTTCACAACACCACAGTATTTAGTCTATAAAATTAATTCAGTTAAAGAATAATGGACTTCATAAAGAAACCCAAACCAACTACTTAGGACAATTCAGTCAAAGTTGCTAAACCAGTTTTTCCACCTTGTCGGCCACAATCATGCATGTAAATGCACAGTGTACGAATGTGTTGACGTTACACATGTTTACGATTTGAAGCACATAAATTTAGGCTTTTAATTAGATCGATTTCAGTGAGAAATTTCACATGTAGAAATTTTTTTAAACCATTCTATGATATACCAAGATTTCTGAAATACAGTGTTCTAAAAATCAAAACATGGTCTTTAAAAACAGTAGCACTACACTGACTGCCAAAATGTTCATGTTATGATACACACCCTCAGGGAAATAGTTGGGCCAGCCTTACACTGTTGTACTAATCCATCGAATCCACTCATAATTGTTAAATAAACAACTTAGCTTTACATTAGACATGGGAAGTGGGGGAAGTAACAGATACTTGGAAAGACTGGGAAATTATTTTACAGAATTATTACAAGAAAGAGTCTGAGCTAAGGCTGAAATAGAGTACACAGGACCCATGTGAATTAGAAAAATTGTGTAACTGCATGAAATGGTTAGTTTACTTACAACCTTTTATATTTATATCTTTTTCCCCTGCATACTACCTAGCTCACTAACTTGCACTTAAAATACTTAAAATACCCTCAGAAATATCTGAGGAAGATGTTATATCAAGAAGTGCATTCTTGTGTACTTAGAGCAAGTCCACTGTAAGAACCACATGGAATTTATTTTAATCTACTTCCCTATGGGAAAGGATAAAACTCCAAACAGCCATAAACATGGAAGTTCATCCTCAGGATACCATCCGAATTTGGGGATTACAATAGAAAGAAGCCATGAGTTAGGAGATAATACTCAGGCGGCAAAATAAACATGGCACACTTTCATTATAGGCACGGGATCACAGGGGATGCAACCTACATATCAGCTGACGCCTTTGTTTTCCTGCTAGGGGAAGGTTGATTTCTGGAGTACAACCACTACCCTCAACATTTAGAATTAAATGGGTCCCCTGTACATGAGTTGCAGGTCATTCAAATTATCTTTCATTATCAATGACAAATTATCACATTAGCCAGGAAGTCACCTGATATCATTTCCATGTTTAAAGCACTCAGGGTACTCACACCCAGCAGTGTCAGGCACAGCACAGATGTTCAGTCATTGTCTTTTACAGATGGCTAATTGGTTATTGAGGATGTAGAGGCAATATCCAAAAAAGTTCTGTTCTTTGTATGCCAGTCTCAAAAATAGCAATTGATTAGAAAGCTGAATCTGTCATAGAGACGGGATTCATATTTAGGACAGGATATCTTGTTTCTATATAATATCATGTGTGTAGCTACTTATTATATCTACTTCCCTTATCAAAGTAAATTTAAGCAGTATGCTTACCTTATGGTTGTTATTGTATGTTACCAACTCTTCTCAATACAGAATTTCATAAAATCTGTGCAAAAAAGATTCGCATAACCAGTACTCTTTCCTGGACCCTGTGTCTCCCAGTCTATGACCTCCTAAGGACTGAAGAAAGACATTACCCTCTCTTCCAACTGAGCCCACACTAACCCTTCACAATAATGCTCCAGATATACCAGCTCCAAAACCCCGTCTTAAAGGCTCTAAACCCGCTTCAAGGATTCGTTTGGACCCCGCAAGGGTCAATAAGCCATTGGTATCTACACTCCTAGGTCCTGGGGGTGGTCAAGGGCCATCTGTTTGTTGGATGTGTAACGTTTGGATGGAGCTTGGAAATGCATCTGGGCTGAAGTATCCATACTGAGGCCTCTCAGGTGGGGGACAGAGCTGAAGATGAGAAAAGAAATGCCCAGTCACTAGCCAGAGGCCAGCTCGAACTCCTGCCAACCATCTCCATGCAAGAACTTGCAATGGTCCAAGACATTTAAATTCAAACTTGCATGTCCCAGTTATAATAAAGGTAAATTTGTTGAGACAGGAGAATAGAACATATTTGATGTAACATGCTATTAGCTTAATTTACAATTTCTAGATATTTAGCCAAATATTATGTGGGCCTACCTCTGTACTTTTGCCCCAGACCCTGCCAATGTTAGAGTCAGGCCTGCAAGCAGTAATATGCCTACAGCTAAAACCAGAGTCGTTTCTCTCTTCTTAAAAGAATCAAGTTGCTTAGTAAGACTGTGAGAGAGTAGTGATGCATTAATAGGAAAATGGCGGGTAGATCTGTATCCTACTTGACGGTAGATTTAGCCAATGTAGAAGGGCAGCCTTGCTCATATGTCTTTGTAAGCACTAGGAAATGACTAACATGAGAAGATAATTTTTCAAAACTCTACTTTTTAGCATGACAGCTATCATATTTATTAGAAAATAAACGTCTTCAATGCTATGCTTCTTCCTAACAAGATCCACATGCAGAAAGGTTAGCCACAGAAAGAAGAAATCTACTTGTCAAGGTCCAGGTTCTCAGAAGGAAAGCCTGCTTTCATTTTGTAGCACAAGGAAATTTTCTCTTTATCATCCGTAGAAGTGCTTGTTAGCGAGGTTGCACTTGCAGAGATTCCTGGTGGAAAACCCTGGTAAACAGAGACTGCGGCTGCGTTTCCACACCAATAAGGAAAAGCCACTTGCCAGTGTAAACTGGGGCTACATTGTTTTAAAGCAGGGGCAGCCTCTCTTATCAGAAACGGACAAGGGAAAAAGGAAAATGGGAAATCTCAAAAGCCCACCTCTGCTGAGCAAAGCAAATGCCGTATCAGTTCGGTTCGTGCTGTAAGGATGGACATTCTGACTTATAATAAATCTGAGGGGTACTTTTGCTCTTTAAAAAAAAAAGGAAAAGGAACTGTGGGACCTGGTAGGAAAGGAAACTGCCAGTGAGTCCAATCTACACAGAAATCAATTTCACACGGCCATAATTCAAGGAAATGGGGCGGTAGGTAATGACGTGGACATTCATTTTGCTTTATAAATTTGAACTTTCTTCTTGGCTACTGTAATATTTTTTGGAAACAGCTGGGATTTTTTTTCCCCTCTCATCTCCCTCGACAAGCACTTTTGCTAAACATGGGAACCTATGAAACCTAGATTCACACTGTGACTCATTACTATTGTTTCCTTGAACTTTCCTCACCATCTCGTCCTGCATCGTTTCCCTTTTCTCAAGAATAAAAAGCAGTAATGAGAAAAATCACTGCTTTAAAACGTACACTAAACACATAGTGAGAAATAGACTAAGGTAAATTCTCTAATTTTGCTTTGACTTTTCCATTAGCACATATTTTGAAATTCATACATAACTGATGTTCAAGTACAGAATTATATTATTCACACAATAAAATGATTAATACACTTTCATTTTTTTCCCCCTCTCCTAGGGCTTGGGAAAGGGACTATAGATTTTTCTCTTATTTCTACTCTTACTGAATGTATATGCTTGAGTCTTTTTGTATATCTGCTATGAAGAAAACTGTTGAATATTTTTAAAATCACAATAGCAGTGATAGCATTGGTACATTAAAAAATATGTCCAGAACTTGAAGAGACGGGTAGCCCCTATAACCTGTTTATTTGACTCCCAAATTGTGACAGCTTTGACTTAAAAATCAATAAACCAACAATGATGCTTGGGTTAACTTTTAAAATATAGACACCTATACCTTACTGGCACCTCGTAAGAGAGGAAAAAATGTGTCACTTTAAGTCATATGATGGAAAAGCGGGAACCAAAGTGTCACGCTAGGTGTCAGATCAAAGCCTCTCTGACAGAAGGATGAGGCCCACGAGGGCACGTAGATACACAAGGTCATGGTGAGGAGGTAGACCCGGGACCCCCCGCCAGCTTCTTCCCGGGGGCCACGCTCAGCACCTAGGCCTCTCAGCAGCAGGCCTCCAGAGCTTCGACCTGTGTCTGTGAGCATCTGCACTTTATCTCCTTTTATTTTGTGCATAGTTAGCAAGGTGGATCCTGAAGTAATTGCTTCGTAACTTTATGCTTTGTTGGCTTAGGAAAAGTTTCACAGGGACACTCTGCTTTCGGAGAGCAGAGGAATCCCGTAATCCCAAAATGACGTGATGGGTGGCCCGAAATGGGATGATAGTAAAGACTCCACTTCTGACTAAAAATCTATCTATACTCTTTCAAGCGCTATTATAAGTGATTGACAGGTGGCGGAGGGAAGTAAAAAAACTGTTGAATTTAGAAGAGACCCCAGTTCTGATTGCCATTCTTGTTTTGAGCAAATGTCCTACCTTCTAAGTCACCAGAAATATACACTGTATTTGCAAAACACTTGTAAAAAGCATATGAATATATAAAATTTTGTTTTCAATTCTTTAAAAAATGATCATTGTAGTATTTCAAATGAAAAATAACTTTCGTATTTACATACAATACACAAAAACCCATATTTCATGGCATGGACTCATTTGAACAAAACTTTCATATCACTAGCATTTGTAATGTAAATTCAAAAGTCAAGAGATCTCTACATTATTGTATTTTAAAAATAGTCCTGAAAAATAATAAACTATAGGGACCTAAAGTCTCCCACAACTTGACTGAATACCTGACATCTCTTTAAAAGTAGTGATGTGGGAACCTGGGAAGGAGGGGGTTTACTTACCTCTATTGTACGTCTCTGGCATTGAATATTCAAGTTCATGCAGAAAGCAGTGTGCTTACTTCACTGGGCATTGATACCGTGATAGCAGTTGTGACTTTTCATGGGAATATTGCTGCAGAGCAACTGCCTGAAAAGCTCATCAATCAGTGTTTCTCAAACGCTAGCATCTCATTAGTACAGTGTCCTCCCAGGGAGCATGCATCTCCCCCTCCCCTGCTTCATCCTGCAAGTTGCATCTTGTCCTGGACCGACATTATCATTTCCACAATCTTTTCTTGCTTCTTCCTTTGTTATGATCTGTTCACTTTCCCACCTGGCCTACAGGTTAGAGAACTGAGTACTTGGTCACTTCTAAAGTGGACAAAGCGTGGGACTTCCCTAGTGGCGCAGTGGTTAAGAATCCGCCTGCCAATCCAGGGGACATGGGTTCAAGCCCTGGTCCTGGAAGATCCCACATGCCGCGGAGCAAATAAGCCCATGCACCACAACTACTGAGCCTGCGCTCTAGAGCCCACAAGCCACAACTACTGAGCCCACGTGCCACTACTACTGAAGCCCCTGCTCCTAGAGCCCATGCTCTGCAACAAGAGAAGCCACCACAGTGAGAAGCCTGCACACCACAACGAAGAGTAGCTCGCTGCAAGTAGAGGAAGCCCGCGTGCAACAGCGAAGACCCAACGCAGCCAAAAATTAAATAAATAAATAAAGTGAACGAAGTGTGAATCAAGGAGAGACAAGAGTGTTGCTCTCGTAACTACTGATGCATGCATCAGTAACGAAACATTTAGGGTATCATTGGGGTCCATGAGGAAACCGCCTGGTATAAAAAAGTCTTTAGAAATCTATTCTGCATACTACTGTTATGTTGTAAAACTTTGCATATCAGGTTTTCAAAGTTTAATGATCGCCTATTTTCCTACTCAGATTACTAAGCCGTATGCTGTTTTTTCCATAAAGCCATTCAATTGTTCGGTATCCAACTCAGTTCTTCTTTCCTGAACTTTATTAGTTTGGCATTTCTTTCTCACTGATTGTTTCTGTGTTCCTGATGAATAGCTGCTGTTTGATACACGTACTTTAAAACTGGCTTTTTGTATTCAAAAGCTGCATAAATGATAACAGAAGCCAAAAATTTCTAAATAAGTAAAATGGAGAGAAATTGGGTGTTTTTTGTTTTTCTGATTGCAAATGGCCTGTAGACCAGGATCTATGTCAGGGGCAAAAGCAGGGTAAGCTGAGATCCCCTGGGAAGCATTCGACCTCAAGAGTCCATCAGGAAGAGCCACCAGCTAGGAACATAAATGCCTATATTGAAGTATAGCATCCAGTCCAACTGTTTCAACAAGCTAATTGAAAGTACAGGAGTCAAAAACAGCCTTGCAGAGAGATGACCCATTCTCCCATAATAAATTGAGCATCTGCTGACAAAGAAAGACTGGTAATGTTGCTCCCTTTAATGAATATACTCTGAGGGTCAACAACTAATCCCTATTAAAAGGAGAAAGTATCAATAGATTGAAAACACAAAGACAGTCTGAGAAACATCTAAGGATACATAGACTCTTGCTTGCAGTATATATTTTTTTAAAGAGGCACTTCCTCACTTTTAGAAACTAACGAAAACTTACCTTGTATAAGTTAAGCTTGTTTTTATAAAATCTGCCCCAGCTAACAAGCCCAAAGACGGCACCAATGGCTGGATATAATGATTATTTGTTATTGCAACAGGAATGATTAAAAAGCACATTATTTCACACATCTGCACAAATATACACCATAAACCGCATGACATCTTTTTATTCAAAACTATAGAGTGAAATCACAACCTTACATCGGCATCAACGAGGGATTTGTCCTTTCTCATGAAACCACAAATTATTTTACCACAAATGCAAATTTAAATTCCCTGCATGTCTTCTCTGTTTTCTCATTTATCTCCCAGTTACACATTTTGGAAACTGAGATGGAGATTCTTTTTTTAATTAAGTGAGAAAATAAAAATTCATCATTGCCTGAGTACAGTGAATCCTCGAGTCCCCGATAGGCTAATGGGGAGAATGATTATCGTTACAGTTCAACAAACATATCACTTTGACATAATAACTAAAGGTGATTTCTCTTCAGCTGGTCCGAGGCAGGTGAGAATAAACATGGACTAACTAAAGAGAATGAGTGACATCTGCTGGATGGTAAGAGAAATGAAAAGAAAATATTCAAGTATGTAAATGCTCACATTTCACCATCCTAGAACCCACTGATGTCTGAAATCTGTAACAACATAACAAAGTTGGTATAAATCCTCGGGAACAAAAGGGTAACGGGGTGTGATGGGAGGAGTACAACGTGTAGGTTGTAGTATTGTGGGTCCAATCAAGGGAGCTTCAGCCCCCGAGCAGCCATGCGACCTCTATAAATACCGTGTTTCTGCTGCCTGTGATTTTCTACATCTTATTGTTGATTTCTATAATCTGTGGCTTTCCATAGGCTTGACTCTGGCTGGGTCTGTGCAAGCAATCACATGAGCTTTGCAAATCTAGGACCAAGAAATTCACCCAAACCAATCATTAGGAGGATCAAAACAAAACTCAGCCCCCAAATGGGCAGACACACGGCATCAGACATTGCTCAGTCATCCCTTAAGTTGCGCTTTCTTTTTTCAATTTTAAAAGCTATTTCTTAATGAGGTAACAGGATAACTCTTTATTGAGAGCCTATCCTATTATTTCATTTAGGCTGTCCTGCACCTCCATGATGTAGATATTCTTAACTCCTTTTATAGAGAAGCTGAGTGTCAGAGGTTACACAGGCTGGAAGGGAAGGATCTGCCACTCACTCTTCAGTTCTACCTGACCCCAGGTCTGCACTTTTCACTCTACAAGCTGATTCTGGGGACATGGTATTTTCGTATCTTCCAGTGCCAATGCCATTTCATGCCACTTTTTAACTGTACAGCCTTTATTAAAGACAACAGATAATTGTCCATACACACTGACCGAAGACCTTGATTCTTTACTCATAACTTGGTCCTGCTTTGGACATTGTCTGTAAGCAATTGCTTTGCAAAGACCCTCAGGCCAGTTAGGTTGCACTCAGCATCTTTCTTTCTCAAGAGCATTTTTAAATATGGTCTGGATCCTCAGTTTCTTTATTTTTACAGTGATGGACATGGATTAGGTAATTCCTAAGAGCTCTTCCAGCTGTGTATACACAGAAAATAAACCCAGACCGAGTTGCTGGTTTCCTTCTTGTTCTGTAATCACCCACTCTCAGAGTCAGTACATATACATTGTACTCCTCATTCCGTCGTTGAAAGAAGTGCTTTTTACCTTTTAGAATTTTTATTTTTGTTTACAGTATCTCATGACAACTCAAGTGAAACTATGTACTCAAAGGTAGTCTATTTTTACTCACAAACAAGGCCACTCAAGATATTTTCTTGCCCGACTAAAAAATTGAAAAAGTATAGCCCCTACTCTTTCAGTCATCTGAAAATGAAAACTTTATTTCGTCCAAAAAGGAAAATAGCTGTGATCAAAATTCACGACACATGTACAAATGACCCCAAAACTATATTTTTTAATAAAAAGATCCTTTCTATGAATTACAGGAAAAACATCAGATAATAGCATACCAGCTCCTTAAGTAGTTGACAGGGTTTTCAAATTTCCTGAGGTTACAATTGCTATTATTTTACTTCCAAAATGAATAAAAGTGATCTTAATATTGTTTTAAATACTAATGTAGAAGGGGAAAGTGACAATATAAATGTCTTCTACAATTAGTCAAATTCTTGCGTTAAGATACAGCAGGTCGAATCTTGAACTCAGTAGCACCATCTAGTGAAGATAAACCAGAAATGCTTGTTTTCTTTGGCTGTTGGTCCCAGGGCCCAGCAACAGCTAATCCAGCCTCGCCTCCAGGGTGGTGGGAGACTCCCTGCAACAGGTACTTCTTAGCAACAAAAATGTCATTTGCTTGAGAATAACTTAAAGTCCCATTTAT
This sequence comes from Aethalodelphis obliquidens, assembly GCF_003676395.1. Classification (NCBI taxonomy): domain Eukaryota; kingdom Metazoa; phylum Chordata; class Mammalia; order Artiodactyla; family Delphinidae; genus Aethalodelphis; species Aethalodelphis obliquidens. The sequence goes on from NW_020837969.1 coordinate 5,480,067, forward strand.
GAAATATACCAAACAATTTACCTTACTATTTTAAAAATGTAAGTATCTAATTATGAGCTTATTCTTAACAACCTATCTCACATCATAAAAGATGCGGATAAATGATCTTATAAGGAGTTGAGTGCTGTGTGTGTGTGCGTGTGTGTGTGTGTGTGTGTGTGTGTGTGTTTAAATTACTCATTCACTCATTTATTAACAGACATACTTAATTTGTAGTTTCTTTTATTTTCTACTTCTGCAATCTTGCATAACTCCCGTGCTCTGTTTACATTTCTGTGACAGACGTTAAACTGAACCCCATGTTACACCAACTTCCTCTTTCTTGCTCTTGTTACTACTGTTGCTTCCTGAATTATCCAGGCTACCTGGTTGACGCTGCAGCCACTTTGCACTGTTATCTGTGTATTGATTACAAGTAATTCTCCTACTCAGAGATCGTCTGAAAGACTGCCATTGCATGATTCACTATGTTCCTTTTTCCCCCTCTTATTTTCCAGCTCAGATATCCTAGCAGCCTGTGCTGCCACTGAGACTCTAGCAGCCTAGGTCACAGAATCTGATTACAAAACCTAGAGCCCCTGCCACCTCCTTGGACCCTGTTGGATCACGAGCAAAAAATAAATATGCATTGTTATTAAGCCACTGAAATTCTGGGATTGTCTGTGCTTACAGCATAACCCAGCCAATCTTGAGGGAAACAAATGATTAGCTCAATGTGAAACAGATAAGGCAGCTCATAAATCCACTCACCTGGATGAACAGAGACATCTTTACAGGCTGAAAGCAAGTACAGAAGGTCTTGCCCATCTCTCTGTGTTGTGTAATTCCCACTTTCCCTGGGACACTGTAGACGTCATATCCTGGGACACTGTAGAGGTCATATCCTGGGACACTGCAGACGTCATACCCTGGGACACTGTAGACGTCATACCCTGGGACACTGTAGATGTCATATCCTGGGACACTGTAGACGTCATATCCTGGGACACTGTAGACGTCATGTGTGACATGAGACTTGCTGGCACATCCACGGAACAAAGGTCTCCCGAGTCAATGCATATTTCCCTCTCTGACCTCAGATTCCTCCCTTGCTTCATCACATTTCTGCTTGATAATTAAGACAAATAATCTGTGTCAAAAGAGGAAACTTCCTCTTAGCTTGTGTGTCTAATGGCGGAGACTCTCAAAAGAGCCAGGCTGCTGTTTCAACTTTCAGGTCAGTGGAGCCATTTCTGTTTCTCCTGGAAAGCAAGGTCTTTAGAGTAGCATAGCCCAAGTCACGAGAACAGAGGTGACAAGGACAAAAAGTGCCGGTTGGTCATAAGGTGTTAAAAAATGCCACCTATGATTTGGCCAGTGGGGGGATCTTCATGGTTGAGCCCACGGAGAACTGCCATCCCTGCTAACACGGTCACTCTGTCCTGAAGTCAGTGAACAAGAACCAGAGGAGGTAAAGACAGAAGCTAACATCTACAGGACAAGTCACCTTCTCCACTTGGTTATTAAGAGCTGCCTCTTCAGGGAGAGCCCTCTGGTGAGAACTTCCGTGAGTCACTAATGTTCTCACATCCTGGGCCCCTTCCTAGATATCCTGTCCTGTACTCTTCCCCAAGCTTACTTGTCTCCAAGGTTACTTCTTCCAAGTGCTGACCAGTGACCCAAACTACAAGCAATTCCCAAGAACTGGTGTCGCTCCACACTTCTTGCGATCTCTCTTTCCAGGAAAAGTGAATCCTAAGACATACTACTTAGACACCCGGTCACAGAGATTTCCTTCTCCAGTATCCTGAAGGTCACTATAGTTCTACAGTTCATCACCCCTGCCTAATGCAGAATGTCACGGGGAGCCATCTATAAGCCAAACTCAGTTGTTTTCTTCTTCAGATAACTCCATGTCAGGTCGCAGATGTGGATTGAGAAAGGGACAGGTGGCAATGAGTTTACCAGTGCATTCAGGGCTTGTCTGATCCCATATAATCCCTTCAATTAAATGTTGGAGAGTTGTAATGACTTGAGGCTTAGAGGATCAGACAGAACTTATTTTTGACGTGCCTCTCAAGTTGCACGATTACTGGCATCTCAGAGCCCGAGAGTGAACCAAGAATTATTCTCAAAGCAATATTTACTTTCTGAAGAGAGCATGGCTTTGTTCCAAAACCCTAAGGGTATTCGCTCTGATTCACCCATCAGAGCTCATCACAGACTCCACACAGCAGCCCAGTCAGGTGCAGACTCTGGAAGCACCACTGGATCCACCGGGACATTGTCAGAATTGCTTGCATAGCAAACGTGTTGAACAGAAGGATCTTCTTTTATTCTGGGCCCCATTCAGGCTCTCAGCCTTTGAGTTACCAGGTTATTCAGCATTGGGGTTGGAGCAGACACCACAATGGGTTCATGCTGCCTCCTAAGCCCAAGATGACAACATATGAAATGTTTAAAAATAAAAGATGGACCTTAATAAATGAACAAGGACCAAGAGACTTAAAAAGGGGTCGTGGAGTTTATGTTTGTGTATGGTGCTAGGAAGTGTTCTAATTTCATTCTTTTACATGTAGCTGTCCAGTTTTCCCAGCACCACTTACTGAAGAGGATGTCTTTTCTCCATTGTATATCCTTGCCTCCTTTGTCATAGATTAGTTGACCATAGGTGCATGGGTTTATCTCTGGGCTTTCTATCCTGTTCCATTGATCTATATTTCTGTTTTTGTGCCAGTACCACACTGTCTTGATTACTGTAGCTTTGTAGTATAGCCTGAAGTCAGGGAGCCTGATTCCTCCAACTCTGTTTTCCTTTCTTAAGATTGCTTTGCCTATTCGGGGTCTTTTGTGTTTCCATATGAATTGTAAGATTTTTTGTTCTAATTCTGTGAAGAATGTCATTGGTAGTTTGATAGGGATTGCACTGAATCTGCAGATTGCTTTCGGTGGTATAGTCATTTTCACAATATTGATTCTTCCAGTCCAAGAATATGGTACTTAAATGTAAGACCAGACACTATAAAACTTTTAGAGGAAAACATAGGAAAAACACTCTTTGACATAAACCACAGCAAGATCTTTTTTGACCCACCTCCTAGAGTAACAGAAATAAAAACAAAAATAAACAAATGGGACTTAGTTAAACTTAAAAGCTTTTGCACAGCAAAGGAAACCATAAACAAGACAAAAAGACAACCCTCAGAATGGGAGAAAATATGTGCAAATGAAACAACAGACAAAGGATTAATCTCCAAAATATACAAACAGCTCATGGAGCTCAATATCAAAAAAACAAACAATCCAGTTAAAAAATGTGCGGAAGACCTAAATAGACATTTCACCAAGGAAGACATACAGATAGCCGAGAGGTACATGAAACGATGCTCAACATCACTAATAGAGAAATGCAAACCAAAACTACAATGAGGTATCACCTCATGCCCGTCAGAATGGCCATTATCAGAAAAGCTAGAAACAATAATGCTGGAAAGGGTTTGGTGAAAAGGGAACCCTCCTACACTGTTGGTGGGAATGTAAACTGATACAACCACTATGGAAAACACTATGGAGGTTCCTTAAAAACGTACAAATAGAACTACCATATGACCCAGCAATCCCACTACTGGGCATATATCCTGAGAAAACCATAATTAATTCAAAAAGGAACATGCGCCACAATGTTCATTGCAGCTCTATTTACAATAGCCAGGACATGGAATCAACCTAAATGTCCATCAACAGATGAATGGATAAAGAAGATGTGGCACATATATACAATGGAATATTACTCAGTCATAAAAAGAAACGAAATTGAGTTATTTGTAGTGAGGTGGATGGACCTAGAGACTGTCATACAGAGTGAAGTAAGTCAGAAAGAGAAAAACAAATACCATATGCTAACACATATATATGGAATCTAAAAAAAAAAATGGTACTGATGAACCTAGTTGCAGGGCAGGAGTAAAGAGTTAGGCATAGAGAATGGACTTGAGGACATGGGGTGGGTGGGTGAAGCTGGGGCGAAGTGAGAGTAGCATCGGCATACATACACTACCGAATGTAAACTAGATAGCTAGTGGGAAGCAACAGCATAGCTCAGGGAGATCAGCTCAGTGCTCTGCGATGACCTAGAGGGGTGGGATAGGGAGGGTGAGAGGGAGGGAGGCTCAAGAGGGAGGGGATATGGGGACATGTGTGTGCATATGGCTGATTCTCTTTGTTGTGCAACAGAAACCAACACAGTACTGTGAAGCAATTCTACTCCAATAAAGATCTATTTAAAAAAGGGGGGGGGGGGTCATGGAAATTATAAAAGAACAAAGTAGAACTTTAAGAAATAAAAAAATAATAATTCTATAAATGGGTTAAATATCAGATTAGACACATCTTAAAAAAGAATTAGTGGCCTGGAAAATAGATCTGAAGAAAATATACAGAGGGAACAAAGAGAACAAAATTTGAAAGAAAAGTTAAAGAGCCTTGAAAGACAGAGTGAAAAGAAATCAATCCACAGACACAGAAAATACAACTTATATCAAACAGGAAAGAAAAGAATTTATCAGCAGCCAACAGAGAAAATACAGAATGAGATAAAATGATCAGACTGATACATATTCTCAGAAGCTAAAAGATGAGGCAGAAGATAGAGGAATAATATGCCTTCGTCCATTCAGCCAGCTACAACAAACTATCACAGACTGGGTAGCTAATAAAGAACAAATTTTTACTTCTCTGAGTTCTGGAGGCTGGAAATCTGAGATCCGGGTGCCGGCGTGGTCAGGTAGGGCCGTCTTCCAGGTAGCAGACCTCTTCTTGTGTCCATACCCCTGCACAGGTGTCAGGGAGCTTTCACTGGGGCCTCGTTTATACGGGCATGGATCTCGTTCGCAGGACTCTGCTCTCAGGACCTGATCTCAGGACCAAAGGCCCTACCTCGTAAGGTAACCCCATCACACTGGGCACTCAGGTTTCATCATATGAATTGGGGGCTGGGTGCAGCAGTGCTGAAACATTCAGCCTATAGCAAATATCTTCAAAGAGTTGAGAGAAAATAACGGTCCATCCGGAATTAATCACTCAGCAAAACGTTTCAACAACATGGACAAAGCAACATATTTTTTGATAAACAAAACCTAAGAGCATTACCACCATAATTTTTTCATCAAAGGAACATCTAAGAGATGGACTTCAGAAAGATGGGCAAAGCAGGAAGCAGTGGCAAGTCAGGAAAATGGTACATATATGAGTAAACCTAAACATAGACATTTATAATGATGATGAGGGGTGATGTCAGATTTGTCCTATTTAATTTGAAAAAAGCTAAAATAATGGACCACAGTAGCATGTAGGTCACGAGCAGGTGAATATGGCCCAAGTGTGCCGCCTGGAACTCAAAATACAGCCCAGCCGTAGACAAAGACAAAAAATCCCAGCTCTCATGAAACTTGCATTCTTAAGAATTAATTTAAGAATCATTAACTTAAAAATGTGTTACACATGTATGGCAATATTTCAAGGTTTACATAAATTTTTAAGAATATCAGTGAATTAAAAATGAAATAAAAACAAACAAGAAGGCTCAATTCAAAATAAAACAGGAAATGAGCATAGAAACAGAAGATTGTATATTAAGTACAAAAAGGAGAGAATAATTCCAAATAAATTGATATTCATGATAACCACCAATTAAAACAGAGATTATCAGATTGGCTTTTTTTTTTTTAACATCTTTATTGGAGTATAGTTGCTTTACAATGGTGTGTTAGTTTCTGCTGTATAACAAAGTGAATCAGCTATACATATACATATATCCCCATATCCCCTCCCTCTTGTGTCTCCCTCCCTCCCACCCTCCCTATCCCACCCCTCTAGGTGGTCACAAAGCACCGAGCTGATCTCCCTGTGCTATGCAGCTGCTTCCCACTAGCTATCTGTTTTACATTTAGTAGTGTATATATGTCCATGCCACTCTCTCACTTCGTCCCAGCTTACCCTTCCCCCTCCCCATATCCTCAAGTCCATTCTCTATGTCTGCATCTTTATTCCTGTCCTGCCCCTAGGTTCTTCAGAAACATATTTTTTTTAGATTCCATATATGTGTGTTAGCATACGGTATTTGTTTTTCTTTCTGACTTACTTCACTCTATATGACAGACTCTAGGTCCATCCACCTCACTACAAATAACTCAATTTCGTTTCTTTTTTGTTTGTTTTTATTTTTTTTTACATCTTTATTGGAGTATAATTGCTTTACAGTGGTGTGTTAGTTTCTGCTTTATAACGAAGTGAATCAGTTATATATATACATATGTCTCCATATATCTTCCGTCTTGCGTCTCCCTCCCTCCCACCCTCCCTATCCCACCCCTCTAGGTGGTCACAAAGCACTGAGCTGATCTCCCTGTGCTATGCGGCTGCTTCCCACTAGCTATCTACTTTACGTTTGGTAGTGTATATATGTCCATGCCACTCTCTCGCTTTGTCACAGCTTACCCTGCCCCCTCCCCATATCCCCAAGTCCATTCTCTAGTAGGTCTGTGTCTTTATTCCTGTCTTACCCCTAGGTTCTTCATGACATTTTTTTTTCTTAAATTCCACATATATGTGTTAGCATATGGTATTTGTCTTTCTCTTTCTGACTTCACTCTGTATGACAGACTCTAGGTCTATCCACCTCATTACAAATAACTCAATTTCGTTTCTTTTTATGGCTGAGTAATATTCCATTGTATATATGTGCCACATCTTCTTTATCCATTCATCTGTCGATGGACACTTAGGTTGCTTCCATGTCCTGGCTATTGTAAATAGAGCTGCAGTGAACATTGTGGTACATGACTCTTTCTGAATGATGGTTTTCTCAGGGTATATGCCCAGTAGTGGGATTGCTGGGTCGTATGGTAGTTCTATTTTTAGCTTTTTTTTTTTTTTTTAATGTTTAATTTGTTGAAGACTTCCATTTTTTTTTTTTTTTTTAACATCTTTATTGGGGTATAATTGCTTTACAATGGTGTGTTAGTTTCTGCTTTATAACAAAGTGAATCAGTCATACATAAACATATATTCCCATATGTCTTCCCTCTTGCGTCTTCCTCCCTCCCACCCTCCCTATCCCACCCCTCCAGGCTGTCACAAAGCACCGAGCCAATATCCCTGTGCCATGCGGCTGCTTCCCACTAGCTATCTACCTTACTATGTTTGTTAGCGTGTATATGCCCATGACTCTCTCTCGCCCTGTCACAGCTCACCCTTTCCCCTCCCCATAACCTCAAGTCCGTTCTCTAGGAGGTCTGCGTCTTTATTCCTGCCTTACCCCTAGGTTCTTCATGACATTTTTTTTTCTTAAATTCCATATATATGTGTTAGCATACGGTATTTGTCATTTTCTTTTTGACTTACTTCACTCTGTATGACAGACTCTAGGTCTATCCACCTCATTACAAATAGCTCAATTTCGTTTCTTTTTATGGCTGAGTAATATTCCATTGTATATATGTGCCACATCTTCTTTATCCATTCATCCGATGATGGGCACTTAGGTTGTTTCCATCTCCGGGCTATTGTAAATAGAGCTGCAATGAACATTTTGGTACATGACTGTTTTTGAATTTTGGTTTTCTCAGGGTATATGCCCAGTAGTGGGATTGCTGGGTCATATGGTAGTTCTATTTGTAGTTTTTTAAGGAACCTCCATACTGTTCTCCATAGTGGCTGAACCAATTCACATTCCCACCAGCAGTGCAAGAGGGTTCCCTTTTCTCCACACCCTCTCCAGCATTTATTGTTTCTAGATTTTTTGATGATGGCCATTCTGACTGGTGTGAGATGATATCTCATTGTAGTTTTGATTTGCATTTCTCTAATGATTAATGATGTTGAGCATTCTTTCATGTGTTTGTTGGCAGTCTGTATATCTTCTTTGGAGAAATGTCTAAGGAACCTCCATACTCTTCTCCCTAGTGGCTGCATCAATTTACATTCCCACCAACAGTGCAAGAGGGTTCCCTTTTCTCCACACCCTCTCCGGCATTTACTGTTTGTAGATTTTCTGATGATGGCCATTCTGACTGGTGTGGTGATACCTCATTGCAGTTTTGATTTGCATTTCTCTAATGATTCGTGATGTGGAGCATCAGATTGGATTTTAAAATCCAGCTTTATGCTATTTAAAAGAGACATCCTTAAACACAAGGACATAATAAGGATGAAAGCAAAATGACTGGAAACTGTCTACTGTGGAGCCACACCATCTACTGTTGCCAAACAATTTGTAGTTCAGATTGCCCAGAAAATACCATTTTTTCATCCTGTTAGTGGGTTTGTTTTTCATCTGGTTTTCAATAACTTTTAAAAATTTACTTGTCTTGTTTCAGCAGGAGTGGATTTATTGGCAGTATGCACACATTTGCGATAAGACTGATTTATTTCCCTTAGTCCCACTCTTAAGAGTTATTTTTTTCCACGCCACTGGTTTCGAGCCTCGTCTGTTCATGAGATTAGATATTGCTTTCTCTTACCTTAACCCTCTCACAGCTTTTGGCAAGTTCTGTGTGACGCAAGACTAAAGGAACCCACAAGTGCACTTTCCTGTGGGTCATTTTTCTTTATGCGTTTCCGTGTTGTAAATCGTACCCATCAGGCCGCAACACGAGGCAGCATGGAATGCGGGAGACCTAGTACTTGTTTTTCTCGGCTCTATCACCAGGGGGCACCAAAGCCCCAGTAATCAGCAAAAGAGGCTCATTTGAGAAAAACCAGGCACCAAGGTGTTGACCCTGCATAGAGCACAGTGCCCAGCTGAAAGCTGTCTGTGAAATTACTGGGGCATGAAAACTTCTTACTGTAAAACATTAACTTTAAAACCAAGAAATTGGGAAAATTGTACTGATGAAAATTACTTCCCTCTCTAGTGATTTCATAGGTTACACTGAACTTAAAATATTTCACGTAGAAGATGAATAAATATATAGGAAATTATATGAATGAGTTATATTAAGTTCTTATATGAAAATATATGAATATATATAGAAAATTATTCTCTTATGCCATCTCACTAAATAATTAAAACAGTGATGCACTGGATATATATTTGCTTCTTTCCCCTATTAATCTTCGTAAAGCTTGTTGGGCCTGAGTGTCTTCTATTAACACGCTCTTTATTGTGTGATTTCTAGCCAGGGGTACCTGACTCCTGTAGTTCACCAGAAAATGAGAGGCAACCATCACATAGATAAAGCTGAGTAAGAGGATGGATGACACGTAGTAGATGTGCAGTAACTAGTGTTCTCTGTCCTGGTGATGGACATTGTAATGGACTTTGGAGCCAGCTAGACCTGTGTTCAGAACCCCTCCTAGTCTGACCTTGAGCTAAGTTTCCTGAACCTGTTTTTCCCATCTGTATCCCACATCAGTCCTGTTCCTTGGGTGAGCCAAGAATCCTTGTCTCGGAGTCTGGCCCTTGCTACTCCCGGGGTCAGGATTTCTCCTCTATCTGACACCCTGAAGTCCATTCTCTCATCTCCTTCAGGTATCAGCCTTATCCCCCTTCCCCGATTCTTCTTCTCCATAGTACTTATTATGACACAAAATACATCTTACTTCATGTGTTTGCTAGAGACTCTCCCCACTAGACGATGAGCTCCATGAGAGCGGACATTGTTCTTTCTGCTTTGATCGCTGCTCCGTCTCTAGCGACTAGAGCAGTGCCTGTGGCCAACAGGAGCACAGTAAACGTCTGCTGAGTGATGAATGACTCCCAGGAATGTTACGGCTGCTGATGATGTTTATAGATCACCTAGCATATAATAGGTAACTGTAGCTGTTATTATGAAATTCTGTTATATTGTAGACTCAATTTCTTGATTCCTATTACAATTTGAACTTCTTTTAAACAAGGAGTCTTGAAATTGATTAACTAGGTCATGACCGTCTTTTTGTTTTCTTTTAATGACATGGAAGGGTAAGTGAGCATATGCCTATAGCCCAAAGTATTATTTTGTGAAACTTCACTTGCAATTTTATGTGTGTGGCAGGAGTGTGTCATAAAAGCACAGGTACCGATATAGACCCACTGCCTTTCATAGGTTGCCCTGGAGACCTTTTCTCACGGAATGTGCCTTCCTGGAAGGGGACTGACCAACAGGAGGCCTTGGATTTGGAAGATCGGTCCTTCTGGCCTCCTGGAGTCATCCCAGCCAGATAATACAGCTCACATTTTATCCTGGAAGCCCTTCAGCATCACCAGATTTAGCACTTGATGCAGCTCCAAGACTATGTCACAGAAACAGACAGGTAAGATCACCTGTTGGATAGAACCATCTGTTTTTCCAGAAATTATGTGGATGACTTTACGTTTTCCCTTGGAGTCCGAGCATCTCTCTGGTTGACGGGTCCTACCAGGGTCGGCCGCTGCACTGCAGCCAGCTGCGCAGAGCCTGGACACGGTTCCGCAGATGCAGTGGGGTTCCCGGCCCACTGCACCGCCAGGAGGAGACTCTTGGCTGCGTGATTCAATGTGACGTGTGACGTGTGCCGTGTGCCCCCACACCCCTCCCCCGCCTCCCACCCACTTTAGTGTGTTTATTCTGTCATGAGTAATCACTGCGATTACAATATTTTACCTCCTAACTCTATAACCGGAAAAATTTTAAAGGCAGGGCTGAGGACTCCCGGCTTTACTCTAAAAACAAAACAAAAACAAACTTCCCAAGAACACTTGAAGTGTTTGAGATGCTGTCTGTATGACCACATCACTCCACCCCCGGGTGTACGCAAGCGCGGTGTCTGGCCCGGTACAGATGCTGCATAATGCGCACAGATCAGTGAAGTAAAACTGGTGAAATCTGAATAAGGTCTACGGACTGTGCCAGTTCCCAGGCTCTGATACGGACCTATAGTTATGTAAGATGTCACCACAAGGGGGCGCTGAGATGAAGGGTACAGAGGACTTGTCTGTGCTATTTTTGAAACTTCCAGTGAACCGTAATAATTTTTTGAAGGATTAATAAAGGCCTTTAAACAATATATTTAGCCTCCTTCCTAACCAACACCCTTTGCAAAACTGGAATGACTGTTAGGTTACTTACCAGAAATGTATTTCTAATTAGCAGGGATGGGCAGGCAAAGGACAACTTTTAGAACCTGTGAGCAGTCTACATAATGAGAGGAGTAGCTCATTACCAGAAGGGTGATCAGGAATTGTTAAGCAGACAAATGACCAATGGAGAGAAATAAGAATATACAATGCACTGATTTTAAATACAAATAAATACTTAGAACTTGGTAGAAAAGATGCTGAGTAAATACATGTTTGATTTCTTGATTGCTACGGTATAATCAAGTGTAAAGAGCTGGCGGTCAGTGAACTGTCAGTCTTTAAGTTGAAAGTGACAAATAATGGGAGACAGACCTGATTCAGGTTCCGCATCTCTTTGGGGGTGCTTCCTCTCCTGAAGAGGCCTCTGACATGTTACCCTGACCTCTGTAACCTCCTGGATACCGACCCACGGTGATGCTGTTCCACTAGAGGACTCTGCAGTTTTCTTAGCTCTCCCCAAACCAATGACAGTGCTGAATCCTTCCTGCGCCCTGTGCGCCCAGAAGGAAGCAGTGGTCAAGAAGCCCCTGACCTTGGACTTTCTGAGAGCAGAACCTTGCCCACCAAGCCCGCATGTTCTGAGAAGTAACGGCATCCACCCCACCTCCGCAGGACTCTCTTATCTCTCTGTCTCTAAGAAACCCAAGCCTCCTTCCTCTTCCGAAACCCTTCTGCAGAAATGGACGTTCTCCCCATTGCAAGGGCCAGAATAAATCCACCTCCCCTTCGTCGTCGGTGCGTTTTGTCTCACACACCAACTTCCAGTCAGCTTTATTCCTTGTTTTTTCCCTGGCCTTTCTTATTCCAGATGGTTAAAATGAGGGTAAAATTTTCTATACTTTTCACAATCATTAATCAACTAATCTTCATGATCAAGCTAAGTGATTTCCATTCTTAGGTGAAAAACATTGGCGCAAGACTCAGTGTTTTGCATCAAATGAAATAACTACCTAAGTTGTCCTACCATTATAGGTAAAAGAAAAAACCCCTGCATCTTTGCTAAGAGACTTTAAAGTCTGTGAACTGTTCGGCCCTGTTCCCTCAACTCCCCTACATGCCCTACATTTTGCAGAAGTAATAAAAACCTGCCATGTGCCGAGAATCCCAGGAGGTCCTGTTCCCACACGCATTTACTTCTCCCAGCACTTCTGGAAGAAAGTTATGATCACCCCATGCTTCTGGCGAAACAGCACAGCCTGTACGGAGGGGCATTCAGCTCCGGTGCAGACGCCAGGGTCTGAATATGGGTTTTACCACTAACTACCTTTCAACACCCAGATCCCTAATCCCAAGCACACTCACCAGATGTACCAGGGGGATATGCATCAACACACATATTCCAACAAGGAAATACCTCTCTGCCCCTCTCCAGTGGGAAGGAAAGGCCTGGCTGAAAGCTACTTGAGGGCAGCTAGACTGAGGCTCACCTACTGACGGGCCGCTTTCCTTCTACAGGGATAACGCACTCATCAGGCTACAGGCTACAGGAGCCGGAATCCCTGCTTTACCAAATCAAGCCGAGAGAAAACGTCTAAGGACTGAAGTTCTGACAGCATTGCCCAGGTTCAGAGAGAACAAAACCAAAACCCAGCTCACCTCTTGTGTCGTCCCAGATAAAATACACTGAGGTTCAATATAACTAAGTTGCCCTCTAAGTTCAACTTTCTGTTCTTTTGAGGGAGTATTTCCAACGTTTCAGTTGTCTGAGTTCACTGGGAAACATTCTTTTGAGAAACAGAAAGAAAAAGCAGGGTTCCCACAACTCAGTGGGCTCACAGGGTCGTCCCAGGGGTCAGGAGTGCGAGGGCAGCAACCCAAAGCCGCCGACACGCCCTGGAGGCTGGGAGGCCGGGAGGCCGGGCCCGCCACACTTTCAAGTGGAGCCAGCTGTCTATTCTGACCCGGTTCTTCATGAGCTGCACAGGCATCTTGAGAGTTTTTAAACTCAGGTCTGTGTGGTGACTTTCTAGTGTTACTTTATCCATCTTCTCAACCAGTCACTACCCCTTGGCTCTCACCAGAAGCCTGGCACTGGGAGAACCCAGGTCTTGGCAACCAGAGCGGCACTAGCCCGGCCCAGGTTGTCCCAAGGCGTGAAAAGAAGGAAGAAGAATCAGATCTAACGTCACCAGGAGCTCAAGAATGACAAAGGCGGCCCTTACAGAGAGCATTCACTGCAAGGCAGTCCCCACGGTCTGGCCACATTACAGAGACAATGACTTCGTTCACCATCAGCATTTATTGGGCGCCTGTTATGTGCAAAGCACTCTGCTAGGCGCTGGGCAAGATACAAAGATAAACCCACAAGACTGCCCTCGGAGAGCTTACAGTCTAGTATAGGAGTGCAGTCTCTGGAGAAGATCTTTTAGGTGTGATTGACCTCCCCTGACCCACCCCACCAAAAAAAAAAAAGAGGGGGTGGGGGGGGAAGAAAACAACTTCAAGGTTACTAGACTTGGTTTCAGCCATTTTCTCTTAGTGCAGCAGCTTCACATAAAAGAAAGCATCAATCGGAAAGCCTTGTAAAATGCATACTTTTACTCATAAACAAAATTCACTTTCATTAGAAAAATGCTGAATATTTATTGCAATTAAGAAAATCCTCAAACATATCTTCAGTATTTTCATGGATTTTTTTCTTATGAATCTGTATTTGTAAAGTAGTTTCCCAAATTGCATCAAAACATGCAACCACTTTTTGAAACAGATCTCTTTAAACCACTGGCAGTCACAGAAAAGGTACACAGACCGCCTGCTAAAAGCAAGGGAAGCATCTGAAATGGACACGTGTTTACTACCAAAATTCACAGCTTATGGTTCCCCCCCCCATAAACTCATTTCAGGTCAAGTCAAAGCATTATAAAATAACACCTCCGTTAACCTATACCGCCAAAGACCCAAAGCTTTAGCTCATTAAGCTTTAGATAGAACAGTGAACAAACGTTCCTTGCGGCCTTCAAGCCTATCTCTTAGTTGCCAGACCCACCAAAGAGCTGTAAAATACTTCCAAAATCAGAAGCTCAAGATAACCCCCTTTTCCTATTACACCATAAGGAATTTCTGAAGTTTTCTGTTATCTTCCTTTAAGCATAAAGGAACCAAATGTAATCAACTGGGGGAATAGAATCACTGATACAGCTGCTTGTCTAGGTTAAACTGCTAGAGAAAAGGAGCATGTAAGCACAACATCTTAAAATTAACTCATTTCTAAACATAATTACTTTAGATGAGTGTCTTGCAATTATTCTCTTCCTAGGATCATCCCTGGGCTCCGATGTTTCTAATTAAAAGCGTAAAGCTGGGGGCTTCCCTGGTGGCGCAGTGGTTGAGAGTCCGCCTGCCGATGCAGGGGACATGGGTTCGTGCCCCGGTCCGGGAGGATCCCACATGCTGCGGAGTGGCTGGGCCCGTGAGCCATGGTCGCTGAGCCTGCACGTCCGGAGCCTGTGCTCCACAACGGGAGAGGCCACAACAGCGAGAGGCCCGCGTACCGCAAAAACAAAAACAAAAAAAGTGTGAAGCCTTGGGTCTTTATGGAGACTTTCTAAGACTTCTTGAAAACACTGACGCTGAGGTTGATGATATGGTTACCAACTGAATACAGGTCCATCTTCTTCGTGCAGAATTACAGTGAACTTACAAATCTGTGCATACCCAAAAGTGAGTTCCTGAGAGGGAGGTTTCTTATTCCCATGTTGGCGCATTCTTGTCCTGAGCAGCTTCCCTTAGCTAGTGAGTAAAAGCAAACGCATCCATTGTGCTAGGGGGCCTTGCTACTCCCCTTTCTCACTGAACTCCAAAAAGTGGGTGGGCTTGGACTGAACAGGAACTGGAGTAAATTTCCACATTCATCTCCAGCAAACACAGATCCACGCATGCAGAGGCCCATGAACACCTAAACCAGCCCCGGGTCTGGCTAAGGCTGCAGGCTTCTTACGTGTACCCGCCTCAAGGAGAACACACCCAACTTTTAAGCTTTGATGCCGACAGATTTTAAGTTTGTACAAACTATGTAAGAAGTTAAATCTTCTAGGTGTAAAATCTAACAGAAATAAAGTCAGATCAATATGAATTATGTGTTGACTTGCCTTTCAATCATCTGGCTGCCGTCACATTACTGAGGTGCTTTTCTGTTCAATCTCTCTGCCAAACGGATCCAACAAATTTTACAGACGTGTGTGGTATAAAAGAACTACTATTTAAGCTAACTAGTCCAACTCTGGCATTTTACAGATAAAGAAACGGAGACCCTGAAAAGTTTAATGAAAAAGCTGGGAGCCAAACCCAGTCTAGCATTCATGATACTGTACTTCTGACCTTCAACTGACCTTCACAGAACACACACCCTTACAGGTAAGAGCTGTTCCAACCAATGCAATTAAGCGGAGATGTATTTCATATGAAATAAGTATAACAAATGTTAAGCCACTAATGTAAGCTATTCTTAGAAGATATTAGCCCTTTTTGGTTACTGCTGATGACGCACCTACAGTGTTTGGTCTTGCTCTTAGGGGGACTGATTTGTAGTTGCTTCCTTTGAGGATGCTTATTTGCCCACTGTAGAAAAGAATCATGTTAAATATGATCATATAATCAATCTCTAAATAATTTTTACATACATTTGGATTCTTATACTTTTAACATGAGTATAATTAACTTCTGCAGAGAATGAGTGAGATATTAACCTCTATATAAATCGTTGGCAACTTGAAAATTAGTCATTTCCACACAGGATAGGAAATCTCTTCTAGGTAATAGAAAGGGCATCCAGGGTAATAAAAAATATAATAAAAATTATATAAGTGAATTTTGACTAGTCTGTAATCGGAGGTATAAAAAAAGGATATGCTTAAAGAATCAGATCTGAGTTCAAGGGTTAACACCCTTCCTTGCTAGCTATGTAATAACCTTGAAGCAATTCCACAAACTTCTGGGTGTTTCTTTATCTGCAAAGAGCTAACATTTGCACTACTTACCTCATTAGATCACTGAGGATCACATACAGTAAAATATATGAGCGCCTGTGAATGGAAATGCACACCAACACATATCGATTATTATTACCCCCAATAATTATTCAAATGTGGACCTAGAAAAATAATTAAATAATTACCACTCCGTGGCACTAGGCATGCTCACTAGATAAACCATGCAAACATTTTCAACGTTCAATGGCAATGTTAAAAAAAAAAAAAAAAAGAATCACACAAAGATATAATACCAAGGAACTTTTTTAGAGAAAGCACTGAAAGACACATATTTGGTTAAGAGACTTTAAAATGATTTTAGAATGATTTACAGCATATAAAGAGGTATTTAGTCTTTAGTGGAGAAAGTTGCTAGTCACCTGTCAGAAAAACAAGCATTGTGGGCATTCCTAAGACAAACGGAATAAAATTCACCACTTTTCGCTATTTTGTAAACCAGGCTTCTCACCAACAATTGTATTAATTTTTCCAGTATTCAGACATACCCTAAAAGAGGTAATAGAGAATGTCTGCTTCTAAATCACATCCAATGTGAACCTGCATAAATGCAAGGCATAAATAGAGTTCTTATAACTCCACAGGCACCTGAAAGTTTTAACTACCCTTCATGCTCACTTCATATTCCATAAAGAATAATGGAAATACAGGGAATACTTCAAATATAAATATTTCACAAATCCTTCTCATGTGGCTGTCTTATTCTTATAATACTCCACTCTGATGGCCTTTGTTTGTTTTTGTTTGGAAAATTAAGTGGTACATTAACCTTTCCCTTCAAATATGCCTTTTGATGTTCATTCTTACACCAAAAAAAAAAAGTTAACAACCCAAAACAAATAAAGATGCAAGGGAAGAGATAAACAAGATACAATTCATTAGGTACAAAAATATGCTGTTTCAAATTCAGAATAATTTAATAACTCTTCGTTATTTCATATGTATCTGGAAATGGGACAGATACATGTCCTGATCCTGTCACAAGAGGTAGAATTCCAGCATTTGGTACAACGTTCCAAGATAGGGTTAAAGTGACATTCCTGTTTCCCCTATAAAAAGATATAAACAGATGTCAGCAGAAACATTTGTAGTTCAATAAAAACGTTTTAATTCAAGCACTGAGGTATCAAATACTTTATTTTTAACCAGCTATTCCTAATTGGAATTCTAATCTACACACAAGTTCTTCTCAAGTCGTTTGAGATCCGAGATGATGCTGGGAAACAGCAGCATTCTCACTGCAGGTCCCCCATAATGACCCTCCTCAAGTCACTTAAGTCACAGTTATTCGAGCCATCAACCAAAACGCTTAAATGAGTAAAACACAGAAAACAGAGAGATTTGAGCTAGAAATCAGGAGACGATGATTTGAAACCTAATTCTATCATTATCCAGATGGACAAACCTGAATCAATCAAACTCTCTCAGGGCTGGAAACTTTTCATCTGCAAAACCAGGTTTGGTTAAAATAGCTCTCCCCTAAAATCCTTTCCAAAGTTGACCCGCAGAGCTTAAGAGCTAAAACTGACCCAAAAGATCAATCGTTCTAATTCCTTCATTTTGTATAAAAGGAAGCTGAGGTTCAGAGAGATTAAGTGAACCGAAACTAGAAACTTCAGTATCAACTCCTAGACCAACACGCGGCTTCCTCGTTCAGGTTCCCAGGCAGGCTCCTCTGACACCCCCGAAGGAGCCCTTTGACGACAGTCCCACTCCCGGGCCAGCAGCCCAGGCTCCCTGTACCCTTAAGGGCAGAAGCCCCAGGCCCTCCTCGTCTCACCATTACAGTTCCCATAATGCGAGAGAACTGGGCACTTTTTTAGACCTGGGTTTGCACGGTACTATTTCTACCCCATCTTCCAGTTCACATCTGTATAAATACTTTTCTTTCTCAACTTTTCTTTTTAGCTGTTTTTCTTTAAAATAAAAACACATCACGTCTTTCTCTCCCCTTCATCACACGTAAAAAATGACAAAGAATTGCTCACTTGAGACCATTTCCATCGTCAAAGAAAAAATACTTTGTTTTCATATCTTTCAGCAGCAGCTTTGGATTATCACCTCTCAGAACAATCTTGTCCCACAGAACAACCTGGTTCAGAGCCTACATTAAAATAAAAATTAATTAGATAATTCAACAGATATAGCATCTCTGTCACTTCAGAAGTATGTTAAGCGAAGAGTTTAATTTATATGAATGAATCCAACTTTGAGGGAACTGCTAAAATCTTAAAGCAGACAAAATGGTAACAAGTGGATAGACACAGGAGTGAAACTTCTGGACAAAAGAAAGATACTTCCCTAAAGGAAATCACCCCTTTTGCCAAGGCAACTGTATTATTTAGAGCCCTCAAAGTTTAATGCAAGGTTTTAGACTTATGTGCTCTCCAGAGTGAGGCCCTAGGAGAAACAGAAGGCACTAGAATCCCTAGAAGGGAAGCATTCTTTTAAATCACTTTTCCCTGTAAAATGTCTGAGACCCTCCAACCCTGTGGACACTGCATGGTGCCAGGGAAACAGAACTAATCCCTGTAGATCACACTGCTAATACAGGTCACTGCTGCTAGATTATCTCATGAAAATTTATATATCTCCAAGGTTTTTAAATTATCAAGCCATCACTAAAGAAATGAAGACTTTTTAGGGTTTTTTTTTTTTTTTCCTTTAAGGAAACATAGGCACATTATTGTTTTACTGGCAAAATCCTAGAAGTCAGACAATTCTTTTAAGCCACTGCTTTGACATATCATAAGCAAGTTTCGTTTGGAAAATTAGAGTTACGAAATGGAGAGAAAGCACATTTGTAACCACTTCTAAATGCCAAGAAATGTGTTCTTATGAAGCTACCATCCATTAGCTTGTGAGGCCAACTGCTCAGCATTAACTAAAAAGAAACGTGGAACAGTTAATTTCTAAAAAGGGGTTCAAATCTTCACCTTAATCCCTCCAACATTAAACAGAAACATCAAGACTGAAGAACACAGAATCAAAGATATGCCAAAGTAAAATGACTTTTTATGTATATTTATTCATTCACCAAAGCAGTGATCTGTCAAATTCCATACTGTATTAACTTACTGGCCATGCTGGAGCAAATCAGGGTTATGATCTGACTCAGGTGTATCCATCACCAAGAAGGTGACGTATTTATTTGGATCATTTGCTGAAACCTGTAGAATACTTGTGCTTACGGCTGTCACTCTTATCTAAGAGCAGCTTTTTCTGTTTAACGCTTTGTTGATTCTCAAGGGCAGGGATCAAAACTTATTCAGCCCAATATTCTTACTGCCCAGCAAAGTATCCTCCATAAAAGATATGCTCAAAATAAATATACACAGAATTGAAGTGCTAATGATTCCAGTTAACTAATCAAACCAATCAACAAATAAAGTTGATTCATTTGTCATCCCTTGAAAATGAATATACAGTTCAAATACAATACAGAAGTAGACTCATCTCTTCACTACGAATTACCTCAGGCTATGCTGATAACAAAACATAAGGGTAACTCAGGTAAAAACAACACAGAAGCACATTTTGATTCCACAGATTTCACCTTTCGGAGTTAATGCACATACCAGAATCATTCACCTTACACTTTTAGGACCTAAGAAGATTTCTGTTTTATCAATATGCTATATAAATATTTTAACCCTTACTCTTATCTGCAACAAAAGCTCTAAATCAGACTGGACTAATAAATTTCAGTCACAAACTAATAGTTTTAATAATGTTATAATAGGTTTTAATCTAACAGTTTAATAGCTTTTAATTATAAAACTTCTAATCAACTCTAATTTATGATTAAAAAGACTACTTTAAGTGCTCAAACTGATGAGTCCTGTACAACTCAAAACAAAGTAATGTATTTCTCAATATAAATTAATTGTAGATATATGGCTTAATAAAAGACTATCAGAACAGCTCACATCATGTATTAAAAGAGGAAAAATATAAATATTTAGATGGATTTTAAAATAATCTAAGACACGATTCACAAATTAGTTATCTTTACAGTTTTTGATTACATATCTGGGTAACAGAGTTGTAAGCACAAGTTACAAATTTCACTGATTCAGGTATCTTGCCATCTATCTCTAATGGTAGCTGTGGAGAGAGTATCTTAGCTTAAAGAGGACTTAGCTGAGGAGTAATTCGACCTCATTTCCTCATAACCCATAGTTCAGCAACATCCTTTTGGAGCTTATCACTGGAAATAGTCTCCAAAGATTTTTGATAATGAATTATTTTGAACCCAAACTACGCATCTTTATTTACAAATGACGTACATGATACACATTACTATTATCGTTAGATATATTATTATTGATAGTGAATGTAAATGTGCATTTCAAATAGGCTTCTTGACTAATGCTAAATTGTTCTCAGCCAACTATTTATTAGATCTCTTTGATTTTTTTTTTAATCCTTTAACGTGGCTGTCAGCTCGGCCGTTTTCCTGTCGCTCACACGTGTCTGGACCGTTAGCATTCTCTTCAATCTCTAATTTCTTTGAAAGAATTTTTTAACCATTTTTCCATTTGTGAGGATTAGTTTATTTAAAACTAGATGATATAATCTACTCAACTGGGTACACATTGCACAACTTTGCAAAATGCTGAAAGTGAACGGATACATGTATGCAGCAGGCTGACCGCTTGCCCTACAGAATTCCCCCTCTTCCTCCAGAGAAGGTGCGTGTTTTAGGAGGCGTGTGACTTAAGGACCGAGTAGAGTATCAGTGTCAGTCCACAGAGTATCAGTAAAATTTCACATCTTTTCCCTCTTACTTTAAATTGAGAAATACATAAATGGACTTTTGGCTTCCGGCGTGGCACACGAGGAGCTTGCAACCTGCCACTGCATCCTAACGCCAAGTAAAAAGCTGAACAAACTGAAAAATCTGGCAACTCTTCTTAGATCCATAAGAAAAGAAACAGTAGCTCTTACTTGTTTTCCTTATATATCTAGGCATTACCTTGCTTGCACCCCACTCTTGGGAACCACAATGCAGGGGGGCTGTAGAAGCAGACAGAAAAACAAGAAAGACAGAAGCTACCAAAGGAGACAAAGTTTTCTTAGTAGAGTCACCTTTCCATGGGCTTGTGATGTTTACTAAATTACTCAGGTCAGATATTTCGAATATATAAAATTTATATTCTTTTCTAAAGAATAAGGTTTTAAATATCTATGAAAATACTTCTGTACATATACTTACATTATTTTTTGTTGAATATTCGGCTGATAAATAAAGAAACAAC
This sequence comes from Aethalodelphis obliquidens, assembly GCF_003676395.1. Classification (NCBI taxonomy): domain Eukaryota; kingdom Metazoa; phylum Chordata; class Mammalia; order Artiodactyla; family Delphinidae; genus Aethalodelphis; species Aethalodelphis obliquidens. Next base: position 5,501,390 of record NW_020837969.1, read on the forward strand.
TGCTTAACATTCCAATCAAATATATTTTCTAGATGTATATAAATTAAGGGATATATAAATCATAAAGCAGCATACAACTTTAAAACAGATTTTAGTTATTCTTAAATTAATTATTCATAGCAATACTGATACTAAAATTAAAAAAAAAAAAAAAGGAGAGGTGGCCCAGAAACATACTGGGCCTCTAATTTAATAAAAATATATAGAAGATGATATACTGTAAAATCCAGCTCATTCCAAAGTCAAAAAATATCAGTGAGATTATCAGTATCCTGCCCTGCTCCTCTAAGCATTACTACCTGAGATACTTCAATTAATACAAACTTAACCGAGAAATACAAAATTTCGTTTTCTGTAAAATCAACCCACTAAGTCTAAAAGAAAGAGGACTTAGTATTTCAAGCACATATGATTGCACTGGAGTTCTGAGTATAACCAATCACCACAATATAACTTAATGTTAAGCAAAAGTGAACTAGGCTCAAGTAATTAAACCAAGTAAGGTAAATTGTACATATTATTTTTGGACATACGCCAGTAGAGATCAAAATGTCTCAACCCATGAAGTGCTTTAGTAAGAGTACACAGCTGAATACCAATCTGGTTTCATTAGTCTGCACCCGAGTGAAAAAAACTCACCAGGATTAATTACAAGACTGGTGTGTCACTGAGAAATGAACTGAGTTAATGTTTGGATTTCATTAAGCATCATATGTAAATGGTTAAGTCATTTTATTATATCCGTTTATATACTAACAGCTACATGTTCATGACATTCCACTCTTAGATATGTGTATCCACTAAGAATCACTATTTTGGAATTCAGAAGCCTTAAATATCTCTCTATAAAAACAGGTACAATTTCAAGTTTTAGCAGCCATATTAAGAAAATCTAAACTACAAATGATGAAATTAAATTTCACTATAATTGCCCACATACACAAAGTTCCTACTTTCACACTAGCTCCAAACTCTCTCTCACTAGCTTAGATTTTTTTTTTTTAAAGAGATGAAGACTTAAAAGCAAAAGTTTAACACAGGACTTTTCTGATGGTGTACTCTATTTCCTAAAAAAGTGCCTACAGAACTAATTCCTAGTCTACTTCTAAACCTAGTAATTTATTTCTAAAAAACTCAAGTTAAAAATAATTCCAGGCTAGTAAAGAGACTTGTCAGGTAAACTCCACAGGTAGATAATCTGCTTCCACTGTTCAGATAGTTGCTTTACACAAGTTCAAACAGTTCAATCTCCGTAACCAACTTTAATCCTGGGGTCTTAAAAAGGCAGATGAGATCCCAGAAGTGGCAGGTAACAATACTGCCAAGATAGTAATCTAAGACCCTAAGAGAAGATTAAACTGGCCCAGTGACCAGAGGTGTCAAAAGGTGGAAGTTCAAAATAAAGAGAAAATATTTAAATCACGTCCATTTTAAATAACTCTTTTAATTGTTACGATTTCTCTGACTCTTATTATAAAAGTACTTATAAAAAGAATGATAATGGCAAAATGCTAATATGGTTTACCAATAATCATTTGACAATGACCTTCTGAATCACAGCAGATGCAATTCACTTTTTCAACATATGTTTCTCTCTGCTATCTCAAAACATGGACATATTCTTGGGGATTGTACATGAAACGTTACATCTAGGTAGGCTGAGTAGTGGTTACATTCTTCCGTCTTTAATTTAAATGATCTAATTTTATCTTCTTTCCTAAATACAGATTCAAACTCTCTTATAGCTTTAGATCTATTTAATGTTTCTGTGAAGAATTTAAAGTGTGTTCACACAATAATAACTCATCAATCTATAAATACAAGTTTTCTCAAGGTTGAACGAGGAGGTATTAACACGACTATACTGATGAAAACATAGGCATAGAAATTTCCAAGGTCTGACTGATTCAATGTATAAACATACTTACTGTCCCCCAAATCACTAAATATGTATATCATTGTAATACTAGAGAAAGAGCGATGAAATATTTGCTAAAAAGGATATCAGCAGTTATATCAAATGTAATGAATCCCAGATCACTTCTTTCTCTAGGTCCAGTGAAGTCTTCTACATTTTTTCTAGAAATAAAGATAATAGTTTCACCATCCTTCAAACATAACAGCATACAAAACTCACAAAATTCCTTACATACGTGAAAGACAGGGTCTAGCTGTATCCCACAAAGAAACAAGTAAAAATCAGAGAAACTGGTAAGTGTGACAATAGAAACATTCTAATCCACTATAGAAGTAGGTCTTCAGCTATTTTCATTTACCTTCAAAGAACCCCTAACAAAACCCAGGGGGAGAAAAAAAGTGCTCATAGAATGTGGAAATACTCGATGTCAAGTGATTTGGTAGACTGGGTAGAAGAAAATTACATTTGACTGCAAGGTGGTATGGAAACCAAGATTAAATGAACAACTACTATTCACTGAGCACGTACTACGTATGCGTCCGGGTCAGGGCCACTATGTGTTTTTGACAATTATCTCAATCCTCACAACAGGCCTACGAGTTGGGTATTACTTCCACTTCAGACAAAAGGAAATGAAGACCCAGGAAGGTAGGAAGCTTGCTCAAGGTTCACAGTAGCTAACAGCTGTTCAGTGTGTACCATGAGCCACCCTCTTCTAAGCCCTCCCAGAGCAGACAGCGCTCGTGATGTCCAGCCTGAGTCTACCGGAATCTAAAAATGAGTACCTAACAAACATCAATGCAGGGAGGAAAAAAAAAATAAGTGGGGAATAGCCATTAGATGACTGGCTTGTTGGCGTTTGTGACTTAGAAATAAAACTAAGGTTGAAGACGAGGGAGCTTTCGTTGGAAGATGGCACAGATAAGAAGGACACGAGAACCAGGGGGGAAAAAAAGCTACGAATCGAAGAAAGTGCCAGAGAATAAAAATTAGCATAAAAAATGGGCATTAACGAAAGGACAATGTCATTTCAAAATTCTACTTCGGGCATTTTCGCAGATTTATTCAAGCGGCTGGCCCTTCACAAATAAAATTAAAAGCACGCCGCCTGGGAGCGCTGGGAGGCCGACTCCTCCCCGGGCATCCAAACCTCTCCTGCCAACTTCGCAGGCGCCGCGGGTACCTTCGGCGGCGGGACGAGGGGGACGGACCCCGCGGAGGGGCTGTCGGGGGGCGAGTCGGGCCGGGAGCGCCCGGGACCCCGAGCCCCGCGCCGGCGGGGGTGCGGCCGGGCGGGCCGCTGGGCTGGTGTGGTGCTCCCTTATTGGCCGGGCGCGGGCGAGGGAAGTGAGGCACAGGAAGGAAGCGGAGGCAGCGACCCGAGCAACGCTCGAAACGAACATTTAAGAGCAAGCCCGGGAAGGTGCGGCGGAGGGTGGGAGTCGAGGGAGAGCCCCCAATGGATCCGCCCGGGGGCGAAGGCCGCTCGGGGAGGCGGGGAGGGGAGGGGGTTCGCGCGGCAGCCCGGCCTCGGCGCCCCCCGCCCCGGCGCGGCCCCGCCGCCCGACCCCGGCCGTACTCACAGCATGATCCTCGAGACGTGCAGCCGCACCGGGACGCTCCGGTCTTTGAAGGCGGTGGTGATGAAGCAGCCGAAGGTGAGCGCCGCCATCACGCTCAGCGAGAAGGCGAACAGCGAGTTCGCCCGCGACAGCACCGTGTTCATCGCGGCCGACGCCCCGAAACCCGCTCCCCACGCACACCCGGCACCCCGTTCCGGCCGCGGTCCACCTCTCTGCGAGCCGCGCCGCCTGCGCCGAGCGTTCCGGGGTGGGGGGAGTGAGGGCGCGCTGCCGCGGCCCCGCCTCCTTTCCGGTCCCCGGACGAGAGCGAGCGCGCGCGCTCCCGCCGCCTGGACACACCCACCAGCGGGCCGGACGCGCCGAACCGGAGAGCCGGAGCCGCGCGGGGGCCCGCCCCTCCTCTCGCGGCCTGGCGCCGCCACCAATCAGCGACCAGCAAGGGAGGGGCGGGGCTTCGCCGCGGAAGGCCCGCCTCCTGGGCGCTGGCTTCCCGTCGTTCGGCCCGCGGCTCGCCTACCATCCTTTCCCTGCCCTTACGGCAGGTGCTCTGGCGCTGCGGCTTTCTGGGTGCTTAGGTTCCGTCGATTTGCACTTTAAACCGGCAGCGGGGCCAGGTAGTTTGGTTTGTGTCCTGACGTGTCGCGTTTGGAAACATAGCTTTAGAAAGCGCCGAGTCTTCCCCTTTGTCAAACCTGGTCAAAGTTAGAACTTCGGCTTTTTGGGAGGGCGTGGGAGCCTTGCCTTTACTTTCCACGCCCAACCTTAGACCAGTTCCTATTAATGCTTTGCCTTACAGCGGCCGCTAACGCTGTGTTAGCCGATAAGGATGCTGCTACCCAGTTTAAATAGTCCATTTAACAAGGTGTATTGGGGAGCTGAAAGGATGACCTCACTAGGTCCTTAGGATCAAAGGCGGTGGTGGCTGTGGAATCGCTATGTCTCACGAAATATAATTTAAGTTTTATTTACATAAAATATTTAATATGTATCATATATAAAGAAGATATGTACTATAAAATACATAAACTTACAATTTAACATTAGCAAGCCCTCAATACATAATGGCCCTTAGGGGCCGTAGGGTTCATACAGTGCCAATCCCTGAGCTTAAATATACTGTCTGCCAACACCTTTGTTCCTTTTGCAACGAGGCTTTTTCGTACTTATAAAAATGGGATTCAGAGGGCCCAGTAATCCGCTGAAATTATTTTTTTTTTAAATTCTCTGTCCGTAAGCCAGAAGAGTTTACGAACACCTGAGATACCTGCAAACCAGAAAGTGATGATATGATCCTGATGCTGGCTTACGTTGTCTATCGTTGAGCCCTTGCTTCTTTGCATTATTCATTAATCACTCAGTTTTCATACAGCCATGCAGTTAGAATTATTACTAAGGGCCTACTGTTCCAGGTAGAGTTCTAGGCTTTGAGAGTACAGGACTAATAAGGCAAAGTCCCTGCTAAACTGGAGCAAAGCCAAGTAATGAAAAACGGATAGACTATGAACTAAGGAGAGATCCTTAGTTGAGTTAAAACCCTAAATTTTTATCTTCCAGGCAGCCAGAGGTTATTCAATAAAGCAACGATTTATTGAATACTTAGCACAGTGCATAAACAAAACAATTAGGTATTCTTATTATAGGATGACTTAGAGAAGGGATGCTTGTTGTTACAGGTGTTGATGTCCAAAGAGAGTATTCTAAAAGATACGGCACTGCAAGTATGGGTTTATGTAAGAGGTACCCAGCAGTCTGGTCCAGCTGAACAATGTATGTATAAAGCATTAGGTGGAAAAGAGTCTGGAAAGGTATATTAAGGGCCTTTTTATAGAAAACCTGGCCAAGGAGTTGGGATCTTATATCACAAGAAGTTACATGTTAAACAACAGTGGCGTCACTGAACAGACAGCCATTTATAAGTTACATGTAGAGAGTAAGCGCCTGATGTTGACCACAAAGGGACAAAAAAAAGAAAGACCGATAGGGACATTTCAGAGTCAAAAATCTATGATTTAGCAGTTGCTTAGATAGGGGTGTGTGCAAAATATGGTGGAAAGGAGATTGTGAAAGCACAAGTGAAATTAATATTATTATTATGACATCATGGCTTGAACTTGAGTGACTGGGAGTTCCAAAAACACATGCAAGTCCACGATAGGAGCAGAATAGGGATGGGGTGGGGAATTCTCTTATTCTGTTGTAATTCTCCCATTGTTTCTTTGGATTGTCTAGATACTTAATCATACCATATACATTAGAGAACACTTTACCTTTTCCTTTCCAGTTTTTAAATTTCTAATTGCATTCTCTTGTCCATCACAGTAGCTAATATTTCTAACAAAATCCTCAATAATGGAGATAATTGGCATCCTTTCATTTCTCCAGCAAGTAAGATAGTGGCTTTGTGATGTAAGTGGTGTGTGTGTGTGTGTGTGTATCATATTGATATCTAGGAAATATCCATTAATTCCTTTTTTATTGAGAAGTGTTCTTTAACATAAATGAGTGTTGAATTATTTTCACATGTGTTTTCTGTATCTTTGGATGTGATCGCATAATTTTTCTCCCTAACTCTATGCCATAGACTGAACGTTTGTGACCCCACCCGCCAAATTCATATGTTGAAATCCTGACTCCCAGTGTGATGGTATTAAGAGATGGGACTTCCAGTAGGTGATCAGGTTATAAGGGTGGAGCCCTCATGAATAGGATGAGTGCCCTTCTAAAAGAGACCCCAGAGAGGTCCCTTACCCCTTCCTTCATGGGGGGACTCAATGAGAAGACTGCCAGTCTATGAACCAGGAAGCCGGCTCTCACCAGACACTGAATCCACCGGCACCACGATCTTGGACTTCTGACCCTCCAGAACTGTGAGAAATGAACTTCTGTTATTTATAAGCCACCCAGTCTATGGTAATTGTTATAGCAGCCAGAACAAACTAAGACACTCTATTAATATGATGGATTATATGAACAGATTTCCTAATATTGAACCATTGCACATTCCTGGAATAAACTCCACTTGGTCATGATGAATTAATTTTTTTTTTTTTTGTGGTACGGGGGCCTCTCACTGTTGTGGCCTCTCCTGTTGCGGAGCACAGGCTCCGGACGCGCAGGCTCAGCGGCCATGGCTCACGGGCCCAGCCACTCTGCGGCATATGGGATCTTCCCGGACCGTGGCACGAACCCGTGTCCCCTGCATCGGCAGGCGGACTCTCAACCACTGCGCCACTAGGGAAGCCCATGATGAATTAACTTTTAATATGATCTTGGGCTTTCTTTTCTAATTGTTCTTTTAAGTTTTTGCCATAAATATCCGTAAGTGAAATTGATCTGTGTTTTTCTTTTTTGGGTCATAATATTATACTCAGAATATGAATTTGTAAGTTTTCCTTGTTTTTCTATGCACTAGGATATTTAAGTGGCACTTGGATTATCTGTTCTTTAAAAATTGGGTAGAAATTACCTTGAGATGCTACTCTTCTTTTTTGATGGTTATTGATTGTTCATTGTAATTACCTATATGTGTGTTTTCTCCCTTTTTAATTATTTTAATTAGTATTTTTTCTTTGTTGAATTTTTTCAAAGAACTATCTTTTACATTTCCTAATTAAATCTACAGTTCTTTGTTTTCTTAATCATTAACTTTTGTTTTTAACATTATCAACTATTTCCATTCCACTTTTCCTTGGTTTTCTAGCTTTAAGGATTAGATATTTAATTGACATATTTTCATTTTTATTGTTACGATAACCACTTTAGCTGTATCCTAAAATTTTTGATCAGTTGTGTTTAAATTTTGTATTTCTCTTCTGAGGGGTAGCTTAATTGTGTGTGTGTGCGCGCGTGTGTGTGTGCATGCGCGCACGAGCTACATTTCCAGGAGGAGGGACCTTTTTCCTTTTGATGGTTTTAAATTGATGTCTGATTTTATTTCATGGAGACAGAGAATGTTGTTTCTACTCTTTGGATTACTGAGGTCTTCTTTGTGGCCTAAAATGTCACTTTTGTGAATATTCAATGTACACTGGAAAAGGGTATGTATTTTCTGCTAATGGTATACAGAGCTTGATATATATCTATGAGATCTATCTTATTGATTATGTTATCTGTGTCTTTTATTTCCTTATTAACGTTTTGTTATCTTTGTTTTCTTGGATTGAGAGAGATGTGTTAAAGTCTCCAAATTATTGTGTTTTTGTCTGTTTCTCATCTCATCTTTATACTTTCTGCTTTATACAATTTGTTAAGTAACAGTATGTCTTCATTATGAATGGTGTCTTTAGCATCATAAAGTATTCTTCTTTTCCTCTTAATGCTTTTCGATCGGAGTTCTAGCTTGTCAAATGCCAAGATTGCATGGGAGGAAATTGACGCTGTTATTTATCTAAAATAATACTGTAGACCTCAGTTAAGGTTTAGCACTTTTTGACTAAATGTCTTCTCCTCTTTGATAATTTCTACTGAGAACCTGATGGCAGTTATGAGAGGAACAGCTGGAGTGCTTTGTCAGCACTTGAATAAATAGGGAGTGGTCGACTGGGGAAGACATGCTTAGTTATATTTTCCAAGAGTAGGAAGAACCACAGGATAAAGGTAAAGTCTCCATCTTCTTATTTGCAAATAATTATTCTTCTGTAACACTGAGCCAAGAAGAAGGAAGAGGAGTGACTTAGGGAATACTTTAAATAAAGCCGTGAGCACATGGACGGTTAGGCTGTGGAAGAAGCAGATAAGCCTAGAGGGACAGCACTGTAATCACATATACTATTGTTCGGGATGTGCAAAGTGCCCCAGAAGCACCAGGCTACCCAAGGAAGTTGCTGCAGTGGAGTGTGTTATAGGTCTGACCCACTGAGGACTCCCGTTAGAACTATTTTTCATAAAGGGACTATAAATTATACTGTCCATCATGGAGAGTCGTACATTTTTCTGTCCCTTTCAATGTCCAGGACAGAACCTTGTACCTAGTAGATGCTCAGAAAATTCTAGTTGAATTGAGGTGCCCTGAATCCATAAACTATATTTTTGAAGAATTTTCACAGAAAAGATATACATGTCATACGCAAATAACAAGTATTTAAAGTATAAATTGGTAAAATGGTATCAAGTGAAAGCTAACTTGGATATGAAGGCTGAGGACAAATTGTAGAAGGCTTGAATGCCAGGATGATAAGTTTGAACATCACCCAGGAGACAGTTGGAACCTTTGGGAATTTTAGTTCATTTGAATATAAAGGCCATGGGGTCTCTAGGTAGATAAGTAATTTCTTAGGGAAGAATGAGACTGCCAGCGGGTAGACCAGGTGAGAGATTATCGCAGTAGTTCAGACGTGAGATGATGAGCGTGTGAATCAAGGTGATGGCAGTGCAAATGGAGGGAAGGAGCAGATGCATCTGTGAATTTCCTTCCAATTTCATCCATAGCCTCTAGGTTTTTACTACATTGAGAGTATTTCCAAGGACTCTGGGAAGTATCCATATCAAGTCATTCAGCCCAAATTCCAGTCCTGGCACCAATTCACTGGCATTTCATGGATGCAGTTTCATGGAGGACTGTTTCACGGGTGAAGTCAGGAGATGTGAGACTCGTGGGTCAGAGACTAAGGACTTTGTTACTGGTGGCACAGCAAGCAGACTGAGCATCACGTTTGAATTGGTTCTTCTTGGCCTCCGAGTCCCTCAGGGGCGACCCAGAGGGCCCGGATGTCAGCTGTGCCCACATCATCTGCATTTTTGCTGAGGAATGTTAAGCTTGAGGAACGTACCCTTTTATTGCAAGCAGTAAGCAGGGACACATCACCTCCTCCCTCAAGGTTGCCCACTGCAAATACAACTCGAGAGGTGGCCTGAGTAAAGAGAAGTCAGGGCTTTGCATGGTTGGCGTACCCAGCAAAACATGCGTGAACGCAGAGGTTCAAAGACTTCTCTCCCAGTGCGTGGATCCACAAGTTGTACGTGTTTCAAATTGCGATAAATGACAAACAGCCTTCAAAAGGTGGTGCCCATTTACCCTCCCAGGCACGGTTAACAACCATGGAGCTTTTGTTTTTTATGCTGAGCTGATTGCCAGTTTGCATTTCTGAATGTAAGGTTACAGATGAAATATGTTTATCGCTCATTAGTATTCTCTGTGAATTGCCTCTCCAAGGTTGCCAGCCCCCTTTCTGCTGTGAAGTGCTGTCTCTGCCACTTCCTTGATTTTTCTTGCCTGATTTTCAAGACCTCGGAGCTCTAAGTCCAGCCCACGTTGCCAAATTTGTCTCTGCAACACTCACGTTCTCCCCTAGCCCCCAGTGCCTTGATCTGTCAGACTCCTTGTGCCTTAACTCTCGTTCCCTTCACTTAGAACGCTCACCCCTTCTATTCTCCCCCTCCACTTTCTTCCCATCTTTTAGGTTCCAACTCAGGCTTCCCTGCCTCTTCCAAATATTCCTTGACAAGTTCTACTTACCTGGATTTCACTGCTTTGAACTTTTTCAGAAACTTCTTTACATTAACCAGAATTTATAACTTAATTTTATGTTATAATGAATTTGTATGGTTATATCGTCTATGTCACCCTTACCTCCTAGGTTTGATTGCATGGATCTATGACTTCTTTTATATCCTATCTAGAGCCTCTTGGAGTACATATTATCATACGTGTATTTAACCAAACAGATAGCTTCAAAACTATTTTCTTCAAGATATTTGTTTGGTTAATGACTATTAAATAGACCATGCCAGTCTTATAATTCTAGTTCTATTCCTATGCATTTCTTTAAAGAGAGAAAACCAGAAAAACAAAACGCTTAAGCAGAAGGAAAACCACTTACTGGGCATTTGAGGGGACAAAGAACTATGTAATTTAAACAAAACAAAACAAAACTTGTCGCTCTCAGATCATTTTGTGTCTGTTAAAGTTTTTCCAAGCATGACTCCTATGGCACTAAGGAAATTTAAGAATATGTTTCAATTTTTGTTAAGAGTATGTATGTTTATTTTCCTTGTTACTTACATGAAAATTACCCGTTCAGCCCAGGGCCCTTGGAATGAAGCAAAGAAGCAAATGTTTCCACTCAGGAGGCTGTGGGGCTTTTATAAGGTTCATCATCAGCCTCTAGAACATTCCTCCAAGCAGCTGCTCTTCCATACTTTTGTCCTTCCATTGTTGTCACTCTTTGCATCTTGGCTTTGCACTCTGGGTCTTCGTTCCTGTCTCGGGCCCTCCTTTCTCAGGCTTGCCTTTTGAACCTAGCCTTCCGGTCCACTGTCTTTGGCCCACCTGTGTGCGCTGACTGTTAGCCTGCATGAGAGGTTAGCGCGTGGGTTCACAGCTGCCTGCCCCTCGTGCACAGGCCAGCATGGTTTATGAAGCCTCCTTGGTCAGGGCATGGTGGCTAATTGGAAATTATCCCAGAGACCCTTGGTTTCCGTGGAGCTAAATGTCACCCTCCCAAGGAAAATGAAAAGCAAGAAGTCCTTCCGTATTCTCTAGACAATCAAAGACATCCGGAAGTTATTGGGATTCTTTGGATAGAATAGGCAATTACTATCCACCTTCTCTGCTCATAGCATCTAGACAACTGTCCTTGCAGGAAAGTGAGAAGCTGCTAGTGAAGCTGAGGCGTTCTCTTAGTTGGAGAGCCTGGGCAGCTCTTCTCTCTTCCTGCCCCTCAGACTCACCCAGAAACCCACCGTTCCAACTGTATCTCTAACATGCTAGACATCTGGCTACTGGAAAATCCAGCTTCTAATCTGTATCACTGCAATCACTGCGCACACATCCCAAGGAAGCTCGTCCCAGCTGAGGTAAAGGGGCCTGAGAAAGGGCTGTCAGCCTCAGGCCAGCTTTGGGGCATCAGGTCCTAGTATGGACTTGGCCCAGGACCCTGCTATAATGAGTGCAGACCACCAAAGCTCTAAAGTAAGATCCAGACATTCAGACCATGCCTGGTGAGGTTTATTACTTCTTGCTCCTTTGCGTTCTCTCTAGTATAGAAAAGTTTCTAGATACCCACTGGCAAACAAAGCCCGCTGCATCTGGGATGGATATAAACGGGAAAATAGTTATGGGAACTGTGTCGAAGGGTTAACCCAATAGGCCTGAGACTGCTGTGCTTAGAAGTGCCTGCTTGCAGGGTTGGCCCTTGGCTGGCATCTGGGGACTCGGCTGGTAAATGGTTCCCTGAACTGGTATAAAACTTCCCCTAAATGATAAAAGCGGCTTACTGTCCCTAGACTGTGGGTAGAACCAATGTGGTTCGTGCCACACCTGCTCTCCTTCTGAGAGTCTGGAGTATTGGTACGTGCTAGGCAGAGGGTGACTTCATGACGATTCCCGTGTAGAAACCCTGGGCACTGAGTCGAACGCCTCCCTGGTGGACAGCACTGCACATGTGGTCACGGTCCCCAGCTGGAGGAATTGAGCACATCCTGTGTGACTCCACGGGGCGGGGGGGTCCTGGACGTCTGGGCCTGGTTCCCGCAGACGGCTTCCCGTGCGCCGTTGCCCTCGGCGGATTGTGTTTTGTAATCCTTTCAGTGTCGTAAACCTTGGCTGTGAGCATGACTGTATAGTGAGTCCTGCGTGTCCTTCTAGAGAACCACCAAAACTGAGGGGACCCCGACACAAGGACTATCTCCCATGTCATGAATCTTCACATTTAGAAAGTCCTAAAGGATTTCTACCAAGACATATGGAAACAGCCCCAGTCTGTTTTGTAAGGGGAGCTGCTGTCCTTGTCTGTGTTTTACCCTAAGTCCTGCACGTGCACTCGGTCTTGTGTTCCGGCCCGTGCTGCCCACATGCTCTGACCTACCGCACCGGGCACTTACCCCGCCTGGCCTTCAGGTTCCCTGCCTTTGCCACTCTGCTCCCAGTGCCTGCTTGGGCCCTGCTTGTCGTGCCAACTCACGCGAGCACATCTGCCGGCGTGCTTGACCTTGAATTACCTGCTCAGTCCTGGTTTTCACAGTCTTTTGCCTCCTCTCGTGTCCATGGCATTGGATGGAGACGCTTTCGCTGCTGCTTCTTAATCACTGAGCGATGCAGCGGCCTCATCAGCTCATCTGATCGCCCTGCAAGAGGAGTGAATTAGGCAAAATCCATAATTCCAGCCAAGTTCATCATTCTTTGTGTGAACACAAAGCACCTTCATGCTCCTTATTTATGTGTGTAAAGCTGAAAAGAAGTTAGAATCAATATATATGTGTAACAGAGAGGGTTAGAAAACTCAGGGTAATACCTAAAACTGCTATTTTTTTCTGAGATTTTTTTTTTTTTAGCTACTGAGAATACCTTAAAAAGTTAAAAATCCATGTAGAACTCTATTATTCTGTCTTAGTAACTTACAGAAAAGGAATAAGGAAATATTTGAATTCTTTACATCCTTACTTTGCAAGGTCCATTCTGAGAAAAAAAATTGTTTCAAGAGAACTTATTAGATTTCAGCTTCTGGGTGCTGAAGTATGTTCAGATTTTTTGCACTATTACATTTCTATGAATCCTTCTGTTGGAAGGAAGTAAAAAGTACCATTCAAGGGATGTGAACACACTACTAAAACTGGAATTCGTGAAGCACAAATTCCACTTCTGTGGTTTAATCGTGAGTCATATTGCGTGAATCAGTTCATACGTGTATGGTATTGTAGGAGCAGGTGGGGAAGCAAAGAACTTGTGACCTGGAATAAGAGCTGTTAACAGACGCTGAGAAAAGGTCGTGCCACGTGCACTGACGCAACCATGTCAGCAGGCAAGACCCAGCGCCCCAGAGACAGCTGTGGTTCGGGTGACGATCTGCATACGGGATTTGAGTTGTACGTGAACCCTTTGCGTGTCTTTCTGACCTTAGGCTGCTGATTTGTATAAGACACGTTTCACTATAAGTTATCATATTTAGCAGCTGGTAGTTTTTGTGACAACCTTCCTGGGAAAGATCCCAAGTGATTCCTGACACCAAGTGATTCTTGACACGAAGATCCCTGGAAAAAAGTGGTGAAAGGTGTCTTCCTTCTTTTCTCAAACAAATATAAAGAAAAAGCAAAACGTCAGTCAATCTGCAAACTACATTTCTTCACTTTCTATCTTCGTTGAGGCTTTGAATGTAGATATGGGTACAGAGAGGGACCCACATGACACATGTACTTCTCTTTGGTTCAGAGGCTTACAGTGAACTTATAATTCTTCTACCGAACCTAGAATTAGTGTTTTTAAGGTAACAATTATTTCTTATGTGTGTAACACCTTTGAAAATTTACTTAAAGGTTTAGGGAGAGAGTTGCTGGAATAAAACATGTAGATGATGGATATCTGAGAATATATCTTGATCATTTACATTAATTCTTAATGAAATAATTCCTGGTAAATCTTTTTTCTAAAGTTGGGTTTTCTAGCCACATAGCCTTGATGTATTACATGTACTCATTGGGCTTGATTTTCTGATTATAAGAGAAGCTTTGCAAAGCTGTACCCGCATTTGCCCAGAACTGTTCTGGTTTAACCTTGTTGTACTTGAAAATTTGTGATAGTATTTCATTTTCAAAAATGTCTTGGTTCATAATAAGTTCTAAGATTATGCTACAAATACAGCCAATGGTAAAGAATTTGGACTTTATTCTAAGTACAGTGGGATGCAGTCTTTTTGCTCATTTTGTGTTAGTACAGCTGTAAGGATTTTACAGTTGTCTCACACTTTATCTTCTACCTACTCCCTTGTTTGTTCTGCGTCAAGCTAGAAAAATTTTCCTGAATCTCTCCCAAGGTCATCTAGCCGCAAAGAACAGATAAAAGCCCATTTCTGCCTTTCCTGGGCCACTTGACATTTCTACAAGATTACTTCTCTCTGCCTGGATTTCTAATCCTGCAGTTCAATTACTGTGTAAGCAGTCTTGCTATGTTGTTATAAACCATATCTCTATGTTTTAAATATTCTTGCTTATGGTACTTCTTTTCACATATTTTCTAACTTATTTTGACTGATCTTATAGCCGTCCAGTCTGCTGAAAATTATTCTGCTGTCCGCTTTCTGACCGTGGGCAGGTTATTGTACCTTTCCTTTGTAAAATGGAGCTATTAACACTACTACCTCATAGGGGTTATATTAGTCTAGGGCTGCCATAACAAAATACTACAGACTAGGTGGCTTCAACAACAGAAATTTATTTTCTCACAGTTTTGGAGGCTTTAAGTCCAAGATCAGCGTATGGTCAGTCAGGGTTTGTTTCTGGGGAGGCCTCTCTTCCTGGCTTGTAGACAGCCACCTTCTTGCTGTGTCCTCACATGGCCTTTTCCCTATGTGCCTGCAGAGAGAGAGCTCTCATGTCCCTTGCTCTTCTTAGAAGGACACCAGTCCTACTGGAGTAAGGCCCTACCTTTATGACCTCACGTAACCTTTATTACTTCCTTATAAGCCGTATCTCCAAATACAGTTAGTTGCATTAGGGGTTAGAGCTTCAACATATGATTTGGGGAGGAGACCCAATTCAGTTCATAACAGGAGTATCATGAGCAATAAATGAGATATTACATGAAAAGGTACTTGGAGTAGAGTTTCATATTTTGATAATTTTAAGATATACTGAAATACATAAGATATTTCTATATATTCTAAATTGATATAATAGTGCTCAATAAACGTTATCTGCTACTTTTATGTTTATTATTTGTTTTTGTTCTTGTCTGTCCCTAAGACTTAGCTTTTTTATTTCATTCCTGCCCTCTTCTCTTAAGTCAATCTATAGATCCAGGCTCTCAGCCATTGGGTTGATCATGTACCAAACAGACTTTAATGAGTCGTTCTTCACCAAAATCAGTGATTCGCATATGTAAAATTTGAAACTGCTGTTCACACTATCTACAGGAAAACAAAAACTTGGAATATGAGGTAGTTGCTTCAATTGACCAGAGTGGACTGGGGCAGTATTATATACAAAATTAATTGGGAAGAAAACGGTATCTTTGACACAAGTCATACTAAGTATTATCTGAGAGAATAATTCAATACAAACAATGATAACACTCATGATTCTTGTCATGATCTGTTGACTCAGAAAAGAAAAAGGGTTTAATTTTTAGTGACTTTAAGTACAGCTGATGCAATTATGATACATGCAATCTTGCTATTTTATTATCAACTGTATTCATCTCATTCATCACCTCTGGGTTTTAAATGGTAACTGCACTCATAATGTAGTTAAATGCTGTATTAATTCTCCATCAAACATATTACAGATCCACTCCAAGTGCTAGACCAGATGTTCTTATGCCTTACAATGTGAAGCATCAGAGCCAAGGTAGTCAGGAACAGTGGTTCCCAAATGTTGCCTCATCAATTGGCTGCAAAAGAATTATCCGAGGTATTTGTTTAGATAAAGCTTTCTGGACCCACTGATTCAAAGCTCTGAGGATGTGTCCTGCAGACTTCTCTCCCAGTCAGACTCATTGCAAGGGCCCTAGCTTTCTAAGCACTGAAGCTCATGAACGCCACCAGCATGTGTGGTCAGGTGGCACCCCACCGTATTTACTCCTGAGATTCTTAAAACCTAAGAGTTCCGTGGAAAATGATTTGAATGCTGCCCATATTTGTGGTTATAGATGGTAAGAAGGAGGGAACAGAAGGGGTCTATGGAAGTCATAGTATAGCAACGGAGAACAAGGAAGCCGATCTGGGAGATCACTGCAGCTTTATTCCCACTGGGGGAATAAAGCTTCCCTGGTTTTCTCAGGCTAAATTGACATTTTTATATGAAGTATATATTCGACCCACACAATGCTTTTGTTCAGTCAGTGCATTATGAGAATTAATAAGGTAATCTATTTCAAAGTTATTTGAAATGATAGCATTATATATATATAAAATCTCTAAATCCAATATTTTTATATATATATATGTTAGTAGTGTTTTTATTCTTAAATATAATAGTATATTAGACTGTTTAAAACAAAATATAATTCTTTGGTTAAGCCAACCACGGTAAAGAGGAGGAGTCTTTTATGCGTCATGAAACACTGGCTTAATGTTCCCATTGTGTTTTTTTTTAATATCTGATTGTTGTTATGCCAGGGAGATTTTGTCTCTTTAGAAGACTTGTTTTAATGAAAACGTGTTCATTATCTGTTTTATTGCTGCCTAAAACAACAATGTTTGGTAACAAAGAAGAGAATCTGTTAAAAAATAAAAAAAGTTGAACAATAGCAGGCAGATTCGCTGTTACTATTAAAAGGATTCAAACAGAGCCTCCTACCAGAAACTGTAATAAATAGTTTCCAAAAATCTGCTTTGGAAGGTGCTAGCAAACAACCAATGCCAGTCCGCCTACTTCTGAAAATTCCTCTGCAGAGCGATGAACTCGAGAAGCAAAGAGAACAGAAAACCCTAGCACCAGCATCCTGAGCTTGCCTACTGAGGGTGGTACCCACGCACGTCCTCACTGCCCCCGATTCATCTAGGAGTAAATTATTTGAAGACCCTGTGGAATTATAAAAGAAGCATTTCATTAGACCCTCAGTCCAATGTTTAGATCTGAGACACTATAAGTAAATCTCTCAAGCGGCAGCCCTCTCCAGTGAACTCAAATAATCAATTATAGTTCCACCGAGAGAAAGGCTTCTTCTGACTTTGCCAAAAAGCAGGCTAACAGCTGATCCATTCCTGAAGATATTCGTGCAGATTCTCAAATAATCACTATTCATAAGGAACATTCTAAGTCAAGCATCCGCAGTTCTTTGGTAATTTTTTTGATGACTCCTAGATGAATCGGAGGCAATGAGGACTGACATCCATGTTTGCAGACACGGGTGTCTGACTTTGGGGGTGAGCGAAGCAGCCTGTAGAATCACAGCAGAGGCAGTGTAGTTTGGGTGGTCACTGGTGGCAGCAGTTCCTTCTAGTTCATGGTAGAAGGTCTGAGGTCAGATAAGGCAGCTGCTCCCAGGACCCTCCTGTGCTGTTTAATTTCTACTTTCTTTTAGTCCAGTCATTACATAAAGGCTGACCTTGTGCAATGCTGTTTTGCAGTGATTTGATATGATTTCAAATCTACTTGTTAATGACAAAATGAAGTTGTTTTTACGAGTGAAGTGGTTTTCAAGAATGAAGTTAGTGTTTTGATGTAAAAGTGAGATCGCCTGTCAGGACGTCATCATCCACATCTGTGGCTGCCAGTGACCACTCAGTAGCTCAGCAGCTGAGGGACAGTGCTGTGGACTTGTGGATGGGCCTCGAGGTTGTTACATTGAGTGAAGTAAGTCAGAGGAAGACAAATAGCATATGATATCGCTTATACGTGGACTCTAAAAAAATGGTACAAAGGGAACTTATTTACAAAACAAAAGTACAGTCACAGATGTAGAAAACAAATGTATGGTTATGGGGGGAGGGGTAAATTGGGAGTTTGGGATTGACATATACACGCTACTATATATAAAATAGATAACTAATAAGAACGTACTGTATAGCACAGGGAACTGCACTCAATACTCTGTAATGACCTATATGGAGAAAGAATCTAAGAAAGAGTGGATATATATGTATGTATAACTGATTCACTTTGCTGTACAGCAGGAAGTAACACAACATTGTAAATCAACTATATTCCAAAAAAATTTAATTAAAAATTAAGGATGGGTGAAGAAGCAGCTGTGACAAGGGGACATCTAGGTTATAAATACTCAGGAGTGAGTGAGGGCTGCCCGACAGTGTTCAGTCTGGGCAAGGCTGCTGTTCGCTCATCTAAACAGCTCTCCAAAGACCTTGGGGCATTAGCTCCTGCCAAGGTGAAGGCAACTCTTCTACCAGGAGTGGCCCCGGGAGGGGAGGTCTTCTTGCCCGCTAACGCCACTGCGGTCATTCGGAGCTACAAGCTCTAGCAACAGGGGACTTTTCACTTCTGTGCTGGCTGCTGGCCGTCAGCTCTGGTTGGTCAACCTGTCTCCCCTGAGAGCCAATTCATAGACAGGTACAGGTCCCCTTGTCTGGAACAATAGCATAATTTATCTACCGTTGGTTGGGGGTATGTTATTTCTTTACTGGTTTGTGAAGAGACATTATCCTGTATGCTATTGGCTTGTGAAATTATTATAATCCCCGCAGTGAACCTGTGTTAAATAAATGCTTGGCAAAGACAACCTCCGTCTCCGAATGAGCATAATTTGCCACGAAACTAAACAAATACCTATTTCAAAATGACATTTAGTGGCATTTGACTTATCATTACAAGCCTGTCTTCTGGAATTTCAAGCCATTATGGACTTCCGAGCCTATGCTGTTACCTCATAATGAACCACGTTTTCTTACTGTTTTGTCATTCAGTTTACAGTATTTATGCTCAGCTTAGTTACAAAGTGCCAGGTAGCAACCAATTGCCAATAATTTATTAGGCAAACACCACGTAATATATAGTACTAGAATATGGAAATCATAGTCATCTGTGGCCATGTTTTCAAATTTATACTGATTACATATTTCTTTGGGGACAGTTTTCTAAAATGAAGCCCAAATATTACCTCACAAGATGTTTAGCACTGGAGTCTTTTCTCAGGACTTCCTTTTACGCAGTTGTATCCAAGCTTCACAAAGCACTGTCGAATTCTGGTGCCCTGAATCTTCTGCCGCTGCACCTTCAAAATTGTGCCGTGCCGTCACTTTGATGTTATTCTTTGATGCCCGCCTTTCTTGCACTATCCAGTTAACCACCAGGTTCTGTCAAAATGTATCTTACGTTTATCCACTTTCCTCAGCTTTTACTTCATTCCCTAGTTCCAGCCACGCCTCACCTGGGCTTCCTCACGCACCCTCTGCTTCTATTGCTGCTCTCTCGAATTCAGCGCACCCAGCTAAAACCACCCCTCCTTGCTTTTAGTAAAGCCTTTCAATCACCTTCCATTTAATTTGGAATAAAATCCCATGGACTTGTTGCCACGTTGCAGTTTGCTCCTTCAAGAGGAGGTCTCCAAGACAGAGCCCAGCACGCAGGCGGGTTTGTAGAGAGCATCATGGGCAATCCCCCAGAGGACTGACAGCCAAGGGCGGTCAGCGGGCGGCACCGCCAGCAGCTGGGAGAAGAAATGCTTCCGTCCTGAAGGGGAATCTGGGTGACACATGACATCGGCCGCTATCCGTGGCCCTATCACAGCGGTCACGCCCCCTGTGTCAGCACCATCTCATGCCCGGCTTCAGGCACAGCGGCCCTCCGTCAGGTCCCGGGAAACCAGAATCCTGGACTGCCCCAGGCCGCTGAGCCTCCTCTTCGGTGCCTGGCCCCATCTCACGTGGCTGGCACTCTCATTTTTCTGGGCTCTGCTTAATCTTCTCTGAAAGGCGTCCCCTGGCTGCCCTGGCTGTAGGTCACCGCCGTTACTCTTTGTCACAGCACTGCCCCTTGTTTCCTACATTGCACCCATCGGCCTATGTATCTTTCAAGTCATTAGTATTCAGGTTCTCCACAAGAACATAAGCTCCATGACAAAAGGGAAAACTGTTTTGCTCACACTTGTTGCCCCGAATCTAACACGGTGTTGGCACGTAGTAGGCACTCGGTAAGTTTTACTGAATGGATGGATATAAATCCTCAGCCCATGTTTTCTGCTGTGGAAGCTTCGCGATTGCCTAGCTGAGACGATCAGTCAGACGGGCTCCATCGTGCTGCAGTAACATGTTAATCTCGGTGACCCAAAGCCCAGAGGGCCTCCTGCCCCCTCTCTGTGTCCTGCTGGGGACACATGCTGTACTCACTCAGGTTCCCAGGCCAAGTGAGGCCTGGTCTCCTGGCTTCGTATTTGCTGAGGCGAGAAGGAGGGCAAATGGCCGACTGTGCGCCTCGTCCTGGAAGTGACACGTATCCACTCCCACGTCGCCTGTCAGAGTGAGTCATGTGGTCCTGCCCCGGTCCAGAGGCCGCGTGGATTCCAAATCAGCCCTTGTCTTGCAGACATTGGCCAGAGGCCTCTGTCTGTGGAATCTCATCTGTTCATAGCAGTTAACACAGTTTTGACTTCAGTGATGAAACCGTATTTTTATTTCTGGTCAGGTCTTAATATGTATGGCAAGTCTGGGCACATCACATGACAGTATTCACGAGAAGCCATTGTGAGACACAAGCATTACCCAGCGCCGACACCAAAACCCCCATGGAAATAAAGAACTTAAGAAAACCCATTAGTATTTGAGAATCACTCCGACCGAGGAAAAATAAAACCTGCATTAGCAATCCATTTACAAAGTTACTCCAAGAATTCCTAATTTTATCTCAAATCTGTAACAAATATTTTTATCATTTGGATTGCCAGAAAATATAATTTGTGGCATTATTTCTTTAGATGCGTTGAGTTTAAGGAATTTGTGGCAAGTATCTTTTCCAAGTTATCAACCAACTGTGTGTGTGTGTGTGTGTGTGTGTGAACACGTGTGTGTTCACGTGTACTGAGAGTTGTATGTATTTCAGGGACATTGTAGCGGTGATTAGCACTAATAATGTATCAAAGCAACTTTAAAGTGATTATTGAACATATAATAATTATTACAGTAACTTACTAGAAAAGCACAATATTGTTGCCATTAATTATAAGCACTAAGCAAATTAATGATGGAGCTTTCCCAACTAATGAGTTATTCAGGTACAAGATTGAGAAAGAAGAAAGAAATGGATTAAAAGCAGAGCTTGAGATATAGGTGTGTGGTTACTGGAAAGCATAGCTGGCTGAAGAAAATTTCAATGATAATTGCCTTACAAGGTCACCTCACACAATTATACAAGGCGTAAAACATAAATCTGATTAGGAAACTTCGCCAGGAGTTTATTGATGAAACAAAGCTACACTCCACTAAGGCTTGAATGCATTTTGACCTAGCCGGACATAATTGATAAAGTGGATTATCGTGAGATAAAACTGTGGAAGCAAAAAGCCTCAAGACTCCATGTATTAAAAAGTTTCGAAAAGGGGATATTGTAGGCTATTTATTCCAATTAAACTTCTGTTGAATAAAGCTGCCCCCTGTTGACCGTGACCTAATGATAGTAATTCTGTGCTGGTGATTTATGATGATGTATTTTTATATCTACATGCAGAAGTGAAAGAGAAAAATGGATCAGCAATTGATAATTATATTTATGACTCACAACTGACCAAAAAGTATCATTTTTACCAGTCACAGTCGTCCCAGTAATTCAAAGGCTACTTTTTATCTTCCCAACTTCCTTCAAATAATATTTATTGTTTTTTTTTGTCCTTGGGAAACCTATGGATCAGGGTGTAATTTCTCTTCAATATTCAAGCCCAGGAACCTGTTTTGTTTTAAGAGAAGAATGCAGGCTCCATACGGACAGAGACTGTCTTGTTTACCACCATCTGCCCAGTTAACATGTAGAAGCCCTCAGTGAATATATTTTTATTGAACAATGAATATCACAGAGATTTGACGGAGTTAGACCAGGATCTTTCTATAATCATAAAAGGGTAATTTTATCAAAGACTTTTCTTCTCTCTGCCTTGTTTGTTTGTTTACCTTTAGTGCTACTCAACCTAGCAACAGAGACTCAAGTGCAAGGCATCACTTTCCTACTTTTTATGAATATTGCGATTGTTTGTTAAACTCCAAGATTCAATGCCTGTTCCTCTATTACGTGTATTGAAAAAAAAAATGCTTCAGGTATTTTGAACGGCCTTTATTTCAAAGGACTTAGGCGTAACCATTTTACTAAATATTATTGATTTATTGAGTGAGTGACATAGAGCTTTACCTTCGTTCCCTCGTTCTTCTGCCTGCGGATTACGCTTAAAAAGTCAAAATAACTTTGAGTGTAATTCCTCTCCTATTCTTCCAATCCTTTGAGAGATTCTAAACATGCTTAAAGTTTAACAGGGACTCTTTGGAGGGGAATACTTCTTCTGAACTCCTTATGCCTTTTCCTAGGTATAGACACTCAGGTGATCTCTCTCCCCCCTTTCCCTCCCCTGCACTGAGAGACTATTCCGATTGCTAAGTGTAGGGAGAAAAATCTGGGCATGCTCCCCAGCATTCCATGTTCTACCTCTTGGGAGCTAGCTTCTTACCAGGAGGAGGCATCTCTGCTGCCCCGTCAGGGGCACACTGTTCCCTGCCTTGCAGAGCGGTCTAATTCCATCCAGGATTGCCAGCAGTTGGGTGGATAAATGTTCCTAATTCCTAGAGCAAATGGATGGTATCTTTCAACCTAGCCTCCCTTGGTAATAAAGGTGATACATTGCCCCCCATCTTCCTAACTATTTGTCTTGTTCCTTGGGGAGGGATAAAAGGTGTTATTTACTGGACGCCCTCAAGCCTTCGTCATTTTGTTACATTGGCCGGGATCCCTGAGAAATAAGTGGTAAGGAACAAAACCCAACACGGAGTTGTCAGAGCCTGGGCTTGGGGCTTGGACTTCCTGTGGGGCAGGGCGTGTTGGCCTGATGTCAGGGACAGCTCACCCTGTAGACACAGTATGCATGGCGCCTAAAGCCACGATACTTTCAGGGGCCCCTGAAAGTGTTTTCATTTCTCTTAAAATCTGAAGAAAGAAAGAGATATAATCCAGTTTGGATTTGTCTTTATACCAATGCAGTCATAAAGCATAATTTTTGATAAATTTGTAATAATGTTTTTAAATTTCAGAGCAGTGGTCCCTGGAGGCATAGTGCCTAGGGTCCACAAAAGACTTAAAGCAGCCATGCTGGGTGGCCTGCAGGAGCTTTTCTTAGACTGGTCAGCCGCCCACAGTGGTGCACTCAGCTTCTCACTGCTCCGACCTAAGTTACTCCGGCCGTGTGGATGTGGCCCCTGCTGGGGGTGTGCAGCTGTGACCTCTCTATTCTGCCCACGGGTGAGGGGCTTCTCCTAATAAAGGTAGAACTGCAAGTAGGGGAGGCTCTGAGCAAACAGTGCCCGGTCAGCGTCTTTCTGAAACAAAGGCACAAGGACATCAGCACAGGTGCAGTCTCGGGGTACAGGTCACTACAGCTTGCCCCCGAGGTACACCCGGCAAACATTTGCAGAGTGTGCGACCTCAGCGATGATAGTGCGACATGAGCCGGAATGAGCATTCATTATAGAGAAACAGGTCTTTCTGGAAAGAGACCTTTTAGGTACTAGAAGACAGAAGGTATCTGCTGCTTTCAGAAGGTAGGACAGCTGATTGCTGTGCTCCCGCAAAACACTAGAAACGTTTTAGAATTAAAATTGAGATGCCCCTGGGCTTCCCTGGTGGCACAGTGGTTGAGAGTCCGCCTGCCGATGCAGGGGACACGGGTTCGTGCCCCGGTCCGGGAAGATCCCACGTGCCGCGGAGCGGCTGGGCCCGTGAGCCATGGCCACTGAGCCTGCGCGTCCGGAGCCTGTGCTCCGCAACGGGAGAGGCCACAACAGTGAGAGGCCCGCGTACCACAAAAAAAAAAAAAAAAAAAAAAATTAAAGACCCCATTCCTGCTGAGATGTTGTTTGGCATCTGTCTCTATAAGCTTAGTAAAATACTTGAAACATGTTAGATTTCTGGAAACTTCACTATCCCCAATATTTAAGGGTCTCTTTCTGTTGTTCTTTGTGCTGGTTCTGATTCATATCGATACACCTTTTTGTGTGTTTCTTTATTTTTCAGTGAGTGCTAGATATGTTTTTAAAAAGATGTATAGAAATAATTTAAGGCCTGTGATACTGTCTTCTTCCAGAGAGCATGCTTTTTGTTGTTTCTTTCTGACAGGTGCCTATGAGTACTAGCAATCTTGAGTCACCTCAATCCAATCTGCAGGGTAGAAATTTTCTAGACCATGTAGGTTGTAGTCCTTGAAAGCAGCTGGCTTACTTCTGGTTCATTCTTCTGTATTTTATGGCTTTTGGATATCAGCTCTAAGTGTGAGCCCTGTACCATGGTCCTCGATTTGGGCAGCCTTGTACTTCAACTTTTGTTTGTCCTTTCCTCCAGAGACTGTTAGGAGGATTGGTTAACCTCTCTGCCATCTCTTCCTGTTCCTAGGGCAAATGTGGCCCCAAACCCCTTGCTCTCCTCTCTGGATTTTCCTCTTGTCCTAAATTCTTGGTCCAATTACTTCTCACTTTCTTCAGAGTTTGTTGATATTACTAGGAACAGGGTCTTAATATTTCATCCAGAAATGTTTGTTGTCTCCACTGGGAGGTCTGCTCTGAATTAACTAGCCTGCAATTACCAGAAGCCAGCATTTATTTATTTTGTCAATTTTTATTTTATTGCATGTAATTCACTTAGAGTAAAATGCACAGATCTGAAATATACACTTGAGAAGATTTTTTTTAAATATCTATTCCATGTTACCAGCACCCAAATAAAGATAGATAATACTCTCATCTTCCTGGAAAGATACCTCATTCCCTTTCCAGTCAATCCTCAACTCCAACCCCAGAAATCATGCTTTTAATCCATATCACCATATATTTAAATTGTAGATCTTGAACTTCATATAAAAGAAATCATATAATTTGTACTCTTTTGCTCAACGTAAGTTTTTGAGACTCTTCTATGTTACACATCAGTAGCTTAATCGGTTTCTTGTTCAACTGTATTATATTTTATACATGTACCACAATTTGGTTATCCATTTCCTATTGATGGACATTTGGACTATTTCCAGTTTTGATTCATATGAATGTATCCATTAGGAACATTTTTTTAGGATTCATCTTTTCTCACGGAAAATGAAAGGGCATTCATATTTATATTTAGGGCATCTCTGTTACTGGAGATTCTTACACCAAGTTACACACCAAGCTAATCTTCCAACCTCATCTTCATCCGTTGTTTCAGTTGCCATAGTTTTTGTTATTTTTAAATTTATTTATTCAACAGATTCTTGTAAAGCACTTAGTATGTGTTAGACATTGTTCCAAATACTGTTAAATAGTAACTTATTTAACAGTCCTGACAACCAGTTGATGTCGTTATTATTACTATTCGCATTCTATGAATGAAAACACAGAGGCACAGAAAGCTTAACTGACTTACTGGCAGTCCCAGAAATGGCAATTCAGAGGGTCAGGATTCAACGGCCCCCAGAGGCGTTGCTGCCTCTCCGGAAGTGTTCATATATGAGCAGGCAATACCTACAACATACCCTCAGATAACCCAAGAATAACTAGGCCCGTTAAATATGCTGCAGATGTTCTTTATGAGAAACCATTGTCCAAAAGAAAGTGGGTCAATATTAAATGTGCTTGTTTGAACAGCCAGATTGTGAAACGGAAGGGACTTATCCCAACTCAGAGAGAGAGGAAAGATACACTTTAAAAACCTATTTGACCCCAATTAGCTCCTCACTGATGTTCCCTCACTTACTCAGACACTGATCTTTCGCTTTCTCCACATATGAGTTGCCAAATCCCCGTGACAAATACGTGAAGGGGTGAAGGGCACCCCGGTCTTGCCAGGACCCTCAGTCGTCTGGTGGAGTCTGCCTTCCCCACCCATCCACAAGAGTAATCTTATCTTGGTTTCGTGGACCTCAGCGTCATACATATTCATCTTTGTTTCTGCAAAATATTTCAAAAGCCCACTCCTGCCTTTGGTGATATTACAGACTAAGGCCAGTTTGGGGAGCTCCCCAAGGAAGCTGGACCAGGCCAAACTCAGAGGCAGTTACCTTGAAAAAAATCAAGCCACAATGTGACTGTAAGGAAAAACTGAGGGTTGAGAGTGTTTCCTGCATCAAGTGAGAAAGACAGGCGAGAATATAACACACTGAACCAACGTTGAGGTTGGTGGTCAAACGGAGGCTTCTCTTGACTTTTTGCCCCTTTTACATTCTGGGCCATCAGATAAAAGAGCACAAAAAGTTCCACAATCTCAAGAAAATCTACTGTAAAAAACTGGATATTTTATTTGTTCCGCGTCCAGGCTGAGTCAGCTGATGTTGATTTAACAGTGTGAGAGCAAGGACCTTGTCTGCCTGCTGTGCGGCGTTTCCCAGCTCACAGGACCTGCCCCAGCAGATTGTGGTGAACCGGGAGCCCTATCTCGACCTGCTCAGCAGAGGCGTAGGTTGTGGTTACTTAGTAGTCAGAAACTGCAATTTATTACTGGAGGGTGAGCTTGGTTATGATTTTAGAAACAGTGATAAAATCAGGGGCTCTCAAATTCAGGGGTTGCCTTTATTTAAAAGGAAATTGAACAAAATTCAGGCCAAATTCTCATACACTCTTACAAGTCTGTGATAGCACTATCATCCCATTTCATAGGTAAGAAAATAGACCAGAGGTTTAAGGAACTTGCCCAGGTTCACAGAGTTCACAGCTAGAGCTGGGTCTCTGAAAGACCTCACCCTAGCACTTTGTGCTGCCTTACCCAGTTTATCCTGGGACATGTGTGATGCCAGCTGACAGATGCTCCTCAGGGTAAATGCCCAGGCTTTCAGATGGCCATACAGCTTCCACTGTCTGCATTCCCCTACTTGTACAACTTTAATTCACGGGCTGGTTTAGGGTTTCTGTAATACATAACAAAATATATTGCGCTGTTACCATTGCCTTATTACCATTGCAATGATCACATCTTCAGATAAGGTTTTGCAGTTCCAGAACCTTGGTTTCTTTCTTTCTTTCTATTTATTTATTCATTTATCTTTGGCTGCATTGTGTCTTTGTTGCTGAGCACAGGCCCCCTCCAGCTGTGGCGAGCGGGGTCTACTGTTCGTCGCGGAGCACAGGCTTCTCACTGTGGTGGCCTCTCCTGCTCCAGAGCACGGGCTCTAGGCACGCGGGCTTCCGTAGTTGTGGCACGCAAGCTTCAGTAGTTGTGGCACACAGGCTCTAGAGCGCAGGCTCAGTAGTTGTGGCACACGGGCGTAGTTGCTCCACAGCTTGTGGGATCTTCCCGGACCAGGGCTCGAACCGGTGTCCCCTGCATTGGCAGGCAGATTCTTAACCTGTACCACCAGGAAGGCCCCAGAACCTTAGTTTCTTAAATGAGGAACCATGGATTCTAATCTGAGATCAGGTTTATTTCTAAGACCTGGAGTGTCTGCTCTCTTCCCTGTATCCAAGACTGTTGAGCATCTTTGTCCTGGGCCTGGGAAAGTGAAGAAAATATTCCAAAATATTTGTTATGAACAAATTTCTTAGGAAGTTATAGCTATCCTTCATATCTTGAAGCAAAATATATCATTTAAGAAGATGTATATATATATACACACACACACACACACACACACACACACACAAAGGAATATTACTCAGCCATAAAAAGGAAATAATGCCATTTACAGCTACACGTATGGACCTAGAGATTATCATACTAAGCAAAGTAAGTCAGAAAGAGAAAGACAAATACCATATGATATCACTTATACATGGAACCTAAAATATGACACAAATGAACTTATTTGTGCAACAAAAACAGACTGACAGATATAGAGAACAGACTTGTGTTTGCCAAGGGGGAGGGAGCGTCGGGGAGGGATGGATGGGGAGTTTGGGGTTAGCAGATGCAAACTAGTATCTATAAGGATAGATAAGGAACAAGGTCCCATTGTACAGCACAGGGAACTATATTCAATATTCTGTAATGAACCATAATGGAAAAGCATATGAAAAAAGAGTATATATATCTCTGAATCACTTTGCTGTACACCAGAAAGTAACACAACACTGTAAATCGACTATACTTCAATAAAAAAATTAAATATATCATTTATTTTATATAGAACATTGGTTATGAATCCCAGTTCCAGAAATGGGCCTATTTTCTTTTTTTTTCATCTTTATTGGAGTATAATTGCTTTACAATGGTGTGTTAGTTTCTGCTTTATAACAAAGTGAATCACTTATACATATACATATGTTCCCATATCTCTTCCCTCTTGCATCTCCCTCCCACCCTCCCTATCCCACCCCTCTAGGTGGTCACAAAGCACCGAGCTGATCTCCCTGTGCTATGCGGCTGCTTCCCACTAGCTATCTACCTTACGTTTGGTAGTGTAGATATGTCCATGCCTCTCTCTCGCTTTGTCACAGCTTACCCTTCCCCCTCCCCATATCCTCAAGTCCATTCTCTAGTAGGTCTGTGTCTTTATTCCTGTCTTACCCCTAGGTTCTTCATGACATTTTTTTTCTTAAATTCCATATATATGTGTTAGCATACGGTATTTGTCTTTCTCTTTCTGACTTACTTCACTCTGTATGACAGACTCTAGGTCTATCCACCTCATTACAAATAGCTCAATTTCGTTTCTTTTTATGGCTGAGTAATATTCCATTGTATATATGTGCCACATCTTCTTTATCCATTCATCTGTTGATGGACACTTAGGTTGGTTCCGTGTCCTGGCTATTGTAAATAGAGCTGCAGTGAACATTGTGGTACATGACTCTTTCTGAATGATGGTTTTCTCGGGGTATATGCCCATTAGTGGGATTGCTGGGTCGTATGGTAGTTCTATTTGTAGTTTTTTAAGGAACCTCCATACTGTTCTTCATAGTGGCTGTACCAATTCACATTCCCACCAGCAGTGCAAGAGTGTTCCCTTTTCTATTGGGCCTATTTTCTAACACCAGAGGGAGTTCAATAGATTTCTTTTATGTGAGTACATGTCTGTAGTTGGCAGAGAGTAAAGTACTGTTGGAATTTGGACATTAGACAAACACACAGCAAAATTGTAGTGTTTATTATGCAATGGATTCTAATTTAAATAACAAAATAATAGGAATCATTATAATAAAACTAATAGTTGCTGAGCTCCTATCATGCACCGTGAATGCTGTGCATTACTGCATTTAAACCTGACAACATGTGAGGTAGATTCTTTCATAATAAGGCTTACAATTGGAGATTAAAAAAACAGATTTAAAAGGAGAGCACACAGGCAGTACACGTGCTGTCAAAGACACTGAAATCTTAGCATCCTAGACAGGGGCACTTGTAGATCCCAGTTTTCTTAGCCAGTTGGCAACATCCCAGGGCAGTTGACATGTTTTAGCTCTTTGAAGAAATGATAACTATTAATTGTAAAAGTATACCTATAAAAGTATACCTATAAAAAAGTATACCTAGGGGCTTCCCTGGTCGCGCAGTGGTTGAGAGTCTGCCTGCCAATGCAGGGGACACGGGTTCGTGCCCCGGTCCGGGAAGATCCCACATGCCGCGGGGCGGCTGCGCCCGTGGGCCGTGGCCGCTGGGCCTGCGCGTCCAGAGCCGGTGCTCCGCAACGGGAGGGGCCACAGCAGTGAGAGGCCCGCGTACGGCAAAAAAAAAAAAAAAAGTATACCTATAAAAAGGCAGATGAGATCGCCACGTTGTACTTGAAAGATCATTGTAACATCATTTCACTGTTCACACGGCCTCATGCTTTGGATCTTCAAAACGATGCCATAAAGTGAAAGTCTTCCCTTTAAATCGTCTTGAAAATAGGTGGTTTGTTAAAATGAGAAGGTTACAACAAATTCTTAATCATCGACGATTTGGGCGGGGCCTGTCAGCTTCAGCCCAACGATATACTTGAGTATTCAGTTAAATACTATTTATAACCCAAATATGGCACAAACGTGCACTGTAGCTCAGGCCGAGATAGGGTGGGAAGACAGTGAGTACCCCAGACAATACGAATGTTGCAGCTCTAACCTGTGAGTGATAACATGAGAAGAGCTGCGGTGACAGAAGCTCAGGCATGAGTCCCAGCACTTCCACTTGAAGAGGCAGAATCTCAGCAGATTGCTTGGTCACTAAGTCTCTGCTTCCTCACCTTGTACGGAAGGGATGAATGATGCCTATGGTGTATTTTCTTTATAAGGACTCAAGAAAATATAAATATATCAGGACTTTTCCTGTAAATGTGAGAGAAATCCCAATCCACATGGGTTTAATTAACAACTAAAAGGAATGTATTATTTCATTTTACCGTCAAATCTGTATTACCATCAGATCCGGCTGCTTCAGGTGCAGCTAGATCCAGGTATTCAGATAAACGTGCCATGACACTACCTCCCCACATCCTGACTATGCTTTCCTTCCCATAGCTCCTAGCATCTCTAGGGTTAGATCTTGCTGTCTTAACTTTCCCTGCTGAATAAAAGCATCTTTCCCCAAACTCTAGCAGCAGTTCCAGAAATATCTTCATTGGCCTAATTTGGTCAACTGTCCTTTTCTGGAGCCAGGAGGTCAGGAACATGGACTGAGGTTGGGTGAGATATGATCCTCTAAACAAAAGATGGGTTTGCAGAAAACCAACCAACAAACAAAAACCTCCATTACAACAGATGAAATATCTAGAACAATGAGTGCTTGGCATGTAGTAGGTGTTAATAAGTATATATTAATTTAAAATTAGAATATAGTTTTTAAACCCTCAACTATGTAGAGCTGCCAGCTCTCAGCCAGGTTTTTCTGGACCCCATATATGACTAGAATCTTTTTAACCTAAAGGAACCTCTACTCAGGGCTGACCACATAGGTCGATTTAACGTGACTCAGTTTTTAGGATAGAGGCTGTTCTGAGTTTTGGAGAAAGCCTGCGATTTTTCCCCAGAGAGCCTGGGTGAAATCCAAGTCAATCACAACTTTGTGGATAGTATTTTATTCTTCTTATGGATTCTTCTAATGCTAGCAGGAATTACTCTTTTGTTCCATTATACTGGAAGTATGGCTAGAGGCCAGAAGCAAGAACTTACCCCCCAAAAGTACAGTCAAACAGAATAGAACACCTCTCATCCCAACTTCCCCCAACTAACAACATAAATAATTAATATGATGATTATAATCTTTATGAGCATTTATCCTTCATCAATAATCAGAGATATCTAATAGGAACCCAGGGCATCAGTATCTATAGTTCTGCTGTGAGTACGTTATTTTTTTAGGACAGAGGCATTACATCACAGTGCCTAAGTCCACGCCAGGAGTTTTGACAACGTGCTTTGTGAAGTATCTATTTCCATGATTACAGCTTTTGGGTAAGTGTAGATAAACTAATTAAACAGAACCTACAGAATGGAGATAAGGCTAAATTCAGTTATTAATTCCCTTTAAGGATTTCAACTTCAAGTGTAAACATTTCTGTTTTTCTTCAGATTCCTATGTATACAAACATGTAAAGCTCCCGTGTATTTTAACCATCTCAGACCTTTATTTTTTTCCTCGTGAGATATCATAAAATTAAAAAACAAGAGCTATGTTTTTAATGGTGTCTTAAGCACAGCAGTGAGCTATTATCCCACCAATAGCAACTTGCATAATTTTTTCTCTTTCATTTTATCAGCCCGGCCACCATTGAATTTCAGATTTATGAGCAGATGACTTTTCTCAGTTTGTATTCACCGTGCACAGACCCTCCTCAAAATCCCTGTTCCGGAGCAGGGAAGATGACTGCCATTGTACTGAACATTAGCAACTTTGCTATTTGAAATGTAGCCCTGTCATTTTATTTTTTGGAAATTAGCAATAAAAAGTCACTTAGAGCCTTTAGATTTCTACCAGAGAATATGGGATCACATTTTTCTTTAAAGGAAATGGTTATTTCAATGGGTCACTCTATTTCCTCTACATAAACATCTTAAAAAAAAATCTTTATGCTAAGATCTATCAACTGGAAAGCACTAGAAACAGACAATTTTTGTGATGTCCCCTTGACATTTTTAGTATAACAGCTTGGGTCAAAACTGCAGTTAGGTCAAAACAATTTAGCGCCATAATCTCTGGAAATGAAATTCTCTCTTCTATGAGAATTGGAAGACTAATCTGGCCACATTTGAAAGTCATTATGATATTCAGCATCTGAATGACATGAAATTAAGTCTCTGAAGCGCGTGCGCGCGCCCACACACACACAGACACAATGCCAATTCACATAGTACCTGGGATGCTAAAGGAAGCTGATCAAGAACCTGGAAAGGCGAAAGATTAGGGGACGCAGGGGGCGCCTTACAGAGGAACTGTCCTCTGACAGCTGTACTGCGGGGAGGAGCAGAGACAATACCCAGAAAGGTGACAAAAGGAGGAACCCCAGGGGCCCTTTTTCTCTGGACGTTGCTCTGAGGATCACCCCTGATCACCGGAGTCCTAATTCCCATTCCATTATCCTGTTGAGATACTGAGTTGAAGGTCACCAGCGAACGCCTCCTGTCCTTTCCATGATCCTCATTCTTTTTGTTTTTACTCAGTGATTTGACCCTCTTTTGAACATTCAGCGTTGTTTTCAATGAACTAACTCTCGACTGCCCTGTTCTTTGGCCCTTCTATCGGCTTCCTCTCTGCTGTTTTAATGGGAGCTGCTCACCAACTCTTAACCTTGAATAATCGAGAAGTATTAGCCCAGTCACCAAACATTCCCCTTTTCCTTGGTTCCCAGGTGTCAAGCACACACAAGATTCCATCTCATGTAATCATCAGAGCATGAATAGCTGCCCCACTCATTTAGGTGCTAATTTAGGTACCTGATTAAATGCAGTCTTAGACCGACCTCTCCACTGTGTGTGTAAGTCTCTGTGACTCTGTCTCACTCTGTATGTACAAATCATACTTGCTCGTTCAGACGGTAAGTGCTTAAAAATAGAAAATATGGGCAGTAACTTGAGCACGTATTTTAGAGTCATAACTGTGTTCAAATACTCTTATAGGTCACTAACTCCCTGAATTACACTTTCTTCATCTTTAAAATGTAAATGACAATAATACCCCTCCAGGATAGAATAAGATAGTAAATGAGAAGATTTATGTAAAACATGTGGCTTATAGTGAACTCTCAATAAATGATTTCTGAGTTTCCCTGGTGGCGCAGTGGTTGAGAATCCACCTGCCAATGTAGGGGACACCGGTTAAGCCCTGGTCCTGGAAGATCCCACATGCCGCGGAGCAACGGAGCCCGTCCACCGCAACTACTGGGCCTGAGCTCTAGAGCCCGCGAGCCACAACTGCTGAGCCCACACACTGCAACTACTGAAGCCGGCGCGCCTAGAGCCCATGCTCTGCAACAAGAGAAGCCACCGTAATGAGAAGCCTGCACACTGCAACGAAGAGTAGCCCCCGCTCGCTGCAACGAGAGAAAGCCCACGTGCAGCAACAAAGACCCAATGCAGCCAAAAATAAATAAATTTATATAAAAAAATGATTTCTTCCTGTGTTTTTATCTCCTCTCACATCGCCCATTCTAGTAACAAAACTGTTGAGCTCAACTTTGGTTTGATTGATCAAAACTAACAAGATCAGTTGGGATATACTGGCTAATCACCAAATCACTCTACCACATCCTCTCAACATGGTAAATGATAAAAGTATTTATCTCAATAAATCCCTTAAATTACTAATCAATATTTTATTTTTTAAGAAAACACAAATGCCAGGAAAATAGGTGCACAATATTTTTCATGTGTCTTTTAAATATTAATAAAATATGATGTTGCGTGGAAGGGTCTATAATGTGAAAAATACAGCATCTAGTTTATATTTGATGAGTTCACTTACTATGAGTTATTTTATTTAGCCTTAATTTTTATTTAGTGATACTAGAGCTAGAGATGGTAAAAGTTGCCAAGGGAGAGTTTGTGCTAACGAAAGAAATAGAGGTGGGGAATCAAGGAACTCATTAACATAAAGCGTGACATCTTGACCTAAAATCCTAAATACTGGAGAGCAGTATTTTTCTACTAGTAAAAGTATAAGGAGTTAAACTTACTGCTCCAATGATAGCAGCCTTATTGAAATAAAAGTGTTCCTCAACCCAAAAGAATCCAGTCCCCTGATGAGCTGATGTGGAGATAATTATAATAGCTCTTACTGGTAGAGAGGAAAGAGTGAAACCTTAGAAGACACTGAGGCATGACTTAGGTGGGTTTTATTTCTGATTCTAAAGCACTGAACTGGATGTGGGTGCAGTGACTCAGAGTATTGTGATGGTCCAGCTGTCCACGGGGCATGCCTCTCTGGTGCGTACTCATGAATCGCCACGCCTGGGGAAAGACTAACTGGAGGGTCATCTCCTCCAGTCACTTAACTAACACAATCTCACATTTAGTTACTTCGTCTTCTATACTCTGCAGTGCATTTTGTGTGTGTGTGTGTGTGTGTGTGTGTGTGTGTGGTACGCGGGCCTCCCACTGTTGTGGCCCCTCTGGCCGTGGAGCACAGGCTCCGGACGCACAGGCTCAGCGGCCATGGCTCACGGGCCCAGCCGCTCCACGGCATGCAGGATCCTCCCGGACCGGGGCACGAACCCGTGTCCCCTGCATCGGCAGGCGGACTCCCAACCACTGCGCCACCACGGAAGCCCTACAGTTCATTTTCATTGCTTCCCAAAGCACATGTGAAATGGCACACTGGAGCCAGTAGATAGCTGCTTAGTCTAGTTCTCTGCCTGAGAGAACAAGACCAAGGGGCATTTCCAGAAAGAGGGCAGTGACTGCTTTCTAATATTTTATTTTATCTAATTTATTTTTCTGGGAACCACGCAGTCACTGGGGAAAGAAGAAGCCTGCTTTATCTGACACGTTTACGTTACAGCAATACCTCCTTTGTCTTAGGGATGTTTCATATAAATCAGTGCAAGAAACACGGCATGAAAAGCATGCAGCACTGACCACTATGACCAATCACTGATATGCTCCTTTATTCCCAGAAAAGCCACTTCTGTTTTCTTATGTTTTTGTTATTATTTGTGATTCCGGAACTTCTTGGAAGAATCGGGAAGCAGTACGACAATTAACAGGCCCCAAGCCTGGTCATGTAAATGTATAAACAAGCCCCCTGTATAATATGTCATTTTGTATCTTGGCGTATTCTTGTTGGCTTAAATGCCAAAATACTGTCTGTCACTCTACATTATTGTTCTTAAATAACTTACTCGATTTCTCTTCTAAACAGATAGCTTGCCTAAGGATGCCCTTATAAACAGTTGCACCTCATTTCTAAACTACATCAGATCGGGTTTAACAAAGATTATGGGGCTAAAAAATATATTGTTTTGCTTGGTTTGGGAGAGTCAAGATGAAATACTTACATTTACTTGAAATTCTCTGGATATTATATGTCCTCCAGGAAGCCTTTCTGGACTCTTCACTACCAGGATTAGGCCCTTCCTCTTTGTGCTACCCTGTCCTCACTTGTATTTATTTTATGGTTGTTTCCTCCTCTAGACTCTGAGATCCTTGTGGCAGGGATTGGTCTGCCAGCATCCAGCAAAATACCTGACATATAGCAGGTGCTTAAAAAAGTGTTCAGTGGATGAATAAACACTCTAAGGTTATGAGCCTGTGACTTTCCAGTCTATCCACTTACACATTTTATTTTTCCTGACACCGGTGGAAGCCGCAATTTGGCGAATTTGATGAGTGATCATTAAACCATCAAGTCTTGGACTATTTGGTAATTTAGCTCATGGCCTACAAATACGACCATCTTCAAGGTTTGAATTGATGGGCATAATTGTTCCTTGATATTATGAAGAGCACTTACATTAACACCAGGAACCCCTTTTACGCAAAGCCTTCAGAGTGCCGCTGACACTGACCCCCCCCCCCCCCCCCCGCAAAGGGAAACAACAATCTGTATATAAATTTCAGTACCTGATTCTGAATTTCAGGGCAGGGGGGCGGGATGTCATTTTGTAGCCAGCACGGAAAGTCAGGAGTGTCGGGAAGCGGCACGTGTTGCCATTGCCCCCGCGGAAGAGTGTCAGACCAATAGCCGTGTGCGAAGCACTTTTATGGACGGTATAAATATTTTGAGCTGGAGGCATCGTTACCAGCTGCTATTTTCCTTCCTCAGGACCAGCTGTCCAGGAGCATCCCGGACCGGAGCCAGGCACTTTCGGGACTTGGATCTGACCAAGGGCGGCAGCAGCCGGGCTGGTGCAGCGATGTCGGTGGTCGAAGAAAGCCGGCCCTTTGCTCAGCAGCTCTCTAACGTCTACTTCACCATCCTCTCGCTGTTCTGTTTCAAGCTCTTTGTGAAAATCAGCCTCGCCATCCTCAGTCACTTCTACATAGTGAAAGGCAACCGCAAGGAGGCGGCCCGGATAGCGGCTGAATTTTACGGAGTAACCCAAGGACAAGGTATGTGCACGGCCTGCGCTCGTGTTTCGTGTTGACTTTATCTTGCACGCACAGTCCAAGCAAACATCCCATGTTTCCCTTAGGGACTGCTTCAGAGCGAATATTCTGCCAACTTCTCATTGCGGGAAATATTTAACTCCCTTCATGGCCTCATAAAAAAGAAAATTACTTTTTCTGGGTTAATGAAATCAAGGCATCATTGCAGAAGAGCCTCACGGAAGCATAGTTTTAAATATATATCAATATTTTCCTATTCATAAATATTTCCTAACTTTTAACATTTCATGGGCCAAGCCATGCATTCACAGGCTTCAGTTACTGATTGCACTTCAACTGGCCTTTAATATACCTGAGATTTTATAATTTTTTAAATCAAGTCTTTAGTTATATGGAAAAATAATTGTTATAAGAGAAGATTTGAAGGTTTTATTGGTTTCTCACAATTTTTATTTGACCAAGGTTAACCGCTTCATTATAAAGTAAAGCACAATGTGGTGAATGTTAAGATTTATGGCATATGTTTTCCTGATGGAATTGTTGTTGCCTTTGCTCAATTTGTAAAAAATTGATTATATGAGGGTAGGAACATGAATTAACAAATGTTAACATGTAGGCGACCAAGTACATCCATCATGCTTCCTACAAGAAATTAAAGTGTGAGACTAAATGAGAAATGATCATTTTGACCCTCAACCTGAAAGGCTGCAAAACCACTTCCATTCTATTGCACTGATATTCTGTATAATAAAAGCAATTCTTAGGATGGGCTTCAAGTTGACATTTTAATTTCTTAGAGCCTTTTGGTTAATTTCTGGTTTGAAAATCATCAGGCAAGCATGCACATTTTACAGCCCTACCTACCTCTAAAGTAACTTTAACTTTCAGAATCAAAATACACTATCACATAATTAGAGAGTGTAATTTATTTTTTTAAAAAAAGAACGCTTAGAGTAGAAAGCTTGCCTTCTTAAAATCTGTTTTTCTACATTTTTCAATGTGTGGAATAACTTATTTTAAAATCTAGGCGACTCTGTAGATACATGGAAAGTTGAATAAAGGTAGAAAATCTTTTTTGGTGTATGAGATAGATAAGGAGAGTACATTTTTCCTGAGGAAGATTTTGTTCTTATGCAAAGTGAGGAACTTAATCTAAATGCCAGGATGAAACTCTCACAAGGAAGATGGAATCTAGAGAAATAGACAATATTTAATCCTTCACCCACCAGCTCTGCTTCAGACCAGGTATAACTATTTAAATGTGGCATACACCATGTTGGGAAATGCAATATTTTGTTGTTTAAAAACCAGCAAACATAGGAGACTAGATTTTAAAACAAAATCCATATTTTAATTTTTTAAACCCGTATTTTTAGATATAAGACTAAATAGGCTATGTGATCATAAGGTGAGAAAGTTTACTGTCACGGGCAGCCCATAGCTCATTACCTTATACTCAAATCTCGTCTACGTATTGTGAGAATTGCCGTGCGTAAAAACTGAAGTATTGGCTAAAAATCCACCATTTTTGGTGGATTGAGAAGGGTTTTAGAGGAAGCTTTGGAGTCTCCTTTTGTACTTATTTACAAATATAAAGAAATACTTGTCCCCTCTTTAGCCTGATCTCAGTGTGCTCATGCTGGGAGGTCATGGGAATATGTGAAATGGCTTCCATGTTCCCGCCTACTTTTATGAGTCTGTGTTAAGATATATTAGAGCTCTAGGATTATATCCCAAAAAGGAGAGAAAGAAATCCACACTCACTAATAGAAAATACTTTTCCTGGGAATAAAAATGGGGAACATAGAGTTTTCAAATGTTTGTTTTCTGTTATTTTTAATTTTGTATCTGTTTAACAAAATTCTCCCTCCCTATAGCTTGCATTAGTCTATATACTAAACAATACAATATATTATTATAATTTTTATTCAGTGTAAGCATAGTTCGTCTCCAATTTTATTTTAATATTAGGAGGACAGTCAGGAACCTTACAAGCTCTTTCTTGGTCTACCTCTAAGAATTAATTCTTCCTTGCCTAGGAAATTATTACTGTCTCTATTTTAACATAGCTTTTTCTTTTCTTTACTACTACTAAACTTATTTTTATTTTGTTTATGATTTATCAGGCTTAATCATCTTTGTTTAATCTAGCAATTTCCTCCTTCCTAGCAGAGATTATCACCTTCATTCCATTCTGAATTAGGTTTCTCATTCCTGCTTTCAAGAATTATCACCTTCATTCCATTCTGAATTAGGTTTCTCATTCCTACTTTCAAGACTTAGCCAGATCATTCCACAACATTTCTGATGTGGAGCTGCCAAAATCCATGAAATAGGAGATGATGTGTGTATTTTCACGTCTTTCATAATCATGGAAGACCCTGTTGACAACTTTCTGGATGTCCTCCCCATGAGCTGTAGTGCTTTGGTATGAAATAAAAGGAGCTCTGTCTTCCCAGATACGGTTGCAAATCAGCTCATTGTATTAGACAAATATGGGATGAGCTTTCTTAATGCACTTTCCAATCAGGCTTGAGACCAAGGTACGATTACACAACAAGAATACTGAAAAGCAACATGGTAACTAAAATCGCTTAAGACTGTTCCCTTCTTGATCCCTTTGCTATGCCTATAAACCTTAGAAATCTGCCTTTTCATCCCTTTATTAACTCTGCCACCGTACTGAAGGGGCTCGATAGGATTTTCTGTGTATCTGTCTCCCTGTATGGTTCTTGCTGTTAAGTGTCCTGGTGATAGTGTCCACATAGCAGAGGTCTAGTCTGTGTTTAAAGCTAACACTTGACTTTGAGACTGAGTGAGACTAACGAGTGGAACGGTGTCTCCAGCTGTAACATCAGACAGTACGGAGAGCAGGGGAAGACACAGGGGAGAACACTGATCTTCTGATATCACTCCAAGGGCTTGGAAGAAGCCATGTGCCACTAGTAACCCACGGACACTTGGAGAGAGAGCTCCCCTCCTCTGCTAAGGGTCATACCTTTCAAGTTCTATCTTAGGCTCTGAGGAGAGTTCAGTAGTTTTACCTACATGTGAACAAGGTCAGTTCTAAGCACCTGTTTACTGAGCACCCCTGGTATGGAGGCATTGAAGAAACAGGATATAAAAAAGGGAAAATGTATTGTTCCCAACTGTAAGTAGGTTATTCTAGTTGAGGAGATGGTATATCTACATATAATACTTACTTTCCAGATACACTAAATACCAAATGAGCCTAAAGACCGGAAAGGTCAGTTTCCGATTTGGACCTTCAGAGACATTTTTATGGAGGAGAAAGATCTTGAGTTGACCCCAGGAACCCAGGAACGAGCAGAGGCAGGAGTTGGAGTGCACCTAGGATATTAAGAGACAGTAGATTTGACTGGAGTCGAAGTTTCATGCAGGAGAAAAATGGTAATAAATTGGGCACAGATATGAAAGAATTTGAACATCAGGCCAAGCAATTCAAACTCAACTTCGAAGGCAGTAGGAGTCACTGAGAGTGTTTGGTATGAGTGAAGGTAGGAAAATGGGAAGAGACACGTACAAAACGCTAATTTAAGGTTGATTTATATAGTAGTGATCTTTGGAGTTGGGCAGTGGGACAGGTTTGAAGTAGGTAGACCAGTTAGGCCCGTGCCCCTCATAAAGAGATGAGGACCTAGACTTGTTTGGTGGTGGTGGTGGTGTGGATAGAAAAGAAAGGATGACAACAAAAAATAAATAAAAAGGAGAAAAGGAAAAAGAATGAATCTGATGATACCTTAAATAGCATTGGCAGAGAGAGTAAATGTTACCTTAGGGTCTCCCAGAATTAGTTATAACAAAGGAAAAGCCTGTCATCCAGAAAGATGAATTACCCACCCAGGCGAGCCTGCAGTTCCCAGCCTCTGCCACCCCAGAGAGCTGGGTCTTCAGCGGCTTGGTGAGTCTGGTGGGTCACCTGTCTCTAGTGTGAAATGTCAGTGTGAATCAGGAAGTCATAGAACTAGAATCTGAATTCCAG
Organism: Aethalodelphis obliquidens; assembly: GCF_003676395.1. Taxonomy (NCBI): domain Eukaryota; kingdom Metazoa; phylum Chordata; class Mammalia; order Artiodactyla; family Delphinidae; genus Aethalodelphis; species Aethalodelphis obliquidens. Next base: position 5,541,881 of record NW_020837969.1, read on the forward strand.
CCTTGCCCTTGATTTATTTACTGTTTATTCCCTTTGTTCCACCTTTTTATCACCAAGCGACATTCTGGTTATGACTTGGCTCTCCATCCGCGTCTGTCCACAGAGAGAGAATGTGCTGGCTTTTGCCCCTGGAGTGTTTCAGTCCATCTGACATTTATGGTTCTCGCTGTAAATTACTATGTTTGCATCTTGACATCACTCTTTAGTGCTCTGTGCTCTTTGAGTTGTAAGTCCACCTCTGAGATGTGATTTTGCTCCAGCTTTGCTGACAGATCAGGTTTCCAAGCCTGCAAGGCCATGGGCCAAATGTTAGAGGGTGGAAAATTCATCGAGGTAATGTCTCTGTGAGGCTGCTTGAGAAACAATCTAGGGACACCCAACCTCTTTGGGTGCTCCTTTCAGGGTTGAGGCTTTATATAGACTACAGAATGTATGTAGAATCATCTGGTAGAACATTTGTGCTTGTGATTTCATAAATTTGATTTCAGGGTTGCCATTAAGCATGCTTTGTTTGTTTTTTGGTGAGTCTGTTGTTGACACTTGGAAATAGGATATGGGGTAAACGTGCACCACTAGTCAAACGGCAAAAGGACTTGTCATTCCAGAGAATAGTGTAACCTGGGTAGGAAAAGCAGCTAGAATTTTGTATGATGTGATATTCTTTCTCCATCGGTAAAGTCCATCCCAGGTTTAAAAACAGCTTTAAGAATTTAACTTTACAGCAGACGCCAGCAAGTGCAGCAGTCATATCCATTATACCTGTGCCCAAGGAACAACTTGTTTCATATGATTTTTCGTGCTACCATGTTGGTTGTCTATGAGGTTAGTTATGTTGGGAACTTTTCTCAGAATCTCAGCAATGACACACTTCAAGCCAACCTGTAGAATGACTTCTTTCATGCTGTTCATCGTATAAAGGTGTAAAAATACCTTGAAGATGTGAGAGTTTGGGGACACATTTTCTATACTTAGGTGGAAAAACACCACCTGAGAATAACTGGAATCAATGGAACTGCTCTTCTATCACAACAGACACGACATTATAATCAAAAGTGCTACCAAAAAACATTTTAAGAGACTTTAATTCTGCCCATGTTCTGCTATTTTTTGGAAATGCCAGAGCACTTTTTTTGGAAGGAACCATTATAATACTGTGAATTAGAACAGGAATCTGGGAACAAACTTTCCAAGTTTACAAGAGACTTTGTCATAGTTTAATGTATTAATATGGTTCCTCTTCCTGTATATTTGGAGAAATGCATGGAGTTTTGGAATTAAAGAACTCGGCATAGCTCATGATAGCTTAGGAGGGATGAGTTTTCCTAGGGCTATTCTTCCCATACCTTTTACTTGTGTGTCTTCTATGTCAAAGGCCTGTGCTAGGCATGAAGGATAAAATATACAAACAAACCACAGTCCCTCTCCTAAAGATGTGTATAGTATAGTGGGAGAGACAGAGAGAGAAAATCAAGTTATTTAAAGCATGGTGAGTGCTATTATACAAGGTGGAAGAGGTGCTCGGGGAGCACGGAAGAGCAAGTATGCAGATAAGAAGAGCTCTGCCTGGGGTTCACCAGTTAAATAAAAGCTGTGCTAAGCCCATGCATATTCTCTCCACAGTCGTGCATGTGTCCTTATTCATAATGCTTGAAATCTCCCCTGTTCCCCATTGTTACTCTCTGTTCTTTCCATCGCTCAATCTACTATTATTATTATTTCTAAGAATTTGGTTTTTTAGGAAAGAGCAAGTGTGCTCATTGCTTATCCACTAAGCCTTTTGAAGAATGACAAGTATTCTGGGGAACAATTTCAAAATGAAGTTTATATATAGGTGACATTGTTATAGTCAACTCTTAAATTTTTATATAATGAGGACAGTTAAAGGATGAAAACTAGGTCTCTGCTTTCCAATCTGCTATCTTTTTCAGAAGGTGGTAAATTATTAAAATAAGCTGCTTTTCTTATTAATTGACATAACTGATACAGTTTTGAATTTAATTCAGTTCAATAAATACTTGGATACCTACTCTGTTCCTGGCACAATATTATGTGCTACATGTACGTGGACGGATACGTATATGTGTATATATGTGGGTGTACATGCAAATAGTTACCATATATAGTGTATGAGTTGCTTTTTGAGTAACAGGAGACTTGGGTCAGCGGAGCCAAACCTTGCACATATAAAACAAGCAAACAGCAAGCAAGTAGAAATTCATAAGGTGCTGAATTGAACACAGTGAAGTTCTGCAATGAATGTTCTCTAAGAAAGTCCGTTGGAAGTATCAGGCCCTTCCTGAGAGAAGGTGGAGCTCAAGGTGAAACTTCAAAGGCAGAACATATCTGGTTAGGTACAAGTGTGGATGGAACCAAGCTGACTCTAAAGACAAAGAGAACTTTTAGTTGTGGAACTGAACAAGCGTGGCTCATGGGGGCAAATGTTAAAGGATAAATGTTAGGTGAGGAGACAGAGACAGATGGTTGGTGCCAAAGTGAAAAATAAATACACATGTTCTCAAATCACACATCCAAAGTAAAGGGTTCTATTAAGAGTTTTCTAATGCCTTTACTGGATTCAGCCTACAAGAAAGAGTCACTAGGTAATGATGAAAATCAGTGCCACCATGAGTATTTTACAAAATCCTGTGTGTAATGAGTCAACATGTCATTACATGTGTTCCGTGAACTACATCTCAGAGAAGGTCAAATACCTCCTGGGCGCTGAGTCGGCTGTGCACATCCTCAGGGTGGCTCCATGGCAGCTCCTTGGATTCTGGCTTCAGTCTCAGCACATTAAGCTCATTTTCTAACCTGGGGAAGAGAGAGGAAAGTTTATCCCCAGTAACACATGGACCATGTCAATGAAAGCAGGGGGGTTATTTGGAACGCCTCTTCCTCCAAAATCACCCTCCAATAGATTTTTTTAAAAAAAGAAAGTGTTTGGTTACAGGCTATGTAGAACTTTTGGCATTTCTTCTTTACCAGCTGCATAAAGAACAAATCATTCATTCTTTCCAGCCCTCTCACAGCAACGCTACAAAGCAGACCACTGGCTTTTGAGACTGGAAGTGCCCCAAGAACATCAGCTCAGGGAAGGAGAGGCTTACAGAGTCTCATAAATTGTTAAATTGTTAGCTCTTCCAGGTGGCCTGTAATTAAGCCAGTCCATTCTGTGAAATTTAGGTTGAAGAGGACATATATTAGAAGGGTCTCTTCTCTCAATCCTGTAATTCTTCATTGGCTACTGTGGGATGAGATTTTAAAAATCTGTCCGCTAAGTAGATTTAGGAGTTTTCTAGAAGAGCCTCAGGGACTGAGAGACTAGGGCGGTGCCTGGGGACAAGTTCCCATGGGCCCCCTTTCCCTTCCTGAACAGAACAACTCTACTTCCGTGAATCTTCGGACGTTGGACTTCAAGAGACATTTTTCCTTAAAGAAAAGAAGAAGATAATGTTTAAAACTAAACTGTCCCAGTTTATTTAAAATATTATGTGAGTTACATGCATCTTTACAGACCCTAACCACCCTGTAAAATGAGTCATAACTGAATATCCGTTCCACATTCTTTCCTAGGGATTAGAACAACAGCAAACATTTGGGGCCCGTCAGGAATGGACATAACTATGTCAGATGGCACAAAGGCAAATCTCTCTCCATGCGAGCAGCTAAAATTTCCATGTCACCATTACTTACTGAGCAAAATAGAAGCATTCAGAAATACATAAACTCTTTCCAGAAGGCTCATGGTCTTAAACTATGGGCAGAGTACAAACAAACTGAAATTCAATATGGAAATGCCATTGATGTTCTTAAATAGAAACACCAGGTCATCTCCGTCCTCAAGTGTGCAGCTTGATTTAAATGAAAACTGACAATGATGCAATTAAAGTTAAGGCCTGTGCGTTGAAACTCTGCTCCTCGAACGTTCCTCGTTAGTTGATCGAGGCAGGTCGTCTGCTGCCAAAGTGCTAAAGGATGCCGTTCTTCCTCTAAAGAGTTCTCAACACACTGTGATAGCAGTTAAGTAACGAGCATGTAAGTCCTGATGACGCTGTGAGTGAATTCCTCAGGAACAACCCCACACATCTTTGATTAACCGCTGGAAGATTGATGAGCCACTTCTGTTTTCCAAACTCGACCTCCTTCACTAGAGAAATGATGATTCCCCGTATCCATCAAGAGAAAGTAGTGATTTGTAGAACGAAATGATGCACTGAAGGAATTTCTGAATTTCAGAAAGCTTGGTGTCTTATTTCCCTCGTGAGCCGTGATCCAGGATGGGGAATTAGGACAAAGAAAAGAGCCAGTTCCTTTAGAGTGCAAATACATAAAATCACAGATCTGTTGAGTCTGGGAAGGGAATGAATGCTTCTTCATAGTGACTCTCCAAGAACTAAAAGAAAAGGAGCTAAAGGAAAATTCGAGCATTTATCTCTGTGTCTTTTCCCTGTAGTTATGATGAAACTGCTCATCCAGTAAAATCTAGTAGGGGAGTGAAGTTTTAGGGCTACTTACCATTTTTCAAAGAAATCAACAAAATGAGACTGGTTGGCGTTGGAGAGACTATCTCCTGTATAGTGAATATTAAGTCCTAAAACGATGCTTGCGTATCTAATTGGTGTGACATTCCAGGAATGTGAAAGAAAGGGAAATCTGTTTAAGTAAGCTCAAATTTAGGGTCCATTGGAAGTAACGAACATATTTTTTAAATGATTTTTGTTTATGAAAGTTAATTAGATTCAATGATTGAGATTTTTGTAATCATCTGAAGTTTAATTTTTAAAAGCACACACATGAGCAAAAACCTGATTCTATAGCATTATAATGAATACTTTGATTATTTTAAAAAAATAAGATTTTCAAAAGACAAAGTATTTAACTAGAAGGAGAAAAAAAGTTTGTAATTATCTAAAGCTCGTGAGGCAAACTTGATTCCTGCCAAAAACTTGGACATTGAATTGTAACAGGACTACAGGGGGAAACTGCTGTTATTCTAGAGAAGGAAATTATAATTGACTAAGCGAAAAGTCAGTTGGTCCTTGAAATAACTGAAATGGCAAATAGGAAAAACAATGCCTTGAATATTGAAGAAACTCAGCAAATATTTGTGGAATGAATAAAAGACCCCTGCATAAATCACACTGCTGGTAACATAGCGATTTAGTCACACATAAATTTTTCTATCATGGCACTTTTGAGATGTGTGGTCTGAGGAAAGTTGTTTAAAGTCTAGCCTCAGTTTCTTCATCACTAAAATGGACATAATGATATTTATTTCAGAGGGTTACCGTAAATTTTATACGGGATATAGTGTATTACCTAAACCACATGCCACAGTGTCTGGCCCCATGAATGTTAATTCTTTATATTGTACTTTAAAAAATTTTTAAAAACAGTACAAAAGTTCCCACAATTTAGTAACACAGAGAAGCATCAATAAGAAAAGATGGTGGAATTATCATGTTATATTTGCTAAACAGTCGCCGTAAGCAGGTAATCACACTAGGACAAGTAAGTGTTCTGTCCCAGCATCATGCTGGCTCTTCAGGTATATGATTTCAGAACTTACGTGGTTGGTTTTATTTAAATGTCAATTTAAGAGTAACAAGCCGGAGCCCTGTGAAAGTTTAAGTTAAGTTGTCAACTGTTTTCAGTTAGTAACGAGAAGCATAGAATTTCAAGCCAAATCCAACTGGCTCCTGAGATTTTTCTCTCAACCACTTGGCTCTCCCACCACTGGTCTTTCACATGGTGTGAACAGCGGCCTTGACAAAAGCAAGCCTCAGGCTCCCCAGGTCTCTGTGCCGTCTGCGGGATTTGTCTGCTGGCCCCTTCCAAACAGAATTTTAACTATTTAATATGCAAAATTTCCCCTAAATACAAGCAAAAAATGAGAAGTTGGTTCTGTGTCTTGAAGACTCAAGATATTCTTGTGATTCAGACATTTTTCTCTGACAGGCTTCACAAAAAAGAAGATTTTCTGAGCCATCGCCTGGGATCGGAGCAAAGGGAGATAGCAGGCTTGGTTAGGATGCCGAGGACCTGGAGGGGATGCTACGTGGGTGGGCCAGTTCACAGCACGGGGTTTGTTTTGTTTTGTTTTGTTTTGTTTTTTGCGGTACGCGGGCCTCTCACTGCTGTGGCCTCTCCCGCTCCAGAGCACAGGCTCCGGACACGCAGGCTCAGCGGCCATGGCTCACGGGCGCAGCCGCTCTGCTGCATGTGGGATCCTCCCAGACCGGGGCACGAACCCGTGTCCCCTACATCGGCAGGCGGACTCTCAACCACTGCGCCACCAGGGAAGCCCCAGCACGGGGTTTTAAATGACTTGCACACATTTTTTCTACCATCATATTACTCTGTCTAAGAAACTCCTCTTGCCAGAAATTCTTTGGACAGAAATGTTTTCCTGGGCAAACTGGTCAGGTACCTGGTTATGAGTAGACTGTAGAAAGCCTGGGCTTTTCTGGAAGGGCTTTATGATGAGTGTGTCACGGCGTGTGACAGTGACATGGAACAGCACACTTCCGGCTGCTCTGTTATCGTGGCCACCAGAGAAAGGGCTGAAGCTTCTTAACCTCCAACCTCGCAAAGCCCGGGATGTTAACTTCCTCCGCCAAACTGTCCTCCTCACCCTTTTATTTTTTTCTTTAATCCCTGGCAGCTTTTTGGAAAGGGAAGACAAAAACCGGTACTGACAGCACTAACAGTGAAGAGCTGAGCCAGCCTGTTCAGGGATTTGGCTTTTTTCCTTTATTTTCTCTGCTTTTTTTCTGCCAGCTGGTCTCTCCAGGAAGCAAGCAAAACATAGTTTTTCACTGGACATACCTTACAAAAAAGTGTTTTTTTTTTTCTTATGAAGAAAGAGGGAAAAAACCCTTTTTCTTAAAAAAAAAAAAAAAGCGGACTATATCTGGGAAGAGGATGCAGAATTATATCATAGAATCATTGAATAACCTCAAAGTCTATCAGTATTTTAAATTATCTGGGAACCTAGGCACAGGTTTGCAAAATAGCCCTCCAAGAACTTTTAAGGAACCCTTGCTTCTTTATTGGGCCACGGCAAGGATTATCTGAAGCTGACTAAGCCTCTACTAAGAGAATAGTAAATCACAAATAGTGATCGTGTCTTCTTTCTTCAGCAAGAGACCATTAAGCTGTACATAGTACCATGGGGGAACAGGAATATTAAGGCTGTTCGTTGGCAGGTCTCGGGCTAGCGTCCCTCCTGCAGTGTCCATGACCAAGCTCAAGCGCAAGTCAGAAACCAGCTTTACTACTGAAAGCTTGGCAGGAACATGGTGATGGACAAGGAACTTGCTCAAATCAGAATGTCTTACGGTGACTTCACAAACCGGAAAGTAGCATTTCTGAGATCACAGCAGTAAGTGACGATTCCCCCAGATTTTCGGAAGGTAGCCCAGACTAGCGTAGTCTTCGGTAGACTCTTAAGGAATAATGCTGCAGATAGAATACTGGCCATTCGTTTTATGAGGTGATAGAAATCCAGCTCCATGTTGTAATATCAGAAATTGAAATATTCTATAAGATATGCTATTTTTCAAAATAGCCAAATCTTAGGAGCTTTTAAAGCTATGTTTACAACTTGCTAAAACACCAATCAAATGTATATACACCAGAATACGTGCACAGTTTTGCTTCATACATTGTGTATAAAACAGCTTTTGGTAAATTACTGAATTTTTATATGATCATGTAAACTTGTTACTTAAAGGAGTTCCTTTGGAAATAATTCATTTTGTAAATATACATTTTTATGTACTACATTTTCTTAAATTGAGGTACATCTGTGTTGCTTCTCTAGTAAATATTCTGTGGTTAATAATTGTAGAAGGAGGAGAAAATGAGAAACGGAAAAAAGTAAACATCCTCTTTACCATAAAGTGAACCCTTAGTTTCTCAAATTCTCGGCAATTGAACTTAATAGGGGGTGGTCAGCAAGTGTCTTTCTATTTCTAGCTTTGACTCGACCTACCCCACACTTTCTAGTGATGATGTCATATTTTTATTGTAATCCACGAAGTCTTTCCACATACACGATCCCTTTTCATCTCATCACTGACCTCTACAAACTCCTAGATGGTATTATGCTTCTTTTACAGAGATGGTAACAGAGGCTTAAATACATAGACTTGCTCAAGGTTATGGATCAAGTTAGAGGAAAGTGAGTCATGAGCCCTGGTCTTCTGACGTTGCCTCTGACGTCGCCCATCTTGACCATTTGCAGCATTTTGTTTGTTTCATTTATACTATGAAACAAGCAGTGTTCTTTTTCCAGAGCTATCTCTGTGGCGGGTTGCAGTCTTTGTAATAATCCTTCCTAGACCCAGAATTACTTAATACTTTCTGTGCTGTTTTTTCCCCATCTGTGTGGTATCCCAAACAGATTCAACATTGACTGTCCCACCAAGTCAGATCGTCACCAGCTTGTGTGTCTCGTGAAGACAGAGGTTCCTTTCACTCTCAGAGGTTGGAAAGATGCCTAGCACATGGCGGGTCCTGAGTAAATATCCAAGGAAGGAAGGGAGAAGGGAAGAAGGGGAAAAGGAAGGGAGAGGGTGAGGGGATTCAAATTTAAAAATACGGATCTTACTACCACTTACCCCGGGGCATTGCCACTTCTAACCTTGCCTCGGCCAGCGGTGTGGCCCCTCTACATGCTGAATAAATGTTAACGGAGGGACTCTCAGAGTTAATTCTCAAAGAACAAATGAAGACCGAAAGTCAGTACTGCCCAGAAATTAAATCTATCACAAATGCCCCCACTCCTTCTTCTTAATCAGACCTACTGTCCCTTTTCTCTGATTCCTTTCAACTTTATGCCTTGGCATTAGCCCTCCTCCCCAAATAAAACAGACCCTCCATGTACATTTTTTAACAGGAATAGTTAATGGCTGTGAATATCTTCAAACATCTTCTTCATTTCATATCAACTCAAAGATCTCTTGCCTTGTGGTGAGGAAAGCTAGTTGTTTACCTTTTGATTTCTCATTTTAAGTGAGTGCATTTTTATTCTTAATATTTTAAACTCTCTGAGCCAAACTTCAACTATTATGAAACGTTTTCTCTCTGTTCATTTAAAATTGAATGCTCAACATGGTACTTCAGAGTGTGTATCGTGAACTGAAAACACACCAGACACCAGATATCAGAACTATAACTGACAGGGGATCGCTCTTTTTCTGTCTCTACAGCAAACCAGGAAATTGTCAAGTCTTAGAAGGTGTTACAGAAGGGGTTTGGCTGATGTAACACTTGTTCTCAATACCTGCTGAGAACAATTCCTCTGGACTTCAGTTCTTCATCCTTTAAGCCACTCTGTATGTTACTCCTGGACCCCAGATTCTTTCTTTCTTTATTTGGCTGCACCGGGTCTTAATTGTGGCATGCGGGTTCTTAGTTGCGGCATGCGAGCTCTTAGTTGCAGCATGCGGGATCTAGTTCCCTGACCAGGGATCCAACCCAGGCCCCCTGCATTGGGAGCGCGGGGTCTTAACCACTGGACCACCAGGGAAGTCCCTGGACCCCAAATTCTTTAGTACCTGTTTAAGTTAGCAGAGTGGTAGGAATAATAAAAATAAGTAAAATTTTAAAAAATCTTGCTTTTGCCTATACACACAACTGGCTCCTCATACACGGGCAGCTAGAGGATTACAGTAGGAGGAATGGTCTGTTTCAGTGTCAGGAGCTCTCTTCTCTGGGGTTAAGGTAACAACAGGGAGAGAGAGAGCCGTAGCCCCCCAGCGTGGGGTGGGCCTCCTATTGGGACGTAGTTGGGTGAGGACAGACTGCCCGCAGGACACTGGGCTGCTCTGCCTGAGTGTATGGGACGTCGCCTTGCCAGGCAAATTTGGGGCTGAGGCCAGTACCCCTGGGACTCTTGACTTCCTATGCTCTCTGCTCTAAGACCTACTTCTGCAAGCATGTTCACATGTCAGAAACACACATCAGTGTGCCCCCTCTTCACTTTTCATGACAAATGTCAAGATAAAACAAACTAGCTGCTGCCAGCACCTAAACGTACCCTGAGCATGTGGTTAGTGGTGATAAAACTATTTGTGGCTAGAACTGCGGGGAGGAGATGCATTACGTGTAAACTGTTCGGCCATTAAGCCCTTGTCCGTGGCGCATATCAGATTTTCCTCCCCGCAGCTGTCGTCCTCTGACTGGAGAAGACGGGTTGCTAGTTTCATTCCTTGTATGGGTTTGTGGCCTTTTTAAAACTTCACTCTGGCATTTGGGAGAGCTAGAACAGTGTGATAACAAAGTGTGTAAAGAGAAGGAAAGGACAAGAAAAGTGTCATTTATGAGAAGAGTAAACACTACCCCAGTTCTTTGTTACTGCTCCAGGGGCTGTTCTAAACGTGTACAATTATAATCTCATTTAATCCTGACGAAAGTCTGATGACGTAGGTGCCATCGGTTATTAGGTCTGTTTTCGCCTCCCTTATTTTATGTTCACTGGTTTCGATACGTCTGCCTGTGGTTAAGGAGCAAATGTCACACGTTGGAAAAGCACATGCAGGAAGCAGACAGTCTCTGTTCCAGTCTTGCTTTGCTGGTAGTGCTCTGGGTTGCTCTGAGGACATCCCCTACACTCTCTCAACTTCAGTTTGTTTGTTTGTTTGTGTCTTCAACTTCAGCTTCTCTATCTGCAAAATGGAGGAGTTGGGCAAGATCGGTGGGTTTGGGACCTTTTATTTATAAGCCATTGACTGTGTGTGTGTGCGCGCGCGTGTGTGTGTGTGTGTCTGAATCTGGAAGCTCAAATTGTAAAGCTGCTGGAGTGGAAGCTGCATCGTCGGAAGAGAGAACCCGTGTTTTACAGATGCACTCAAGGTAGCTCTGCTGAACTCATACGGCTCTTTGAAGCCATCCGTAAATCACAGAAGTTGATGGTATCTGAAGTCCACTCTTTGCTCTGAAACACATAGCGTTTCTTTCACGTTATGTTAACTACCGGTGAATCCTTTTTGTACCAGAGAAGCTTTTAGCACTCAGAACCCAAGCTACTCGTTGTGAATTTATCACCCCCGTGACGTCACCTGCCTTAATCCAGAGCACGTAGAATGTTCTCACCTGAGCTGCTCGGAACAACTGTTTTGAGTCACCGAATACGTGTAACTGCGGTGATTTGCAAACAGTCCCTGCGCTCTTGCAGATGAGTTTTCGCGTTTTTACTCTGAGGATCACCCAGGGTCATTTGACGCATGCTGTTGGCAGTTTTGCCCTCGAGTCACGCTTAGGCACTGTTCCATCCTCCCCACTGTGCACACTTTCGGTGCTAAGAGACAGTCCCTGGGTCATCTTGGGTGCTCTGTGTGTCCCGTGGAGGCGAACAGTAACCCCTCTGCACATCTGGGAGAAGGTCTGAAGTCTCTCACTGCCCTCAGTCGTAGAGCAGGTGTTCGGCAGATTTAGGCTGTCAGGGTGAGCAGGGAGGCCCCAAGAGTAAAGGACATCAGGGTAAGAAGAGCCAAGTGCTTCCTTATCTCTTACTGGGGTGTTATGTTTTCTGCTAACCTCATCCTCTATTTTAAAATCTTTTTGGCTGCCCTCTCTTTATTAATTCACATCTTCTTAATCAAAAAATAAACTACATCAGGAAAAAAAAAATGAACAGAACTCATTTATAGAATTTAATAAAAGACTGTAAAGCAGAAACCTGTTTAACCACGACCCAAGTCAAGAAGTGGAGCATCGTGGGAAGCCCAGAAGCCCTCCAGGTAAACCTTTATAACCACAACACCCTCCCTGTCCCCAAAGAGAGGGCGACTAACTTTTATTGTAATCATTTTCTTGCCTTTCTTTCTGGTTTTCACTCCTCTGAATACATCCCAAAATGATAAGGTTTCATTTGGTCTGTTTTTGTTTTTTTAATATTTATTTATTTAATATTTATTTTTGTCTGCGTTGGGTCTTCGTTTCTGCGCGCGGGCTTTCTCTAGTTGCGGTGAGCGGGGGCCACTCTTCATCGCGGTGCGCGGGCCTCTCACTGTCGCGGCCAGTCTTGTTGCGGAGCACAAGCTCCAGACGCACAGGCTCAGTAGTTGTGGCTCACGGGCCTAGTTGCTCCGCGGCATGTGGGATCTTCCCAGACCAGGGCTCGAACCCGTGTCCCCTGCATTGGCAGGCAGATTCTCAACCACTGCGCCACCAGGGAAGCCCCTGGTCTGGGGAAGCCCCTGGTCTGGGGAAGCCCCTGGTCTGTTTTTAAATTTTATATGAGTTGAGTCATCCACTAAACACTCTCTCATGACTTGCTTTTTTTCACTAAATGATATGATAGGAAGATTGATCTATGTGTATATGAAGTTCACTCATGTTCAATGCTATAAATTCCATTCCCAATTTAGAGTAATTACAAATGATATTGCTCTAAACGTCCAGTACAAATAAGTTGGTATAGCTCTAGGACTGGAATTGCCAGGTCAAACAGCATGAATATCTTTCGTTTTTTTACCTAGTGTTACACTGTTTTCCAACAGGGTTGTATCTATAGTGAAACCAGCAGCATATAAGAATTTGTGGTGGTTCCCATTGTCGCTAATATTTGGTATTGCCAATATTCTTAATTTTTGCCGATCTAGCAAGCATGTAGGGATATCTTGTGGTTTAATTTTCAGTTCTCTAATAATGCCATTTTCATGTTTATTAGCCATCTGTACTTCTCTTTTGTCATGTGCCTGCCAAATATTTTGCCATCTGTTCAACTGCATCATCTGCTCCTTTTTCGTGGGTTTTTAGAAGTTATTTTTATATTCTAACAATTAGATAGAAAATGAAAAAAACACTTGAAGGAGCTCCTTATAAATATCCTTTGTGGCTTGTCTTTTCACTTTTTATGGTTTTTCTTTTGGTGAACCGAAGTTCTTAATTTAAAAATAGTCAAATTTATAAATCTTTTCCATTTTGGTTCATATTTTGTGTGTAATTTATTTGTTACAACCCTACTGTATTTCAAGATAACGGAAGTATTTTCCTGAATTCTCTTCTTAAAGCTTTCCTTTCCAGTTCTCCACTTGGAATTGAGTTTTGGAATGGTATGATTTACAGTTGCTGCAGACCCACTCTGAATAAGTGTAGGGCCTATCATGGGCTTTCTAAGTGGTTACGTTTCCCCGGGCCTACACCACATTATATTGGTTTCTACAGCTTTACACTATGTCTTGATACCTGGTAGAGCTATATCTATTTTAGAAGCAACTTCTGTGATTCCCAGAACACTTGTTGAGTTTATTGTTGGAATTCATTTAACCTGTCAGTCATTGATTTGAGAGAGGATTCACATCTTGGCAACACTTGACCTTCCAATGAATAAACATGATGTGTTTTCCCATTTATATACGTTTTCTTTAATGTCTCTCAGTATTGTTTTATTATTATCCCCTGAGAAGGTCTTACATATTTTTTGTTTAATTTATTCCTGGGTACTGAATTGTTTTATGCTACTACTATAAATAGTATCTTGTTAGTTTTTTTCATTTTCCACCTGTACGTTGTAGGTTAATTTGTACAATTAATACAAATGAATTGTATTTACAATTAATTTTTGTATATTAATTTTATACCCAGAAACTTTGTTAAACTCTCTTATTAATTCTAATAGAAATCTGTAGGTTCTGTGGGGTGTTTTCAGTAGAAAATCATAATATTTGTGAATAATGCCAGGTTTCTTTCTTTCTAATTGCCATACTACCATTTTTTAATTTCTTCTTCTTCCTTCAGTCTATGGATTAAAACCTTCAGCACAAAAATTAATTAACTATGATTCTGTTCTAGGTCCCCTTAAAGCTTGAGTCTGAATAAAATTTAAGGCACAGATAATGGTAAAAAATAAATACAATATATAACTTTCAGAGAAGAGCAGGAAACAATTATAAAATTAATCAAATCAAAAGAACTAAAGAAGGAGAACAAAGCTACAGAAAAGGTGGAGAAAATACAAACTAATATAGGAAAAATAAATCTAAATCTATTAGTAATTTAAATAAGTATAAATTGAGTTCTCTAAAGATAACTTTCAGATTGACTTTTTTGAATGGCCCTTCTAAAACATAAGGATTCAGAAAAGCTGAAAATAAAGGATCATGAGAGATGTGCCTCAGGAAATAAAAGTGTTGTCACTATATTAATGTGAGATAAGTAAGATTTTTAGGCAAAAAAAAAATTACTGGATGCCACCATATAATAACAGGTTGAATCTACTAAAAAGCTGTAACAAGTCTGTGTATTCACCCAGTAAAATGGCTTCAAAATAGAAAATTGAAATACTGGCATAACTACAAGGAGAAAGAGAAAAATATATATACATATATTTTTGCAGTACGTGGGCCCCTCACTGTTGTTGGCCTCTCCCGTTGCGGAGCACAGGCTCCGGACGCGCAGGCTCAGCAGCCATGGCTCACGGGCCCAGCCGCTCCGCGGCATGTGGAATCTTCCCAGACCGGGGCACGAACCCGTGTCCCCTGCATCGGCAGGCAGACTCTCAACCACTGCGCCACCAGGGAAGCCCAGAGAAAACATTTGAATAGAATTATCTTAGTAATTGATAGATTATGGAGACAAACACTGCTCACTATATAAACATATAGAAGAAATTTAAGAGGTAGCTCTTATTGGTAAATGGAACTCTAAATTCACATTCTTTTCATGTAGATTTTGAACATTTACAAAAATTGAGCGTACACAGGGCCATAAAGCATGTCTTAAGAAATTTCAGATGTCTGGTATTATACAGACCAGAGGTTGGCAAAGTTTTTCTGCAGAGGATCAGAGAGTAGATATTTTCGTTTCTGTGTGCCATGTAGTCTCAGTTCTGCAGTTATAGTCTCAAAGCAAACATAGATGATGTACAACAGAATGGGTTTTGCTCTGTTCCGATAACAGTTTATTTACCAAAACAGATGGTAGGCCAGATGTGGCCCAGGAGCCATAGTCTGCTGACCTCTGATATAGAACACATCCATTCCTCCCAGATAAATTAATGTAGAAATCATTAACAAAATGCAATGAGAAAAAATCGCATTATGTTTGGAAACTGAGAAAATATCTTTAAGTAACTCATAGGTCAAGCAATCAAAATTATGAAAAGAGCAAAATCAACTGCCACAAACTGAAGGAAGAAAATAATAAAGCTGCAAGTAGAAATTAATAAAGTAACTTTTTATCAACAAATTATAAACAAGCTAAAAGATAACCTGTTGAAAAACCGTAATTAGTATACCTCTGTCAGAACAGAGCTACAAATAAACAACAGATGGAATCAAAGAGAACATAATAGCAGACGTTGCTGAAATTTTTATAAGTGGTTGTTATATAACAACTTAATGCCAATAATTTTGACTATTTGGATGAAATCGACAACTTCCTAAAACATAACTTATCAAAGCTGAGTTTTTTAAGAAAGAAAGAACCTAAGTAGTCTGAAAATCACTAATATAATCATTAGTTTTTAAACTTCCTCCGAAAAATCTCCAAGAGTAGGTGATTTTACCAGTGGCTTCTACCAAGCACCATAGGTAGAAATATTTCTAATAGGTGAACTATGACAGTAGAGAAAACAAGAGACTAGCCTCTCTCATGTCACGGAGTCAGTGCCCTGTTACCTGTGGCGTCTTTGTACGGTGTCACCTTAGTTATCCTGAACTGCTTCCCAGAATCCCCTCTCCTCTGTTGTTCTGGGTTGGGAGCAACCAGAAGAAAAATATGTACAGAGTGAAGAGCCACCATCTTTACACTCTGAAGTCTGCTGTGGACACGGCCCCACGGCTGCTGGCACAGGCCACTGCTCATCCAGCAACATCCAGACCCACGGCTGGTTCAGCTCCCTCCCGACTGCCTCTCAAGTGGTGAAGGGTACTGGCTTCTCCTCAGGTCACCTGCATCTTGGAAGTTGGAGGTGATGAGAGACAAACACCATCCAGGTTTCCTTCTGGGTTCCAGTACATCCTTGCTCTCCCCTACTTCACATTCAGCTCTCACTGCAGACCTGCAGCCAGACAGTCTACAGTAAAGTCAAGCCCAACATACATGCGAAGACAACAGCCTTGCAGAGACTTCTTAACCCGCAACTGTGGAAGGGCCCATTGGTGTAAGAATTCCCTCGTTCTAAATATTGTATTCAGAGGGATCGAAATTTAACTGATACATTACCAGAACTTGAGAAGGTCAGTATACGGAGAATCAAAGGCTAATCTCACTCAGGAGTGTAGCTGCAAAAATCTTAAGTGAAATATCAGCAAACCAAAACTAGCGTGAGAAATCATCTTTCTAAGAAATGTCTTATGGTAAGGTTTCCTGTTTTAAGTAACATCCTGGCCCGTAAATTGAGCAGAAAGATAACATCCTATTAGGAGATACAACCTTGCTTTTGCAGAAGCACACAATCAAAGCTGCTAAAGTCACCTTGGGACTATTTTGAAGCAGATCCCAAACATATCACTTGATCAATAGAGAGAAAATGGGTTGAACGATAGCCAGAATGAATGTAAGCAGAACAGGGAATGACTATTACCGTACGTAACGTACAGTAGCTCAGGCTAGGCCCTTAACTACAGGGTGGCGGTGTTGGAAATGAACGCATACGGACATAACTAAGGGAATTTTTGCGGGGGGGATTGGCGTGATGAACTAACAGGTTGGTTTATGCACGGTTTCACAGCAACATCTGGGGTAGAAGCCCTGGGGTAATGTTTAATGTTATTAAAAAGTTATTAAGTTATTAAAAGTTATTAAGGCACTTCCAGTGTAGGACGTCATGGCGCATTATTGCACATTTAAGAACTGCCATCGGTTCTTTGTCTGCTCAGGAAAAAACTTAGGTAAAATCCCACTTGATCTGAATTCAGTTCGACTCGGCAAACCTGGGGACCGTCCAGATCATCTTGGCTTCATCACCACTGGCAAAACCTTCCGGAACCGAGGGGCTGTTGATAAGGATATTTGAGAGACTGCCGTCTTCCAGAATATTATTACCTCCAAACATGTGGCTTCTTCCTCTTTTAAAAAATTTCCTCATTTCTAATATTTTTAGTGTTTCCTAAATTTTTGACTTTTACATGAAAATGGCTGGTCTGTTATACATCAATGAGCGTTTCTTTCTTTGCAACCAGTAGACTCACCTGTGACACAGGATGGATGTATTTTTGAGCCTGCAACTTTTCTTAGGCAGTGTTTTCTGTTGCTTCATTTTCATGGGCTGTCTTTGTTTGGTTGTTTGTTTTGTTTTGTTTTGCTTATGAGGTAGCAAAGTCACATCTAGTATACCAGAAACTGTTTTATATACACCATAGTCACTAAACAACTAATGAACCATGAATATCTGTAGGGTTTACCAGTAACTGAAGTACTTGAGGGTTTTGAATTTGCTTTTCAACTTTGCCACTAGATAGAAAGACAAGATTTGATGAAGAAAGCATGAACGATGCATTTATATCTACATTATAAACTAGTAAGAATAATGCCATAAAAACTAACATTAATAGGGGGCTCACTGGGTACCAGGCATTGTTCTGATGTATGTATTAATTCATTTAATTCTCAGAGAAATCCTGCAAGGTAGGCTTGTTATCCCATTTTCCATGTAAGGAAATTGAGGCACAAAGAATTAATTAATTAAGACACTAATACTGGAACAAGTAGTGTTGCTGAAATCCGGCCTCTGTGCACCGGTGCCGGGCTAAATCTCGGAGACAGAGTTTGGGGTGAAGTGGAAAGAGATAGCTCTGTTGCTTTGCCAGGGGAAGGGGGCCACAGCGGGCTACTGCCCTCAAGACTGTGTGTCCCACCCGGAGGGGGTAGTGAGGAGTCTTACAGTGTCCAAGGAGCAGGGCGTGGTCAGCTCGTGGACATTCTTCTGATTGGTTGGTGGTGAGGTAATGGGGAATCAGCATCATTGGCCTTCTGGCTCCACCCGGTCTGCGGTCTACGTGCTGGTGGGCAGCATGCGGTTAACTTCTTCCATCTGGTGGGAGTTTCAGTATCTGCAAAACAGCTCAAAGGACATGGCTCAGAGTGTTATCTTCAGCCCTTGAGGAAGAGCTAAACGTTCTTGACTTTGTTCAGTGGCTAGAGTATTATTATTTCGTCTTGCTTGACTATTTTCCTTTCTTTCTGCGTTTTCTCACTTCTCTGATTAGATTTATTCTTTGACTGAAGTTTTTCTACAGACAAAAGGCAGGTGGAGGACACAGGTGGGGGTCTGTTCTGGGAAGGCCTCGTAGGGTCCTGCTCGGTTACAGGAGCTCCATTAGAAAGTGGCTCTCCTGACATCTATCAAATCAAATGTAGATAAATTGCTGATGTAAGTAAAATTGGTTAAAAAAAAAAAATCACATAGATGAGAGTTTAAAATCTTTTTTTCGTATGTATTGTGATAAAAAAATAAAGAATTTTTTAATGCAATAGGTACTTTATTTTAAATATATGCTTAGCAGAGGTCTGAAAAATGTGGAGTCCTGCTTTCAAAAACAGAATCGCTCTCTTTGGTTAGATCTTCCTTGTTTATTTTTTCTTTTACAATAGTAGCCTTCATTTTGCTGTTTTTCCAATGATTTCATAGCTTACAGGCTAGCCAAGTGCTTTCAAAGATACCACGTTAAGAATAACAGCAACAGCAAAAATTGGTTTTTCCTTACTCTTCCGCAAAGATCTGGGCTTCACAGAGGTCCTTGTGATGGAAATATAGCATCTGTGATTACGTCGTGTCCTCTTTATTGAGAATCACTGTTTACCACTTACGATTTATTAAACGTCGGTGAAAATTATACACGTAAATCAGATAATTTATGGAAATCTCTAGCAGTTAAGGGGCACTGCTGCAACCTTGCTGTGGGAATTTCTGAGTTTGGCATGACTTGAAAAGCCTTTGACTCCCAGACATACAAAGGCTGCTTAGGTAGTGATCGAGGTTCACTCAATTCTAAGATGCCTCTGTAGAGTTTAAGGTTCAAGTGGGCAGTGACCACTTTTCACTTTGTGTCCCCAGGAAGTAGCACCTGGTAGGCACCTAATAAATATTGAATGAATGGGTGAATGAATGAGTGAATGAATGACATCTCACTACATTTATTCATTCATTACACAACTAGGAATTAATATACTTAGTAGTTAGAGTTTATGCTAGTCTCTCATGGTTTAAGCATTCAGGTATTTTGAATTAAAATTGTATTTTATTACTTTCTACATACAGGGATTATTTGTGTCTCTTAAAAAATCGTTCGCGTCATTTGGTATAATTTGAAATATTCCAAATTCAAGGGCATGTTTTATAACGTTATACAAGATGTTTGAAACATTTTGAAATTTTAGCTCTCAAAATTAACAAATATTTGAGTTTGGTGGAAATCACCTGTAAGAACAGCTAAAGGAGAATGACTCCTCATAATTTAGTTTCCTGGACAATGCAGACAGGTATATTTTCCTCAACAGAAGCCCCTTACCATCTTGTTTCAGGATCTACCATGAAAACGTGTTTTGTGTGGACATATATATTATTATTTTCAAACTATATTGAACCGGAATTTTTTATTATGCTTATAGTTTTTTTCATCATACCCCCGCAAAGTTGGTAACATTGGAAAGACCTTCTTATATGACATTTATTCTCAAAGGCTTGTGCACGCAAGCTAATAAAATATCCTTCATCACATGGTTTAGGCACCACCGTTACACGTGTGGTTTTGTAATGATACCAACCGTATTTTCGTTAATTGGGATTTTTCAGGCCTCTTTGGCCTCTCCTAACCACTCGGTTCCAACTAAGACAGGAGTTGTCATGGACCACAAGGTGTCGCTATAGGTTTCCCAGCAACCTTTATGCAAGAGGTAGATAACCTTTGAAACAAGGGTTAACTTTAGGTAACAATCCCTCTATTTTTCCCAAGAGACTTCGGTCAGGTTTGCCCCCAGACCCCATCTGCCCTCATTTCCCATCACTAGGCCAATAGATGTAGGTACTCATGTTTAGACAGAACAATAAAAAGTAAAATGGACCAAGAACGGGGCTCAGAGATGATGCATAAGAGTTATACGTACACGTGGCTTTGTAATGAGGCGCACAGCAAGGCAGCCAAGACCTGAATGATGGCCTTTTCCAGATGAGACTTTGCAAGGGTGGAAATTTGGGACTTACAGGTAAAGGGGCTCTACCTTATCTTCGTGATGATTTAAGACGATGATTGTGTCTTGTACTTAGTGAACCCTTGGTAACAGAGAAAACAAGCAATCTTTTTTGGGGGGGACTCTTACGTTTTTTAAACAGACATTTAGAAAAGGGAGAGATCACTGATTTTTGCCCCAAGATAAAGGAGTTAACGGTTATATCAATTTAGGTATCATTATAGAAGGCAGTTTATGAATTGAGTGTCTCTTTAGAAAATAAAAACTACTGACCTGTAGATGCTGATATATTGGAAGTACTGTTTTTGTGGGATTATGATATAGTAATGACTGCAAAGAGTCTGCATCTTTTTTTTTTTTAAACTGGGATATAGCTGTTTTGCAATGTTGTGTTAGTTTCTACTGTACAGCGAAGTGGAGTTCCCTGTGCTATACAGCAGGTTCTCATTAGTTACCTATTTTACACATGTAAGTGTATATACGTTAGTCCCAATCTCGCAATTCATCCCACCCCCCACCTCGCCCCTTGGTGTCCATACGTTTGTTCTCTACATCTGTGTCTCTATTTCTGCCTTGAGTCTGCATCTTTTAGAGGTCTGTACTGAAATATTTATGGGTGGAACAATATGATGAGGTTTGCTTCAAAATAATCATAGGAATAGGGGTGGGGAGAGATGTGGGTAGGCTGTATATGAAACAAGACTCAGCGTCAGTTGGTAACTGTTAAACTGGGTGGTGGATAGCATATATGTCAGAAATATTCCATGGTCATAATGGGGGAAGGTGCCAACCCAGATCCAAGCAAGAGTCTGTTCATCTTGATCTTCTTTTTCTGACAGTGGAGGGACTCCATGATCAAGTCCCCCACCTCAGGCACACACCCTCAAAAACCTTCACCTATGGGTTATTCACTCATTAGTTCACCTAAATACCACCTTTCCAGGGCAATGAGCTCCTGCACTTTGTTACTGTGTAAACTAAAAATAAATAAAAAGAGTTTACTTTTTAAAAATCTAATTTAATTTAATTTTTTATACAGCAGGTTCTTATGAGTTATCTATTTTATACATATTAGTGTATACATGTCAATCCCAACCTCCCAATTCATCCCACCTCTCCCCCACCAAGTTTTCCCCCCTTGGTGTGCATACGTTTGTTCTCTGCATCTGTGTCTCTATATCTGCCTTGCAAACTGGTTCTTCTCTACCATTTTTCTAGATTCCACATACATGTGTTAATATATGATATTTGTTCTTCTTTTTCTGACTTACTTCATTCTGTCTGACAGTCTCTAGGTCCATCCACGTCTCTACAAATGACCCAGTTTCATTCCCTTTTATGGCTGAGTAATACTCCATTGTATATATGCGCCACATCTTCTTTATCCATTCCTCTGCTGATGGGCATTTAGGTTGCTTCCATGTCCTGGCTATTGTAAATAGTGCTGCAGTGAACATTGGAGTGCATGTGTCTTTTTGAATTATGGTTTTCTCAGGGTATGTGCCCAGTAGTGAGATTGCTGGGTCATATGGTAGTTCTATTTTCAGTCTTTTAAGGAACCTCCATATTGTTCTCCATAGTGGCTGTATCGATTTACATTCCCACCAACGTGCAAGAGGGTTCCCTTTTCTCCACACCCTCTCCAGCATTTGTTGTTTGTAGATTTTCTGATGATGGCCATTCTGACTGGTGTGAGGTGATACCTCATTGTAGTTTTGATTTGCATTTCTCTAATAATTAGTGATGTTGAGCATCTTTTCATGCGCCTCTTGGCCATCTGTATGTCTTCTTTGGAGAAATGTCTATTTAAGAGTTTACATTTGTGTCCCAAATTTAGCTTTTAAAACTGTCAGAACATGATCTAACTTCCTAGTATTTCAGAATGTCTTGAAAAGTTTATTCACACCTGTGACTTGTATGATTATGTAGATTTCGATCAAATTCCCTCTTAGATGTCAACTTTCCATTTTGAAGTATCTAAAAGTAATAAGGTTTCTCTCCTGTAGAAGTGCTCTGTCTCTCCGATGATTTCCAGTGTCCTTCTTTGAAGCTTTTGCAACTTTAGTATCACTTTATCACTGAGGATTGGCAACCAGACTAAACATAGATCCCCATGTTTTCAGATACGCTAACGTTGTTAAAACGGGAATAGAATGGCTCCTGGGAATAGAATTACCCTGTTTGATTTCCCATGTCCTTCTTACAAGGGTTCAAACTTCATTTTAGCCTTTGTGGGTAGTAATAGCATGCCATCTCCAATCTTTAATCTATCTCAGATACTTTTTCTGAGACATGTTTAGAGTTCATTATCTTCTGTGAAATAATTTTTCTTTTTTTCCTTATGGTTTTATCAATACCGCTTTCTTTAAAACTTCTGCCTACTCGCAGAGCCTGATGATATCCCGCAATTGATCTAATCCACTTTTTTATTTACACTAAGCAAGATGCTAGATGCTTCTATATGTCTGGAGATTTCACCATGAGTTCTTATTTATACAATCATAGATACCCAGCATTTAAATGATTCTGTGCCAAACATATTCACTTCACTGTGCATATTTTAATGAAATCATACAGCTGTGCATAATCGATGCAATCTTTCGTCCCTTATTTTCTCCAGTAAATAAACTGAAACATTTTCTTTCAATTCCATAGAGTCACTTTAGAAAACTACTTATACTTTTGATGTATTTAAAATTTATGTGTTCTGCAGGCCACACACACCTCAGTTAACTAAGTATGTGGTTATGGTCAAATGCAATGGCTTCTTTTCCCCCCGTTGCGCTGGAAATTCGCTTATTACCCCCCATGGACTGTAGAAAGCCTTCTTAAAGTATTCTTGGGAATTCCATTTGCAAGCTACATTTTAAACTAATAAGTTTTTCACTGCCCATTGTAAGAGGTGCAGTGGTGGACCTGTTGAATAACAGGTGTATGTACTCAGAGTACACGACATAGTGTAGGAGACAGACATAGGAAGAGGCCATTAGAAGACCAGAGGTCCAAGATTGTTAAGACCAAAAATGTCCCAGTTCTTATAAGAAAGCATCGCATGTTTATTTTACAATAACAAGAGAAAAGTGCAAAGCCAAAAATTCAAAAGTTTAAAATTGAAGTTTCTTTTAGAAACAAAAATTAGTATTTACTTTCACTGTGTGGCTCGTGTAGGTCCTTGCACTCCCCTTATGGGTACCAGTGAGGGCAGAGAGCCAGTGGTTCATGAAAATTGGCTCCTGTAAATATGCTGGACTCCATAAGCCCCTTCCTGGACTACCTTTAAGGTTTTCTCACCACCTAGGAATGTTTCCCCCGTACAAATAGCCTCGGCTAAGTGTACCCCGAGTTCCAGGTTTACTGGGAGTGTCTGGCCTCCTTTGTGGTGATATAATATGCCCAAAGCTCACATACCACCCTGCCCTTTTATGTTAGTCCTAGACTCTGAATCAAAGAACGCTAGAGCCAGAAAACAACCATCTTCTCCAAGCTCCTCATTTTATAGAAAAGGAAACTGAGTTATCATTGTGCTATTTGCACCAGGTCACATAGTTCCAAGGATTAGAAATCAATCCAAGATAAGGAAAAGATATTCCCAGTATTCATTCGTGATAACTTTGAAGTAAATATTGGCAATGAAATGCAACAGCAGATATGAACACGGGAAATTATCTTACTCATGAGATGTTTTCTTCTCTTACTCAGCGTGTTATAAGAAGGCAGTACCCCCAATAATTTTTTT
This sequence comes from Aethalodelphis obliquidens, assembly GCF_003676395.1. NCBI lineage: Eukaryota > Metazoa > Chordata > Mammalia > Artiodactyla > Delphinidae > Aethalodelphis > Aethalodelphis obliquidens. The sequence goes on from NW_020837969.1 coordinate 5,565,759, forward strand.
TCTGTGTGTACCAACAGAAGGTAGACCCTGGTAATAGTGATTGAAAAATATAGATAATAGAATCTATGACCATTTTTCCTCTAGACCAGTCTCAGTAGGTTAATACCATGTAACAGGATCACCAGCTCAGTTAATCCTTGGTGTCCTGGCATGGTTCAGCCACTGCTCTTGACTCAGTCATGGACCACGTTCCCAGTTCAGTTTTACGCGCCAGCAAAAAATACCAGGCACGTGTTTGGTTTTTCCTCTCTTCTCTCCAGCTACCCTTTCCTCTGCCTTTTAGGGTGAAAACTCTCAGCTGTACTTAAATTGACCGCTGACGTCTTTTGGTCTAGAAATGACCTCCAGAAAAAATCACAATGGAGAGCTATGCCTATATTAATAGGAAGACTGTGATTCTGTACGGAAGCCAATTCTAAACTTAGATCCTTACAAGATGAAAACATGAGCTAGCTACCAGCTGACCCGAAGGCACACACACTATTTCTGAGAATGGAGGAGACAAGGCTCTCTGGTCACCGGCCACGATTGAGCTTTCTGGCTGCAACGGTGTTTATTGCTATCATCGACAGGCGATTCTACTTTGGATTGATTCGTATCAATAGATATTTCAAATAGGCTCTCATGTTTTAAAGACAGGGCTGTTTCTATTCTGTTTCCGACTAGGAAAGGCAATTTAACACGTTTTTACTTTCTGTGTCACTCAGGTAGTTAAATACTCAGCTGGCAGCAGCCGAGTTTCCACTTTAAAAATAGAAAAGCTACTGCCTTTCTGACCCAGTCCCACCCCTACCGGCCCTGCTCCCCGTGTTTCTGAATAGAGTTCAATGTGGAGGCCATCCTCCAGTCAGCACGCAGGAATCTCTGTGAAAGCCCAAAGGGAAGGGAAAAAGTAGTTAGAAATCCAGCCGCTGACCTTTTTGTTCTGGCTGGAGCCCTTGCACTGTGACATCTGGTTGTCTGGGCAGAAACGTCGTCCCCATTATGCCCACAGACAGTGCTGTTGAAGGGAACTGCATTAAGCAGACCCTCCCGAAAAGAAGGCTAGCGAGTGTAGAAGGATGCTCTTCTGAGTGAAAAGCTAGCTGGAGTATTCTGACCAGTCAAGGTTAGTAGAGCAGCCATTGCAAGTCTGTTGGTGTCCTGAAATAAACGATATTGACCTGTTTTTGCAAATACTAACTTGAAGCTGTGGGTGCTTTCCAGAATGCGGACTCTGACATGTAAACATATGGCATGGCAAAGGGCTGCACTGTATCTTCACCTTTTAGCGTGTGGAAAATGCACCCGTGGACTCTTCCTTATGACTGTGCAGTAAACACTGGGTTGTTTACCTTTCTGGGTCAGCAGGTGTTTCTAAGTTGATGTGGGAGCAAGGAAAGCTGCTATTAAGCAGGAAAAGACTGTTGCCAAGCAACTAAATCTGGAAATTTCGAATCATTTAAATTGAACTATAAAGTAGGAGGGTGATGTAGGCAAAAAAAATGAATAGAACCACTTCCCTAAAGCACCCTGGCGTGAAGCTTTTAATTTTAATACTGGAAACATAGGAAAGCTATCGAGGAGAATAAGCACAGTACCAAAAAGCAGCTGTGTAAGGAGATTCTTTTTTGAAAGAATAAGTGTCAACTTTTGTAGAACATCAATACGGTCGATGATAGACTTAAAGGTTGGAAATACAGGTTTAGACATAAAAGTGACCCCCTACTCCCCACAGTGTAAGAGCTGTATTTACTATATAATGGTTGGGGCCTGATGAATATTATTTAGAAATTGTTATAAATTTAGAAAACATGCAAAACAAATTTTTAAGGAGGATAAAACACTGTCATTCCTTTAAAAGACCGAGAAAGCAACTTGATTCTTCCCCCTCACCCCTGACCCCAAAGTACATTTCCTTTTAATTTCTCTTTAACATTAAGATTGTCAGTAAAGATTAAGAACAAATTAGCATAGATAAAAAGCGGGTGACTACAAAGACAAGTTAATGATTCAACAAGTGTTTATTGAGTACTTACTGTGTTCTGGGCACTGTGCCGGCTGCAGGGAAGCAGTAATAATAGTCTCATCATTCTCAGACTCTTTAAGGATCCAGGAGGAGTGCAGGCAGTTATCGTAGAAAGATTATTCTGCCATTTCCTACGTGAAGAGTCAGTTATCTAAATATGTGCTTGACCAGAGTTATGAGCAACAGAGTTGGATACGGTGGTAAAAAATTTAAAACTAAGTAAACTCATTCACCTGGATGAGCCTCACACGCCTTCACTGAAGATAGACTCCAGGAGAAGTTGAAAATAAGCTTTAAAATTATGTTAAAAATCTAATTTTCTGTAAAGGAGATGTAGTTTTAGACAGTCCTCTTTGACACAGCTTAAATATATTGAAAATAGAACAAAACAAGAAATGGTCCATGCTTCAATTTAAAAAAAAGGAAAATGTCTTGGCAAACATTCATTAGATTTAATTCAAATTTTTCCAGCCTGTTAATGAGAATGTAAATAGGTCCAGTCTTGCTGGGGGTAATTTGATGACATGTATAGAAATTTTAAGAATTTACCCTAAGAAGATAATTAGACACATTCACAAAGATAAGAAATAATGTTGATTCCTCCAAACTAAAAGCCACCTAAACATCATTTAGTAGGGGATTAACTAAGTAAATAATAGTGTACCTATACAATGACATACAATTCTACAATATTTTAAATGACTAATTTATATCATTTGAAATATTATAAAATTATATTTTGTGCAGTGGAACAATGACCATGTGATATCTATAAATGAAAACAAAAGGTTAAAAGCAATATGAGTAGTATGGTTGCATCTTGATTAAAAATTGTAAATTTAGAAAAAAAGTTGGGAAGGATGTACAACAAATGTTTGTAATGGTTATATTTGGAAAATGGCATTATGATTTTTTGTGTGTTTTACAATGTATTTATTGTCCTATTTAACGTACCACTTTTATAATTAGATAAGAATACAGCTATTGTTGCTGTATTGCTATATTGTTGCTACTACTTCAAATATACATTATTATTATTATTATTATATGAAAATGTAGAAAACAGAATTCCACAGTTCTTTTCACTCTCAGGAGGTAACTCTTTGCTTGTTGAATTAGTTAGTTAGTTATAATATTTCTTATGGGCTCATTATGGATTAACAGCCCACACAGTACACTATAAGTTCTGGGGTTGAAGAGAAACTGTTGTATCATAAAATTGCATTGAACATTCCAAAGAACCAAATGTGTTTCCTGCTTTGTCAGTTACTGATTATAACTTGAGGCAAATCATTTAATCTCTGTCTTAGTCTGCCCAGGCTGCCATAACAAAATACCATAGACTGGGTGGCTTAAAGAACAGAAATTTATTTTCTCACAGTCTAGGGGCTAGAAAGTCCAAGCTCAAGATGCCAGCATGGTCAGACTTCGGTGAGCGCTCTTTTCCTGGCTTTAGACAGCCACCTTCTCACTGTGCCTGATCATGGAAGAGAGACAGAGACAGAGACAGAGAGATCTTTCTTTTTCTATAAGGCCACCAACCCTATCGGATTAGGGCCCCATCCTCATGACCTGATTTAACCCAATTACCTCCTACAGCCCTATCTCCAAACACACATTGAATGTGAAGGCTTCAACTTAGAAATTTGGGGCACACAATTCAGTCCTATTTTAATCCATTCAGGCTGTCATAACAAAATACCACAGATAGGGTAGTTTATCAACAACAGAAATTTATCTCTGTCAGTCCTGGAGCCTGGAAGTCCCAGACCGAGTGCCTGCATGGTCATGTTCTCATGAAGACCCTCTTCCTGGCCCATTGCTAGCACCTTCTCACTGTGTCCCCACATGGTGAGGGGGCTGAGGATCTCTCTGGAGCCCCTTCTGTAAGGCACTGATCCCATACGTGAGGGCTCCACCCTCATGGCTTAAGCACCTCCCAAAGTCTCCATCTCATAACACCATCACATTGGGCACTAGGGTTTCAACATGGTAACTTTGGGGTGACACATTCAGTCCATAGCACTTTGAATCTCCATACAATGAAAATAATAATTTTATTAAGTTTTAGCAAGTTTTATTAAGGGCATGCTTTGTGTCAAACACTTCTCACATGGGGCCCATTGACCCTTACAACAACTAGAAAATGTAGATATTATCGCCCCCATTTTATAGATGAGCAAACTGAAATTTAAAGAAATTTACCGAGTTGCATTAGCAAATATGTGGTAGTCAGAGGTCCAGTCTAGACATTCCTTCCTGCACAGACCGTTCTTTAACCCCACTACACAGCTCCCCATGGCCTCTCAGACAGGGTTCTTGTGAGGATCAATGTGATTATGTCTGAGAAAGCAGAAAAAGCCCGAAGTAGAACAGCGGTGAGTGAGACTGATTTAAGAAAATCCGAGTTTGCAGACTCTGTACTAGCCGTGTTGGAAGGAGCAGAGGATTACAGGAGGAGAATGGGGCACTCTTGTTGGGGCTATCCGCGGGATTTTGGGAGGAGGAAGCTTGTGAGCTGGGTTTTGCAAGACGGGCGGGATGGAGCTTAGGGAGAAGCCCGTTCAAGTCTGGGGAGAAAGAATCTGACTCCAGGAGCTGACATGGTCGAAAACGGCAGCCTTCTGTAGCTTCCGGATTAAATCTGGCCTCAAACTCCATCCCCCAAGCTTCCTTGGGATGCCGTCTTTGCAGCCACATCTCCTGACATCCTCTCCCTTAGACCTGGCGCAGAGGCTGGAGCTGAATCCAGCCCCATGAGGGAGGCACAGCCGGCCTTCAGCCCACGCGCTTCCCCCAATGAACCCATTGTTCAAGCCCCTTGTATCCCTTGAAAAAGGTCCAGCAACTCAGCTGCCTCCACGCCAGACTAAAGCGTGTAACTCTGTCCTGAAGGTGGGGACACAGGAGCTTAGGGCCCATCTGGTTCCTGTGTCTTATCAGCGCTCGGGCGCAGCCAGGGCGTGGACCTGGGTTCCTGCCCTCACGCAAGGCCAGCACAGTACACTCTGTCTCTTGCCCTCTGCCTCTCCCTCTGTCTATTCCTATCTCTCCTCGTTCCTCACAAGCCCCTCCCCCCTCTTTATTCTTCTTCCTCTTCTTTTCTCTCTCCTTCTCACCCTAAGGTACCTCCCCCCTCCCACCCACCCACCCAGGAGCCTAACTCTTCACTTAAGAGAAGCTATCTTCAAGCCACTTCTAGTTGGACTTAACCAGCCCCTGGAAGCAGGGCAGGAAAAACAAGAAGCAAAGCACAGATACACCTCAACAAGTCACTCTGCAATATGAAAAAGAGAATTGAGTTGGGGGGAAGATGATAGAAAAAGGAAGGACAAGAAATTGTTTGGGGGAACATGCACAACCGTCCAGTTTAGCTTAAATGAGGGTATGTGAAGGTCAGTGGTAGAACATAAAACAAAGGGGAAGATCTAATCCATATTGTAGGTAACCTTTACTTCCAGGATCAGAATGTTAGACTATATTCAGTGGGGGACAGGGGGCAGTAATGTTTTTGAGCCTGAGAACGACAAGATTCCAGAGGGGTTTTCAGGGCAGCCACGTGCTGCTGTGAAGATGGAGCATTGTGCCCAGAGCAGGGGGGCTTCGCTGCCCCAGGAGAGGGGCGCTGTTTTCAATTTCCCAAAAGGCACTCTATGGGCTAGCTAGCCAGAACTCTAGGTGCTTTTGGAAGTTTAATTCTGTGGCAGCATTCAGGCAAGATTGGTGAGATAGAGACTGGTGTCAGGAAAACCATCTGGAAGGGTAGAGTCCAAACTGAATTCAGGAGGACGCAGACCATACTTCATTCATCTCTGTGTATCTCCCGCACCCAGAAGGGTCAGAATTGCCTGGTAGGTGAATCACCATTTAATGAATGAATAAATGGCGGATGAATGTGAGGCACAAGATTATTGCTTAAGGAAGTACTCTCAGGGCCCATTGATGGGGACAGCAAGAGGCCTGGCGCAGTTTAAGAACCAATGAATTTAGAACCAATGAATTTAGCACCCCAGCTCTAAAGAGCCTCTACAACTCACATGACTGTGCACATTCATCCATCAATAGATGTCATTAACGTGGCAGGTACTGGGGATACGGCAGTGAGCAAACTGCATTTCTAAGATCTGGTAATAAGCGCTATGAAGAAAGACACAGCAGGGAAGTGAGACAGAAAGAGTGCTGGAGAGGGGCCGGAGAGGACGTTCTCACAGTCAAGGAAGGGCTGTCCCATGAGGCGCTTCCAGCGGAGAGCAGAAGTCAGCGATAAGCCATGTGTGTATCTCAGAAAGAAGCCCCGCAGGCAGAGTCGACAGAAGCACAGATGGTCTGTTTGTTCAGGGTGGCTGAACTAGGACCACGGACGCACAGGACGTGTGGACACACCCTCGTAGGTCATAAGGTCCTTGGAGTTTACTGTGGGTGAGAAAGGAAGCCATCGGAGTCTTTCTGACTTTACAGAGATCCTCGTGTTTCGGACAGACTGTTGGAAGCGCATGGGTGGAAACACACAGACCAGTCAGGAGGCTTTTGCAGTGAGTCAGGCGAGGGTTATGGTGGCTCGGACTAGGGTAGTAGCAGTGGAGGTTATGAGATAATAGTCGAAGCTGGGTTATATTTGAATGGCCAAGGCCAACGGACTTATTGGTGTTTGCCTGTGGGGTGTGAGAAATAGAGACAAATTCAGGGTCACACAAAGGCTTTTGGTCTTGAAGTACCTGGATGATGGAGTTGCCATTTACTGATAGGAGATTTGGGAGGACCACAGCCAGAGTTCAGTCTGGGGCATGTTAAGTTGCATTGTCTGTTTAGATATCTAAGCGGAGACGTTGAAGAGCCAGCTGGAAATACACGTCTTGAATTTAGAGGAGAGAGCTGGTCTGGAGATATAAATTTGGGATGATCACCATGTCGATAATATTTTTATCAGTGGGACTAGAAGAGATCCCCCCCAAGAGTGAGTGTAGATTGATGCAAGAGCTTGCAATGAGGATCTGTGAAAAATAAAAGTACTATGAAGAAGTACCTTGTTTAATAATAACTGCCTCCCTGCAAAAAAAGCACAGGAAATAGTCAGTACATATGAAGTTCCCCTGAAAACTGCTGTACTTAAGTTGAAGACCATATTATTAGTGCCGGGTGACAGGAGGAAAGCTAACACCGTTGAAAGCAATCGAGAAGCAAAAAGGAATGGCTGGTTTTGAGAGAAAGGTGATAAATTTGCTTTAAGAAATGTCTTGAGATGCCATCAAAATATCTACGTGAAGGTCAAGTCAGTTCTGTAATGTGTCACTAAAGTGTGTAGGGGAGTCCAGGGAAGAGCTCTAGTTGGGAGCGCTATCCCTGTGCATGTGACGATTGTCTCTGAATTGTGACCATTTCCTACCCACTTATATCTCCTACAGGTATATGTAAGAGGAATAAGGTGAGCTAAAGCTTTGTTATCTTAAACAAGGTAAACTGCTCTATCTCCTGTTGAGAAGATGTAGTGAAAAGCTCATGGGACAGATATACGGAGGTACCTGTTTAATATAGAATTAGGTTTGTCATATTTGAAACGTGTTTAGTACAAACGTGCTAAGTACTTTCACGTTCATTACAGCCCTATGATGGAGATAGAATTATCCTTCCCTTTATGGTTGAGAAAACTGAGGTTCAGAAGCTTAAACAACTACCAAAGCTCCCATAACTAGTGTCTGTGCTGGACTCTGAACCTTCTCTCTTGATTTTGGATATTCATGGGGGAAACCACTATCTTCACTTTGTTGAAAATTTAGTCTTTTTTCTTGAGATAAACCACAGAGAGGTTTTCACTTATCTGTGGTTTTTTTTCCTGTTCGGGCCCATACCCTGTCTTCTTATAAGATCAGGAGGGGCTCCTAGACCGTGAACAGGAAATCAGTCAGAGCAAGTGGTGTATCCATGCAAGTCAGTACATGTACCTGGGGTTCCCAAGGCACAGCTCGCTCTGGTGGTTTCAGATCCGGACTTGCACTGTTCTTAGGAAATGAAAGACAAGCACATGTTCTGAGAATGGAAAGACAAGGATGGTCTCAATCTCTGAAGGTTTTGGCAACATGTTACTTCCCCACTAATCAACCACGTCCTCCAGGATCATGTGGCTCTGTTAATCTGCTAAACAGGAAAGTATCCGGTAAGGGTCAGTACATCCCTGGTGATTTTAAAAGTGTTTTATAAACTTGTGAATAGGGATGGGTCAGATGTTGTTGAACCTGAAGCTTAGCCACATCTTCGGATCTTCTTTAAGACAACGCAAAACTGCATACAGAGTCCTAGAAAGTGGCCGCGAAAGTGATGGGTTCTGAACTTCACGGTAAATCCAGGTCCACCATGAGGAGGACTGTTGATTTAAGATCGACAGTCTGTCAAGTATATTAGCATTTTGCACTCTGATTCATGTATGAAGATGTCATTGCTTTTCACCTCTCCTTGTAATCCCCTATTTGTGATAACTGTCCTGGCTCTCCCGTTCGGGACCACTGAGGGAAACTGGGTGTGACCCAAACCCAGAGTGCCATCTGCACCACTGATAAGTCTGCTTTCCTATGAGTCTTGCTTCCACTTCTGCGGATGGGGCCAGGATGGAGAGAAGGCAAAGACTTTCTGAAAACTGAAATGGTTTCATCATAGCCCCGAGCAGAGATCTAAGTGTAATGTTTTCGTTTCATTGCACAGCACATACTGTGAGGAGAAAACAAAATGAGTTAGGAACAGCCAGCTTCTCAAAGAGCAGTGAGCAATAAGAAAAGGCAATTTTGAAAAGAAATCAGATTTTTCAAAAGCTGTTTTTCTTTTTGGAGGTGAAAGGTCATGTTACAAGGAGCTTAGAGCTCCGTAAAATGGCCGAACAGAGCTAGCACGTGGCAAGTGATTTTTTTGCTGTTGTTAATGCTGATCGGAAAACGACATGAGTTGGATTCACCTCAACAGTGGCTGGCTTGAAGTACCGTGGGGAGATGGTGATTTAGGTATGGCACAGACCCCCAGCAATCTGTAAATACCTAAGAACGTAAATGTTTTGCTCTGGTAAGGTGATATTTACAGAACAGGACAGGCTCTCTCCCTGTAAATGATATACCAGATGCCTGGGAGCCCGTGTTGTTTCTAAATATAGGCGGTCACCTCCACTGTTGCTGCAGTGAGACCGTAACTGTAGACATTAGATTAGCTGGTGAAAGTTACAGGTATTTTGTAAAACAATTTTCACACTGGATGATTTATCCTAAGGAGTTAAACTTTATCCTAAGGAGTTAAACTGAACATTTTTTAAAAATCTTAGATACCCAATTTAAAGTCTAACAAGATTGTGAAGTTAAAAAGTTGCTGCAAATGAAGATGTTTATCTTCTGTTTGGTCTTGAGAAAGCTTATAAATCTTTCTACTATAAAGCGTATCCGCGTTGAAAGGTAAGATATTTAATATTGAACACATTTGAATGGAAATTTGCAGTTGCTAACTTTCAGATATTGAAAGGGACAAACAGGGAGGGGTGAAGATTTAGTTCAGAGCGGAAACTGGAGCATGATGTATCCTTTGATTCTCACATGTTACCAGATTAATTATAGAAATTCATCTGAGGAATTATAAGGAAGAAAATGAGAGGGGGGTGCTTGGGAGTTAAGCAAGCAGAATTCAAAACAAAAACTTTTTTTTTTCATTGACCTCAAGCATGTACTATAAATTACTCCTTTACTGGACTGATACGACTTTATTTCTTATACCTTACTTAGGAAAGAAACATACAGCAGCAGTGTTGACTGTTGGCTTAAAAACATTTATAAATCATTCAATCGCTTTATATGGTTTATTTAATTAAGTTGATAGCACTGAAAATCATTTTGGTCAATAGATGCTGTTATCTATGGCTTGAGTTTCCCTACTTTTGGAGAAAAAAGGATTGTTCCTTAAAATTCATATTAAAATGTCCCCTGTCGATCAGTCCATATTTAACGAAGAACGCTAGGTATTATTTGTGCATTTACATGGCAGGCACGCACTTAGCATGCTCATTGCTAATCTGCCCTCAATCCTGTCTCATAGGTAGTGTTTTTCCTATTTTATGGGCAATCTGACTCGCAGAGGGGTTAGGTACTTCCCGAAGACCACCGCCCCAAGCTGGGCTGCAAAGCCAGGCCTTCCCGGCCCCTCGGTCCTTTTCCTCCGTGAACTTCTGGGCTCTGACCCGCACCCGGTTTCTCACTTCCTTCTGGTTTCCATTTCCTTCTCCTCCTCTCCTGCCCACCTCCTTCTTTAAGGCACCACAGGCAACAGGGGTCCTGTTTAAGGCAGGTGAGCAGAGCTGAGTTCATCCCAGGAAGTAGCAGGGCGGTGGCTCTCGGAAGCCTGGTCCCTGCCCGATGGGCCAAGGGAGCCCTCATCCGACACTGTGTGTTCTCGGTGCTTCTCTCACTGACCACCACCCGCCCTCTCCTGGAGATTGTGTGACACTTAACTCCTTGTTCGTGCCAGTGAGGTCATATGGAAGAGAGATAACAGCAAATGCACCTACAAAAGTTTTTCTTCTTCCACTCTAAGGGACTTAAGTCTTGGTGATCAAGAAGATGACAGCGGGGACAGAAAGCTATGTGACAGTCTTGGGGGAGAGCCCGGGCTGTGACGGGATGGTAAATTCAACGAATACTTGCATTTCTTTATTTTGGCCCTGGAGTGGCCTGGTTTCTAAATGGCCCTTTTCCTGCTTTTCTCTCTCTTTTGAACATCTGCAAGCAATGCTGAAATGGTTCAGAAGACTAACGCAGTCGTTTCGGTGGATAAATTGTATGCAAAACAGGAATACCTAGTACCCTCAGCTGCAAATATTGTTAGTTTTGCTGCCCCTTAAATGTCTTCATGATGTACTAGAAAGAAATAAGTCCAAAATGAATCCAAATGGCCATTTCTATAGGCTTTTCCCAACATCTGGCTAATTGCTACATTAGCCAGTGACAGCGGAAGAATAGGCGGTGATAACTAATTGGCATCGTACAATTCAGCAAACAGCTTTCAGAGGTAAATTAAGGATAATGACATTTATTAACCCATTATACAGGAGGGAGCACGTGATCATTATAAATATTATAAATGAATATTTAACTTCAAACATATATTTAAGCGTTGATTACTTAAGACCTTATCAATTTACTACTGCTCTGCTGACTAAACTGAATATAGAGGTTTCACACATGCAGTCTGTTTGGAAAGTTAATGTTATAATTTTCTTATTTAAATAGTCGCAATGAAAACGGATACATGTTCTGAACTCCTCTAGAGTTTCACACTGCCATCAAGTTGTTTAATGATAAAACAAACAGATGTGTATGATTTTTAAAGCATTGAATATTATCTTCGTAGGTGGAACTTGAAACACAGTTGTTCGCCAAAAGAATATTATTTATGATGGTGACTTTTGCATTTTATTTAGTGAGAACATAATGTTTCAATTTCTTATAAACTACTATTTTGCTGCCAAATTTTGTCCTATCAACAAATATTTACTGGGGTGCATTAATTCAATTCTGCTTTTAATAAAGTACAGGAGTGTTGCCCACTGGAAAGAAATAATACACAAAAACTAGTAACAGTAACTCTTTGTTCAGTTGAGAATTCTAAGATCTGGACGTTGGCTTTATTAATCTTCTGGACAAGCAGGAAATACTGCTTGATTGGAAGGCGAAACAACGGCAGTGCAGTTGGAACTATAGGAGCATCAGCTCTGCAGTTAGACTATGTGACTCGTTTTAAATGTTTTCATTTCTTCTACAGCTCTCATTTCCTCAACTTTAAAACAGAAATATTAATTATTAATACATTATTATTAATTAATGTACCTCAAACAGCTGTGAGAACGAAATGAGATTCATACACACTGCTTAGACCAGTATCACGCACGTAGTAAACACTATTCAACGTCAGCTGTGATTTCCGTCACTCGAAAATCAGCCGTAAGGAAAAGAAAGATTCGTATTTTCAATAATCCCCCATAATATCATTGGATATAAAAAGACTGATGATTCTCAGTTGACTTCTGCCCTCTATACTGGGTTCACTGGGTCATTTCATTAACCTTGTGATATCTGTCCCACATTTTAGCCAGTGGAACTGTTTGGACCTCACTTGTGACAAAGTTCTACTGTAAGACCATCATACAGAAGCATAGGTATATGTCTGGGCATTTTCAACAGTACGAAGTGTAGGAATAATGAAGTGGTTTCCTGACCTATATAAGCAAGCTTTACACATGTTTTTCATGAAATTTATGTTTCTGACCAACAGCTAAGTGACTTTATTTAAATCGCACTAGGACTGATCAGCAGTTTATTTTGTTTAATTATTTATATTTATTGCATCCTACGGACCCACAAAAAGGGTAGTAGACAAGGAGACAGGTATTCGCAAACCGTCACATTACATCGGGAAGACGTTCTGTCTTGTCAGCATTGCTTTACTTTATCAGCCGATGATACCCTGTAAGTGAGTATTTTTCTGATTGGCATAGTCTGTGTGTTTAATCACTCTAAGGTGATCTCTCATGTCCGTTAAATAAAACTGACAATGCTGGTGTTGCCTACAAGAATATCACTGTGCACCAGCCCAGTATCTTATAAAGTCACCTGGGTGGACCACAGCGGGGGAGGGATGGGAGGGGCAGGTGATGGATGGGCAGGTGCTGGCTGGGTGCTGAGAGGGGCCTGGGAGAGAAGGAAAAGGGGGCTTCTACATGGGAGGGCACTGATTTTCCTAATGGGGAGGGGCCAAAGGCCTGTCAGAAGAGGGGTCACCCACGGGGCACATGACAGGTCAGGGCTTTATCCACCAGGGCACACGGTTGGAGGCTTTGGTACCTCCATCCATCCACTGCTGGCACAAGGAGAATCAGTGACCCCGAGCAAGCCCTTGGTGCTCTCAGCACCATTTCAGACACCGATGAGAAATATCGTATGATATCAGTTATATGCGGAATCTCAAAAAACTGATACAAATGAACTTATTTACAAAACAGACTCAGAGAACGAACTTATGGTTACCAGGGAGAAGGGTGGCGGAGAGGGATCTTTGGGGAGGTTGGGACTGACATGTACACACCGCTGTATTTAACATGGGTAACCAACAAGGACCCATTGTATAGCACAGGGAACTCGGCTCACTATTACGTAACAGCCTAAATGGGAAAAGAATTCGAAAGAGAAGAGATACATGTATACGTATAACTGAGTCACTTTGCTGCACACCTGAAACTACACTCCAATATAAAACAAAAAGTTAAACAAAAACCCCAGCGACAGTCTGCCCCTCCCAGCTTGTGACACCCCCTTTCTGGGACCCGCCTGGCGAATTGCAGTTTCAGGACTTGGAGCTCAGCTCCTTGAGACACTTGCAGCCCCTCACACCGAGGGCAGGCCACCGTCGGGGTGCAGAGAGCAGGGGGACAGCAGGGTGGGCAGGGGTGGGGAGAGGTCGGTGTGCCCGCTGCCGTTCCTGCTGATGGTGCAAAAAGTTGTTTTTCTGGGGTCTGCCTGAAAAACCATGAAACGGGGGCTTCTGGGCAGATCTAGTGACTTTAATCCTTCTCTTCTTTGGAGGGTAATGCAAAAGGTACAGTAGGTCTGGGTTAGGCCTATTCCAGAACATGCATCACAGCCCTCTGGGTTTGGAAACTGCCCATCGGGGTCCCTTAGATCAGCATGGAATTTCTGGGACGTGGTGAGTCATCCTGGTCACTTCGCTGAACATGGAGCCTCAATAATGTCTCTTCCGCGTGAATTAACTGTATCTCTCAGGGTTTACTCTGACTCACAGATTTTTGTTTTCTTTCTTTTCCGGCAGGTTCCTGGGCAGATCGGTCACCACTTCATGAAGCGGCAAGTCAAGGTCGTCTTCTTGCTCTGAGAACATTATTATCGCAGGTAAAATATAACGTGTAGTTTAAAATATGCCCTCGTCCCATGAGCGCATGAACGTTCGTTGCCAATAGTACTCAACTCAAAATAATAAAATTGCTTAATGAATTTGACTAGTCTCTTTAACTCATATTATTAGCCAAGTTCACAGTTTCTCACTTATCTCCAAAACTTCTTTTTCAATATTTTGGTGTAGTCTTAGGTCTTACTGTTTCAGATTTCTCATACCGTATATTTGTTCATTGATAGTCATATTTAAGCAGGAAGTAATTGGAGGTATGTATCATTCATTACACATTTGTAATATGCTTAACTCAGCACAACGTGTACAGCTAATTGCAGCCTTAGTTCAGTCATAAAACATCCAAGAGGAGGTGATCAGACCGGATGCCTAAGCAGTCTTTTTTACATTATGGTGATCTGTAGTATGTTACAGGGATTTGCCTATGAAAGCTACAAAACAATCATTTTTACACCTGTCTGTGCATCAGACTCACCTGAGGAAAAACTGAAAAGCACAGATTCCTTATTGAAGTAGAAGGGACTGTGCCTTGGCCAGCGTGATTTAAATGCACACCCAGATCTGGAAGTCCTTGCCCTGGTGCTTCCCAGTATCAGGCAGACAGGAATTTTCTCGGATGACTCCAAGGGAAGGAAGGGCTGTCACCCACTTTAAGCAGCGTTGCCGGGGGCTTGGAGCACCTGGATTCCAGGCTGGCACCTGAGGTGAATCACAACCTGTCTGAGCCTTCTTTTTCTCACCTGTACAGTGAGGATGCAGCTACCCCCCTGTGGCCTTCCAGTTCTGGGATAACCCTGTGACTATGTTGTTTGCTCATCACTTGATGAAAAATACAATAAAAACTGCAAAAACGTCACTCACTTCTAAAGGGTAACCTCCCTGAAAGGGTCGTGCAGTTCTTGGAGAGGAGAGGAATCTTAGGATATTTCTCAACACGTAGCTCATGTCCATGGATAGGCCAGCCGAGAGGAGTCAGAGGATGCCCCCAGGCAGGCTTTGTGAGGCGGAATCTTGACCTTCACAGAAGCTTCTGTCACGGGTCACCTTAGTGGGCAGCAGCGGGGAACTAGCTCTCCAAGTCTGGCTGCGGGCTAGCCGATTCAAAACCCCCCAAAGGATAATTTAAGGGATCTTAAAAAGTGCCACTTGCTAGTGACAGAGATTTGGGGTGATATTTATTTTCTTGCCTTCATTTTAAGATTCTTCGTGTCCATTCTGGTATTATCACAGAGCATGGTAATCTATAAGATGTTACGGGGGTTTGGCCATGAAAATCTTCCTATTATATTGCTTAGAACGATTGTCAATAGACAATGAATTACCAAAAATAGCAAGAAGGCTAGGAATCTCATATCCTAGCAATATTTGATTATTTTAGTCTGATATCGTTAGTTTAATTGGAATAAAAATATTTTAAGTTGTACTTAGTTTTCATTGAATAATAAAATAAAATCAAACATTTCCTATATACTTAGTTTTCATTGAATAATAAAATAAAATCAAACATTTCCTATATGCTGGGCATTGTAATCATTATTGCTTTGCATATATCATCTCATTTAATCCTCATGGTAACCCTAAAATTTAGCCGTTAGAGTAGTTGTCCAAATTAAAATAATTACTGCATTATGGAGCTTCAAACCCACATCTAGCTGACTCTGTATTCAGACTTCTTAACCACTGACATACAATCTCGTTGATGGGGTTCAGAGCAGTCTGCCCCAAAATACACCCAGATAGCATATTGATTATTTTGAATTAAAGCTATATGAGAAACAGCCAGTATAAAGAAGGACACTCTGCCTCTCCTTTGTCCCCCTGAAATCGGGAAACAAAGCTCCCAGGGGAGGTATCCTCCCCATGCTGGGCATCCTTGTCACCAGAGTAGGCGAACTTGGGGTGGAGGAAGCTGTATAAACAAACTTTACTTACTTTTAAGTTGCTACTCCAAAAGCGCAAATCCTTTTGTCTCGTCAAATCTTCACAAACAATTGATTCTATGTTTATAAAATTATGTAAACAGCTTACGTCAGACAACTTCTAGGTCCTATACCTATGGGGCCTCCATACGTATGAAATTAAACTTGTTTTCCTTCTGTTCATTGGTCTTATGTCAGTTTGATTATTAGACCAGCCAAAAGAACCTAGAAGAGTAGAAAAAAGGTTTTCCTCCCATACGTAGTCGTACCTATTTAGTGACAAAAATTCATGGAGCAACTTAAGACAATTTCTTTTTACCCCAGTCTAGGCTGACCTGAAATTTTATATCCCCCATCAAAACAGGTGATCCCAAAAAAAAAAAAAAAAAAAAAAACACAGGCGATCCAGCCTAGAAACAGTCTTCAGTTGTACAAAACAAAAGACAAAATAGCAATAGCAGCCAAAACAATTCATAAAGACAAAAAAAAAAAAAAAAAATTAAGGAAGCAGAACTTAGAGAAAACATTCAGAATCCTTTGGGCGCACTACGTAAGGCAGCATGGGGTGCAGATAGGATGGTCACAACAGTTTGACTCAGGGGATCTGACAGCCGACTGGCTGTGGGCATTTGAACTGGCCGTTCCTCCTAACTAAAACCCGACGTGCCTGAAATTCTCTGATCTTTGATATCGCCCTCTAATGACAATTAGAGAGAGGATTTTTTCTGACGTTTCGCTCACATTTCAAAATTATTGATGTCACATTTAGGGCTATAATGTCAATGCAGTAACTATAGACCACGTCACCCCGCTACACGAGGCCTGCCTTGGAGATCACGTGGCCTGTGCCAGGACACTTCTGCAAGCTGGAGCTAACGTAAGTGCCTCTGAGAAGCGTTAGCCGTTTCCACATCACCCGGCTGAGAGAGTCAAGCAAAGTGCTCAATTTGCTTCTCTTTCCTTCTTCGTAGTTTTCAAAACATAGGAAAACAAAAATAAAGCTCTCAAATCGCCCCCTTGCCCTCTAAGCAGGCTTTCCAGTCATTGCAGAGGAATGGGTAGCGTGCTGCGTGATACGGAGTATTCTTCAGGCTATTGGCTGCTTTCGAGATTTTAAATAGCCGTAGATGAACATCGTTATGCCTGTAATGTTTGCTCATCTTTTCAATGATCGTTTTAAGATAAATTCTCAGAAATGGAATTTCCAATTTCAACTGCCATGAGCAAAATGGCTTCACCACAACTGTCATCACTATTACATTTGTACCTTTTTTTCCTAATTACAGAGTACCTAATCATTGAATCCTTTTTTTTTTTTTTTTTTTTTTTTTTTTTTTTTTTTTTTCGGGCCTTTCTTTTTTTCGGCCTCTCCCGCTGCGGAGCACAGGCTCCGGACGTGCAGGCTCAGTGGCCATGGCTCACGGGCCCAGCCGCTCCGCGGCACGTGGGATCTTCCCGGACCAGGGCACGAACCCGTGTCCCCTGCATCAGCAGGCGGACTCTCAACCACTGCGCCACCAGGGAAGCGCTGAATCCATTTTTGTGTATTTGATCCTCGGGTGTTTTCTTTTTCATGAGTCCCCTAGTTGCACGCCCACTCCTGTGGATTACCTACCACATCGTATTTCTATTTATCCTCGTAGTGTTTAAGCTTTGCTTATGGATATGTGTGAGCTGAATAGCCTTTGTCATCTTCACTGGCCACATGTTCTCGATGATCTGTTCCCAGGTCACGTACCTGTTTTTAAATGCCTGACAGCGAGTGCTGTATGATTCTGTGACTCTCATTCTCAGAGCTCTGGTTTGGTTTAGGTAAATGCGATCACCATAGACGGTGTGACCCCGTTATTCAATGCGTGCTCACAAGGCAGCCCCAGCTGCACAGAACTGCTTCTGGAATATGGTGCCAAACCCCAGCAGGAGTCCTGTCTTCCTTCCCCTACACACGAGGCCGCCAGCAAAGGTACCCGTGACCCCAGCTTAAGTGACAAGGGGAGAAAGCTCCTTTGGCAACATGCGGTGCCCTGTTTATAGCGAATAACTGCAGGGAGAAACCTAGGTGGAGGTGTACGTTTTGCGGGGGGAACAGGTATTCAGGAAACATAAACTCACCTGTACTTTGTGTTGGCAGGTCACCACGAATGTCTGGAAATCCTCATATCCTGGGGCATAGATGTTGATCAAGACATTCCTCATCTGGGAACCCCTCTGTATGTAGCTTCTATGTCTCAGCAGTTCCACTGCATCCGGAAGCTTCTTTACGCTGGTAATTTTCTGTACAACATCTTCCATTCTGTTCGTACACACAAGCAATTATTCAGCTCCCTATTGATTTCTGTAAATAAGCATCTTTAAAAATTACATCGCATGGCTAAAAATGTTCTTATTCTAAGCATTCTCACATATAACTATAAAACCCATAAAAAGAACCTCATTTATGGTAACTCCACTTCACCTCAAAACTCCAAAAGCCATATAAAAGGTCATAAAATTAAAATCCTCAAGGGTGAATATAATGGTGCCAAGTATGTTTATCTCTGTGAACAAACCCATCAAAAGAAACGTTAGGGATTATAACTGATTAGATACCTTTTCTTCCAAGACTTTCCCAGACTTTGTAATCTACCTGAAAAGACTTAATCCCTCTTCACTTACTTGAAACAAACCAATTCCTCAAGGTTCAGCTTTAGCCCCTGAGAAACTACACCTAATCTTTTGAGACCATAGTGATCTCCCCCACTACAGAACTGGGAGCCCTTTTAGGATATAAATTGTCTTTTTTTTCCCCATCATCTCTTTTCCGTAGCACAATGCCTCTCACGTGGCAGGTGCTTAAATATATGTAAAATTAGTAAGCGGATTTCTATGGTTTTTATTGTCTATGACACTCATTTGGCCTCTGATATATACGGACATATATTTTTAGTAATCCCTTTCTGCGTTACTCACATCATCTTGGCAAAATTATAAACTTCTTCAAGCAGTGTCTGCATCCCTTTACATCTAGTAAGAGTCTTAAACGTGCGTTCTGCTAATAACGGCTGACAGATGGTTATTTTCTGGTTATATTCTCCCATACATTTGTATAACAGAAGAGTTTATTCTTTATCACCTTCTTTTACTTTGCTAGCAATATTCTTTTCCAAATATTTTATATTGGGTTAAAAAAAACTGGAAAAGTATTGTTAGTAACTGTGGATCGATTGTTATTCTCAGGCTCTGTTCTCCCATAAAACTGATATGACCAACAGAGTTTATGCTTTCTCTATGGAGATTTTGTTATGGAATATCATTTTTCCACTAACTGTTTTACATTTGATTTGAAAATATTGAAAACAATTACATTTATTGAAACTTGACAGTAGCAAGAGAGCCGTAAAGGGACTATTAAAATATACTGCTTCTCGTAAGCATCATTGGTTTTACCGATGGTATCGGACAACAGAAATGAGAAGGACTTGATGGATTTTTATTAATAGACATGTCTTGGTGTTGTAACTATTTATGCCCTGGAAAATGGGATTATTATCGTTTACAGTATTAAACAGTATGTATTCATTGCACATGATGACCCCCGTGTACCAGGGGCTTGCACTAAGTTAAAACAACTATGTAATAGATAATTTAACATGTAAGAGTATTTTAATATAAGCATTTAAAAACTTGCTTTGCATGCAGAAATATAGTGTGCCTTTCCGTTTAAGAGGCTCAGTGCCCTTATATATTTATTGAATTAAACTACATGAGGAGAAGTAAGGAGAAAATCTATATACATTTTACCCAAAGAGCTCACCTATCTAGATTCATGAGTTTTCCAAGAAACCAAAGTGCTCTATTGCCTTAAAATAAATGAAAAGAATAAGAGCAATAAGCTCTTGAATAATCCTAAAAACTATCCATGATGATGAAAAGGGATATGAGTCAGCCTAACTGTGCACTCTTTGTAATACTAATTAATATGACTCCTTTGGGAACTGTTTAAGATTTTAAAAAAATTTTTTTTTATTATGAGATCTTTCAAGCACAGAGAAAAATGTTAGAGAATCTAACAGAAGTGTGCATTCTGCAACCAGCTGTATCACGTTTTAAGATGAAATATGCATGTTCATGTATATTATACATAAAGAAAGAACTCCTTGCAGAAAGAGTTGAGGCCCTCTTTGTGGCTGACACACCTGCCTCGCCTTGGTGAGGTTAAGTGACTCATCTAACTAACTCTGTTTGTATCTACCATCATTCCTCATTTCCATGTAGGCGCTGACGTACAAAAAGGCAAATATTGGGATACCCCATTACACGCTGCTGCTCAACAGTCCTGTATAGAAATTATAAACTTACTGCTAGAATTTGGAGCGGACGTCAATGCCAGAAACACAGAGCTTCTGAGACCTGTCGACGTAGCGACCTCTAGCAGTTTGGTGGAAAGATTACTGCTTCAGCATGAAGGTAAGAAGAATCCATGTGGGCATTAAAAAAGTTTTGTTTGCCTGAAGTAGATGAAATTTAAAGACTTTTTGTTGGCATGTAAAATAACAATGGGGGCTTCCCTGGTGGCGCAGTGGTTGAGAGTCCGCCTGCCGATGCAGGGGACACCGGTTCGTGCCCCGGTCCGGGAGGATCCCACATGCCGCGGAGCGGCTGCGCCCGTGAGCCATGGCCGCTGAGCCTGCGCGTCCGGAGCCTGTGCTCCACAACGGGAGGGGCCACAGCAGTGAGAGGCCCGCGTACCGCAAAAAAATAAAAATAAAATAACAATGGCATAACATTTGGAATATTTTTTGAAAGAAGGTAATTTTTGACCTTGGGCTCCACCTGTAAAGAGGGATCATCTTGATTTCCTTTGTGCTCATCTTACCTAGATTCTATGTTCATTTGGTTAATGTTAACTATGTTAAGTTAAACATAGTGTTTCTTTTGACAATAAACAATATGTAATTCTGTTTAATATTTTAATAAATATTTGGAAACATGCCCCATTTTATAAGGGCATGCATTATCTATAACGTGTTATAGAAACATAATCATGAAGTCTTTTTGTTCTAAAACAGAAATTCTAAAGCCTGGTCCAGACACTGTAGTAAAACTTGCTATGTCTTAAATAGTAAACCTAATCTGAGAAAAAAATAATTTTAAAAATTCCCCTTTTAGTGCATAACACTTCTTGGGGCTTTTGATTTATATCTCCTTCTAAAAGCAGAAGTTTTTTGGAGGTTTACATGCAACAATAATTTCATAAGCCTGAAGATTATAATGTTTTAAAGAACATGCATGGGCATAGACTATACCTCAATTATAATAAAGTGTTATAAATAAAAGCATTACAAGTGCTTATATAAATTCTCCTGGGATAATGGTCATACTCCCCTAGTTTACTGCAAAGCACTGTAGTTTTTTGTGGTTTGATTTCATGTATGTTACAACATAGAAAACTCCATTTTGATTTTAATGAACAAATACTTTCATGTCTTTTGCAGCTACCCCAAGCTCTCTGTGCCAGCTTTGCAGACTCTGTATCAGAAACTACATTGGAAGACCAAGATTACACCTTATCCCACAGCTCCAGCTGCCAACATTATTGCAGAATTTCTTACAGTATCGATAAGGCAGTAAAATAATTCTAAATGTTTGAAAATCAAAAATTTCTATTTCATCTGCATAGTGTATATTTCATATTAAAATATGCTACAGATAGGGGAAAGAGATATGAGAACACCCCGGAGAAGAAGTGAAATAGCAATTTTAGTTAAAGTGTACTAGTACATACTATTGTTTTATGCATTTTTAGTTTCTGAACTATAGTATGTTTAAAATATCTATATATTACTAGCTATTCCCATATATCCCTTTGTTGATTTAGAAAAAAATGAGAAATTCACCAATTCATTTTTAGAATGAAACAGAGAAATGTGAACCCTTACTAAAAGTATTTGTATATTATATTTTTAAAGGTCTATATTTTTCAAATAATGTGTTAGCTTTTAATTTTTGGCCTCTGTAATTGACTATCTCTGTATTTTTTATATTAATACGAAATATGAGTATGGTTTAGAAAAGAGTAAGTCATAACCTTTTTGAAATAAAGTTGACTCTCATTCAGGAAACCCACCCTGTTAGATGTACACTTGTCCTTGTAATGATTAATTCCGTAAAGAAAGGATAAATTGCCCCTTCCCTGCAAAGATCCCACTGGTCACTTCACCGCTTTAAATGGACCTATTTCAGAAACTGGTAGGACTAAAATGGTCGCTACTGCCCTCTCACCCTGAGAACTTTGGAACATTACACACCTGCTCAAACCATCTGAAGAGCCTCTCCTTCTCAAGGGTGGCCTCTCCAGGTTTCCCTTCTGTGCCTTTACACGTACCACTCCAGCCTTCCCCCAGTTCAGAGACTGCTGACAGCTGGTGATACCTGGACCCAGGAAGATGAACTTCATATCTAGTTGATAAAGAGGCCCTGGGTCACACTTCAGGGGTCAGGGCAGTCCAAGGCTATAGAAAATGGAAGAAGAAAAATGCCTTAACTTGTGGGGTTTTCAAAAAAAGGGACAAGGGGGTACCACTTAGCAAATGTAGAAAACTCAGAAAATGTACGCTATCTGTGGACCTTCATTGTGGTGTTCCTAACCCTTCTTACACAAAGCAAGGGTTCTGCATAGACTGTACTGCAAGGGAATGCGGTACGCCAGAAGGTATTAGTGTAGCGGTGTCCCCTGCAGGCGTTTATTCTCTTCTGCTTCACTGTACTTGAGTGCGATGTAAAACATAACTTAAAAAATTAAATAAAAATTTTTAAAAAGCCTTTGTGCCTTCTTTGTAATTTAGACTATATTTGAGTTTATTATGGATTTAGAAATAAGATAATCAAGATACTTATAACACTGTGTAAACTAGAAGAAAATGATGAGTTTTATATTATAAATTTATCAAATTTTGATAAAATATTTTGACGACCCAGGGGCCTAGTAACTTAGTTCTTGTTTGACTTTCAGAGACCCATGGGAAATAAACTATTATTGTATGTAACCCCAAAGTTACTAAGATTTGCATTTTTTAAAAATCATTTTAGATTTTCGAAAGTAGAAATAAGGCTGTAGCATGTTTGTTTAAAAAATGTCTTCTATGTGGGTAGAGACTTTTAACTTAGTCTGTTTTACAAAATATCTCAGTTTAATAAATTTGTAGTATCCTCAGAAGAATATGCATTTAACTGTTGTTTTATTATAGAGTAACCCTATTAAGTATAATCATGTATTAAAACTGCTTTTATAAAAGTTTTCTACTAGCACTTTCCCTGAGCTAGAGGTCATCTTGGAGTATAAGAGTAATGCAGGGCATCCCTCTTAATTGATCTTGTGCCAATAAGAGAAGTAAATAGCAAATATTAAAATAAAAATTGACACTTGAAAATTTTAGTATGCTGGTACCTTGTATCTTAGCTTGAGTACAATTGTCTTATCAAAGATGTATTCTAATTTAAATATATCATATTTGTTAATATATTAAAGTGGGATGTTTATCCCTGGAATAAAGCACTTTTTTTTCCTCTTCTAATTAGTATTTGATTTTATAATGGAAGATAATGGGAGAATATGACTCAATTGCCCTACCTTTGTTTACCACTGGTTTTCAAATCACTGTATCACAGGCAGTGAGAGTAGGATGGTGCAGATTGAAAATTATACCTTGAAGGTCCTCTAATCCAAATCTTATAATATATATGTCTGTAAAGGTGCAAGGATAACATTCCACAAAGACAAAGACAAAAGAAAAAAAGACTACAGATCTTCCTATACTTAGTATGAGGTTACCTCCTGATCAACCCACCTTAAGTTGAAAATACCGTATGTTGAAAATGCATTTAATACACCTTCCCCACAGAACATCAGAGCTCAGCCTGGCCCACGATGGTAAAGTCAAAAAACTGTTAGGTCAAGGACCGCCTGTATTTGATATGAGATTAAAGAAATATAGTGAAATAAATACTGGAGTAAAGCACTGTTGAACACACTTATTTTGTAGGAAAACGTATTTAATTTCTATGATTGTTGTAACCACAGAGTATATTTGATGTTTCTGAGTCAGTAAACGGAAACACAGTGTAAAAGGATGGCCTCTTCTGAAAAGGTCTAAATGTATCCATCGTGTTTCCCTGGATGGCCCTGAACCCAGATGACTGGTTCTCCATTTACGAACAACTTAAAACAGTATCCTCTCCTCTGGGTTATTCCCACTTTTTCACTCTAATTTCTCTACTTTTCTATTCTTTATAATTGGTTTATTTTAAGGTTTGCCCTCTCTCTTAAAAACCTTAATAATCATTCTCAGTCTTTTTCAGGAGGAAAATTTATTCAGAAAATTCAGGCCTTGCTACCTTTCCATCTGCTCTAGGATTTCAACAAAAAGGGGTGCACTCCAGAGAATATAAACGACCTAAATACATAAAACAAAACATCTCCTGGAATTGCTATGCTAGATGGAAATATTCACTCTGTGTCATACAAGCACAACTGATTAGGTCCGGTTGCTAGAAATAGGAGATTTTAGTGTTTCTGAGCCCAAACACGAACAGATCAGGCTGGCGAATCGTCCGCCAGACAATGAAGGTTCCCAAAGGCTCAAGGAAGGAAAGGCTGGGGTTCTGGGGGGCACAGGACTTGATATCAACCAGGAGAGGATCCGCTGTATGCGGGGGATTAGAAGTGAGTCCGCATGCTCACGGTCAGGACAGCTCCCACCACGGGAAGAATGTTTCCCTTCCGCAGGGCTCTGCAAAATCCTCCCACGTGAGGAGTGTAGGCGGAGAATCTACGAAACGTGAGGAAAGAAAGAACAGGGTTACTTCCCTGCAGGAATAGCTGGGCTGGAGGGCAGGAGAGGCCCTCGAACTTCCTTTATCCTGGTGCCTGCCTCCTGCATTAGACCAAAGGGATATGAGGATATATGTATACGTATAGCTGATTCATGTTGTTATAAAGCAGAAACTAACACACCATTGTAAAGCAATTATACTCCCATAAAGATGTGAAAAAAAAACATCAACGAAGGGATAAAGATGTGGAGAAAACCCTGTTTCCGATCTTCCCTTACCATAGACAAGAGAGAATTAGCACCTTACACCAGACTTTTAAAAAGAAAAGTTTGGGGTTTTGTGGGGGGTGGTTTTCAGAGTAGAAGCGTGCTGTGGACATGGAAGGAGCCATGACTTCATCTCTCCGTGTATTATTCTTGTGCCCGAGGCAGGATCCTTAGTTTTTGCCCTTTCCTCAAAATGGGCAAGCTAGGGGCTTCCCTGGTGGCGCAGTGGTTGAGAGTCCGCCTGCCGATGCAGGGGACACGGGTTCGTGCCCCGGTCCGGGAAGATCCCACGCGCCGCGGAGCGGCTGGGCCCGTGAGCCATGGCCGCTGAGCCTGCGCGTCCGGAGCCTGTGCTCCGCAACGGGAGAGGCCACAGCAGTGAGAGGCCCGCGTACCGCAAAAATAAATAAATAAATAAAATTTTTTAAAAAAAAGGGACCTCACAAGATTTCTTCTTGATTTGTGTATGCAGAGGAAAGTTACGTGGTCACCACAGCCACATATGCTAGTTTTAGTAACACTGAGCTGAGCTCTGCTCAGAGCCCTACACTCAGATGGCCCCATGCTTAGCTTAATGGTGGTCTTGAAATGCTTAAGTTTTGAACAACGGGCCCATTTTTATTTCGCACTGTGCCCTGAAAATCATGTACCTGTTCCGATTCTGCTGTGACCCTCTAAACACACCAGTGAGTACCATCCATCTGGAGGGGATTCCTCCTCTCTGGGTAAGTCACACGGAGCTTTCTCAGGTAATTCCTTTGCCCCATTAAAAGAACTAGAGGGAGAACCTGAGGTCTCTTTTCAAATATCACCTCAATATGGACATAGTCTAAGTAGAAGGACGTGGCTCAGTAGGAGGCCGGAGTGAACTTTCTGTCTGATTCCAGAATCAGGGAGACCTCCCCCACCTCCCCATGGGCAGAAGCAGGCGGGGGCAGGTTACGTCCATAACAGCACAGATGTCCCTGGTTGAGCAGAGCACAGTAGGTGCTCACCCTCTGCATCCCCCCAACTCCAGCGTGGAAGAGAGGTGTGGTGTTGAGAAATCAAAACCGAGGCCACAGTTTGAAAATGCCCCGAGACCAAGTACCCGTAGCCACTTAACTAAAACTTGAACTCTCCAGACTTGCCCAAATGCTGATGCTGACCTGAAATAAACTTTAAGCTTGCTCCCTGTCGGTGTGACCTTACAGCTTCCTAGCTAGTTGGCTACC
The DNA here is from genome assembly GCF_003676395.1 of Aethalodelphis obliquidens. Classification (NCBI taxonomy): domain Eukaryota; kingdom Metazoa; phylum Chordata; class Mammalia; order Artiodactyla; family Delphinidae; genus Aethalodelphis; species Aethalodelphis obliquidens. Next base: position 5,591,914 of record NW_020837969.1, read on the forward strand.
TGTGAGTGAGCTTATACAATGAGAAGGAGTGTACGTTTCCAGTAACCAATCACAATAGAAAAGAGTGCACCGTCGCCCCTTAGTATCTGTGGCGGATCTGGTTCCAGTCCCCCTGGAATGCCTGAGGATGCCAAAATCCCGGGCTGCTCGAGTTCCTTATAAAAAATGGCGTGGTACTTGCTTATAACCGATGGACACCCTACTGTATACTTTAACTCATCTCTAGATTACTTATAATTCCTAACACCACGTAAATGCTATGTAAACAGGTGCTGGCAGGAGGTAAATTCAAGTTTTGCCTTTTGGAACTTTCTGGAATGATTTTTTCTAATATTTTCTATCTGAGATAGGTTAGATCCACAGATGTGGAACCCACGGGGCCAGAGGGCTGAAGGTCCTCACACGTTTACACTTTATAAACTGCGCTGTAATTGCCGAAAGCCAGCTTCTAGGCACTTTCTGTGGGAAGTCTCCCTGTCTGACATTGGCTTCTCAATCAACAAAATACTCATCTCAAGTAAAGCTCTTCTGAATTTTCTCATGTTGACATAGGTCAACAACAGTTACTGACTGCAAGGGCTGTTTGGCTTGCGCAAAAGTTGGCTGGGTCTTAGAGGATGACTGTGGATTAGTGAACTTGTTCAGGAGGTAACTTCAGTTATAGCTGCTTTTCCATTTGAGGTATTGTAACTGAAAGCGGGGTCCGGCTGCTCGCCGCTCCAAAGCCAGTGAAGACGCCAGGCTGGTGGAAAGTTTGCTTTATTTTGGGTGCCGGTAACCAAGGCGGGGAGGGGAGGGCGGACTCGTGTCCAAAGGTCAGCTCCCCCCAGTGGCAACCAGTGGGCAAGTGCTTTTATGGGCAGAGAGAGGGGGCTGCCTGCAGAAAGAGCACAGGCAGCTCTGACGGTCATCTTGAAATTGGTCATCTTGATTGTTTTAAGTACAGTTAATCTTCGGTTCCAGGGTTGGTTTGTTTCCATTTCTTGAGGCCAGTTCTCGGAATGCGGCAGCTTATGTCATGGCTACAGCCTGGTCACCACGTAGTTAACTTCCCCACCTGGTGTGGGTTTCGGTATCTGTAAGACAGCTCACAGGGCACGGCTCAGAATATGATCTATAGCCCTTGAGAAGGAACTAAAGGTCCTTCATTATGCTTAATGACTAAACTAGTATTATTTGGTCTCCTTTGCCATTGTTTCTGTATTTCCTCACTTCTCTGATTAAACTTATTCTTTGGCTATAGTTTTTCCACAGGCAAAGGGCAGGCGGAGGACCTGGGGGACAAGGACCATAGGGTGCTGCTCTGTTTCAGTATCTTTACTGGAATAAATCGTCACAACCCCTAGCAGCTGTTATGCTGCTACTGATCTGCAAAGTGTTTTTTCTCCTCTCTAACAGCCTGCAAGAACCACAGAAAGCCGCCTGCTTTTTTTGAGCAGGACAATAGTGCACGTTCATCCTCCTGCCGCAGGTCAAATCAATTTTCTGGCTCTCTGCCACGAGATCAGCAGAGGCTTTTGAGTGTCGTATCATCCCACAGAATACCCGGCTGGTCCACTGTATTCGTGATACCGTGGATCCAGTGAACGGGAGTAGCAGGTTCTTTAGCTGCCCTGGTAACATGTAGATGAGCTACTCCGAGTATGAAGCAATGTATGATTCAGCAGGAAAACAGAGTAACTCCACGAATTCAACAAGAATTTAAGATAAGGAAACGGTCAAACGGAACAAAAATGAGACCATCAAACGAAGAGAGATAGCCCCCTAGGGCTGGAGAGCAAAGGCAAGGAACAGGGGTTCTGAGAGTCTAGAACTTGAAGGGAAAGCCCTGCAGACCTTTGCAGGGGCAGCGTATATACAGCAGATGCTGATGCTTAAGGGGCTCAGAGGAGCGGTCCTAGAGTAAAACCTGGGGCTTGGAGTTCTGAGCGCTTCTCAGTGGTCGCTGAAACCTCTGAGGGAGTACGATGAAACCTGCTCCGGGAATGGAAAACAAAAAACAAAAAGCAAAAAAACAAAACAAACAAAAAACCCAACCTGGACGGTGGCACCAACTGCCCCTGCCCGCCGGAGCCTTGTTGCCATGGCAACCTTCATCCAAACAGCCCTTCTCCTTTCCTCTGGTCTCCTGGTTCCTCTCTAGTGCCTCCTAGTGGCAGGATTTAATACAACTCAGCAAAGCAGAAACTACAGGGCCGAGTTCCAGCTCCATGGGGCAGAACCTAGAAGGGTGTATTTGAAACAGAGACCTATTTGCTTCACAATTGGCACATTTGCTACAGGAAAAAATTCTAACTCCTCAGCAAGACTGTTCTCAGTCAAGCCCCAATCTATAGCCTTAACTTACCTCTCTAGCCATCATCACCGAAATCTTAGGGTAGCCCCACATGCCAAAGCCTAAACACTTCCTCTGACCTTAATGGGTTATTTGTTATTCCTTAAAACTCATAAAAAACTATCATATCATAGATCATGTCTGCTTCTGCTCACGCTAGTAACTCTGTGTGGAAGTGTCCCCTCCCCTCTTCATTCCACAGATTTCCATGATCGTCTTAGAAATATCATTTAAACTTACTGAGCCCTATGTGTGTACACTGTTCCAGGCTCTTCACTCATTTAACTTAATTTAATCCTTCAACACAACCCTGTGAGGTATATCCTATTTATTTCCATCTTTTACAAATAAATGTGGTTAAATAACTTGCCCAAAGTCACATAACTAATAAAAAATAGACCTGCTGCTCCAAAGCCTCTGCCTTAACCAGTTCAAAATACCGCCTTATAAGATTCACATCAAAGGTCACCTCCTCTGAGAGGACTCCTACACTCCCTCAGGCCAAATTATTTGCTTCCTCCCTGATACTAATATATTTTTACCATGGCAGAGCTTTTCAGGGTGCGTGATCTTTTTTCAGGTATTTATATCTCTGTACCTTCTATAAATAATCTAGTGCACAGTTGCCCAATAGATCTTCCTGCAGTGATACTGTGGTATCTGTGTTGTACAGTGTGGTGGCCACAAGCCCCATGTGGCTACTGAGCAGTTGAAATGTACACAGTGTTACTCACTTTATTTTATTGAAATTTATTTAAAATTCAATTGGAATAGCCACGTGGGGCTAGTGGCTACCATATTGAATAGTGAAGACCTAGTGCATAGCAAAGCACCGAATAATAATTCCTCAAAAAAAAAGGTCACCAAGTGAATGGATCATCCGTGAAAGACACATTGGGCAAAGTAAAAACACTTGTAGAGCTCCGTTTTTGTTTTTCTTTTTCACCACATACAGACTCACATTGGTTTACTTGATTAATAAACATGTCTATGAATACACATTCAACAAAATATTATATAGCTCCACTCTCAAGACCTAGCCCATAGTTTATGTTGCACAATAATGTGTATTACGAACCACATTTTTTTTTTTTACTGTAAGACTTTTTAAAGGATGTTAACAACTCTGCTGTGTAAATATTTAATTTACAATTGTCTGTCCCTGCTCTGCAATCCTTTTTTTTCCCCCTCTGTACTGTTCACTGATAAATCCCAAGTGACTAGCTCAGGGTCTAGTAGGGACTCAATAAATATTTTTCGAATGAATGAATGAATCATGCCTACTGGGGCATCTTTGTGAAGTGTGAAAATCGAATTTACAAATCGCTTTCGAATATGTAATTTTTATGAACGCAGCGTAATAATTAAGGAAATAGGTACGTTAAATTTTGTAGCCATTAAGCATCTATTCATTTTAATTTTGAAGATTTTTTTCATTGGCATTTTGGAACAAAACCCTATCGTTTCCAATTTCCAAACAAAAACTGTCTTTGTCCTCTGAAAGGTCCTCACAACCTCCTCCAAATGCTTGACTGAAACTAGGCCTTCGACGGGGCAGAAACCACGATATTCAAAATGTCCATTTCTAAGGGAGGGCCCTAATCGGTTATTCTTCACACCAATTAAAACGGAGATTGAAAGCTCCGCCCAAGGCTTAAGCTCCCGGAACCGAGTCCTCAGTGAGGCCAGGGAAGCGCGTCCGCCAACCCGGAGCCGCAGGACCCCAAACTGGAGGACCCGCGAGGCCCAGGGCGCCCGCGCCGAAGCCCCAGCCCCACCGAAGCCCCGCCCCGCCGAGGCCCCGCCCCCGGTGCTGCCATAGAAACCCAGAAAGCGCCATGGCTGCCGCCGGTCTGGGAGGAGAGCTTTTGACACTGCCGACGGTACCCAAGTCACCGTCACTTGCGCCACGTCCAGCCGCTCCCATGCGAGGGAGACCTAAGAAGTGTCTGGTCTATCCGCATCCCCCGAAGAGGTCCCGCGTGTCTCCGTCGGTTCTGCGCTGGCTCCAGGGCCTGGATCTCAGCTTCTTCCCCAGAAACATCAACAGGTGCTGGAGCAGGGCCGGCCCCCGCCGCCTGGCGGGAGCCTCGGTCGGAGCAGAGCAGCCCCGGGGTCCGCGCAGGGGCTTTCTCCTGGGATTGCCCCCGCCCACTCACCACACACACACACACACACACACACACACACACCCCTTGCTTTCTTAGGGAGCTGACCTAAAAAAAATAGAATGGAGCATTTCACTCAATCGGTCAATCAGTCAATCAATCATTACATAGACTTGAGCTAATACAGACTGCTTTGGTGACTACAAAAAAAGTAAAAGAGTCCAGGCTCTTTCTTCAGAGACACTAGACATTAATACTAATGGCAGTTAATATTTGCTCTGGGCGTGCAAACTAAATTCCATAAAAATAATGACTTTGTTGCAGGCAAGGACTCTGGTTTACTAATTTCGGTATTCCTCAAGAAAGACACGCCTGAAAATTTCAGTGTACCTAGGTATCACATGGGCATCTTGTTAAAATGCAGGTCCGATACAAATGAATAGTTTGGGGTTCATAAAAAGAACACCATGGCCTTTGGTGTGTGTCATCTTACCCAAAGGTTATTCCATAGCAGGTCCTCCTTGGAGCAATGGTACAACATTCTGTAAGTTGCTGCCAGTATAGTATATTAAATTGGTGTTAATGAACCATAATCACAAACTGTGTAAGTAACTGCATTTTATTTCCTTATTTTTATGGATCAGGGATTTTTCAAATGGCTTCCTGATAGCAGAAATATTCACTGTACACTACCCCTGGGACCTTAAATTGTCATCCTTTAAAAACGGAACGTCTTTAAAAGTCAAGTTGGATAACTGGGCGCAGTTGGAAAAGGTAAATTAGCAACCAATGACACTTTTAACTGTTGAAAAGTTTATGTTTGAAGAGGTGTATTCTTGAGGTCGTGGATTTCTCTGTATATGCGTGTGTGGCCGTGTTTTAGGACGCAATGCAGCTGGGTAGGCAGCTTGTTTCCTTGTATTGAAAAGAAGGTTATTAAAGTTTATGTCATGAGTCACCTGTGAAACTGAGCATACTCATTTCAAATTGGAGCGGGATATAATGGTTGATTCTCTTGCTGAGTAATAATAACTTAATTAACATGTTAAACCTCAAAATATTAGTTGAGGATTAAAGGGGGATTAAAGTGAATTCACAGTAATTGGAGATTTTTATAGAACTTCTTATGGTGAAAGTATTCTCTTTCTACTATTACAGTTCCTGGCGAGAAAAAAACTTAGATTACCTAAAGAACTAATCCACGGAACAATTCATTGTAAAGCCGGAGTACCTGAAATACTGATACAGGAGGTGTACACCTTGTTAACACATCGAGAGTGAGTTATTTGGAATTTTCTAGTAATATAATATGAAACTTTTGATAATATAAATCTTATTACTAAAATGGGGCTTGTCAACAATATTTTTTTATTTCCAGAGTTAAAAGTATCCAGGATGACCTTGTGAATTTCACAGACTACAGTTACCAGATGCAGTTGCCCCTGGTCTCCAGATCGACAGCTTCAAAGTCTATTAAAGATAACATTAGGTTATCAGAATTAATAGGCAATCCGAACAAGCTCAATCATGAACGTAAAGGAGAGTTCCTCCTCCTTTTACAAATGTTGCAAAGAAAATTGAGCAGAAAACTGAATCCAGGTAAGTTTTCTTGGAAATAGTCAACTGGGTTCTTCCAAGCTTAAGAAGGCTTTTCTTGAGCACAGATGAAAGAAAAGCCTGCCACTGTGCCCTGATTCGTAGATTTGTTGTAATTTCATCTACTGTGACTTTTATTGTTATTAATTCAGTCATACTTATTACCATATATGTATTCATATCTATCATATTATTTTGTGCTTTTAATTTGTTCTCTGTTTCTTGTTTTTGTCTTACCTATTTTTCTTCTTCTTTTGGACTGAACTTTTATCCAAAGACGTTTTTCCTCCCTACTAATTTGGAAAATTATAAATTTCTATTCTCTTTAGTGCTACGCTAGAAACTTTAACATGCATATTTATCTTAGTCTAAGAGTAATATCTTTATTCTCTTCCTCAAACTGTAAGGACCTTACAACACTAGGACACTGACCAATCCCTACCAGCCCCCTCCCCACTTCAGTTCTTTTGTTCAGCATTTTCGTTTTGTCAAGTTATTTTTTTAACACTGCAAAATCAGATATCATTATTTTTTATACCGAATACTTGCTTACATTTAATCTGTCTCACTATTACTTCCACTCACTGGGTCTTGTCGGAATTCCTGGATCGAAACACAACCATTCCATTTAGTCATCAGTTTAAATGTCCATCTTAGTGCAGAGCTAACCTCTCTCTCTGCTGTCTTCTTTGGAACACATGTTCTCTTTAGCCATGGACATACCTCAACACTTTCGATTCTTGAACTGAATTCTGTTATCACCGGTGTTGATTTTTGAGAATGCTGATTTTAAGCTGCCCAATAATTAATTGTGATAATCACAGTTCTGGGAATGACCAGGGTGGTGTTTAAGCATAAACAGGGCATGGCTGATGAGCAGAAATGACCTTAGACACGTCTTCCAGCCTCGGTGAGGGTGAGCTGCTGAGGAGTAGGTGATCTTTAGAAGCACAGTGAAGCTGATGCCCAAGTGCTGCAGTTGATAGAATTAGTTAATAAGACATACGGGAAACATGGAAAGTAATTTTGTCACTATTTTTACAGTATAAAAATGTTTGCAAAATGAAATAGATACTGTATGGTTTTACTTATATGAAATATAAAAACATGTAAAGCTAACCTATGATGATAGAAGTCAAGACAGAGTTTTAGTTTTAGGGTACTGTATGGGAGAGACAAGAAGGGATTTTGGGGTGCTAGCACTATACTATTTCTGGATCTGGGTGATGGCATCCCAGGTATGTATTCACTCCAAAAATTCATCTGTAAACATAAACAAAATTCATCTGTAAACATAAACAAAATTCAACTGTAAACATACGATTTGTTCATTTTTCTGTACATATATTACTATTGAATGAAAGCTTATTGGGACTTCCAGTGGTTAAGACTCCGTGCTTCCAATGCAGGGGCGTGGGTTCAATCCCTGGTGAGGGAAATAAGATCCCACATGCTGTGTGGCCAAAATATTTTTTAAAAATAAAATTAAAAATAAATTGGCTGAATTAAAGAAAAAAAAGCTTAACAAAAGACTAATAGGAACATAGGGATACTGTCTTTAAAGTAATTTTTTTTTTTTTCTTTTTTTTGCGGTACGCGGGCCTCTCTCTGTTGTGGCCTCTCCCGTTGCGGAGCACAGGCTCCGGACGTGCAGGCTCAGCGGCCATGGCTCACGGGCCCAGCCACTCCGCGGCATGTGGGATCTTCCCAGACCGGGGCACGAACCCGTGTACCCTGCATCGGCAGGCGGACTCTCAACCACTGCGCCACCAGGGAAGCCCTAAAGTAACTTTTTTAAAGCAACTATTTTGTGCATCAGAGATGTGAACCATGGTGGAGAGGGTTATTAACCTACATATCCACACTGCTCTCAGGAATATGATACAACAGATGTCTAAATAATTTGCTTAATTTCAAATTGTGGTGTCGTACTTTGACCATGGCCATAGTGAATTTTTAAGAAAGAATTTTTGTTTACATTTTATAGAATGGTTTGAGGTCAAACCAACACTGGGAGAATCGACTTTCAGTCATGGTCCTGCCCAAGCCTGTGGGTGCAAATGTAATTCAGTCGTTTCGAAGGAAAGAGTTGCTCCTGTGTGTAAGTTTTTTAAAAGTTTTTCCACTTGTTAAAAATGATGTTTTGGGGTTTTATTGTTTGTTTAAAATTTCAAAATAGTTAAAATGTTGGTCTAGGCGTTCAGTCTAGGACGTTGCGGTAGGTTGATGTGTGTGCTTTTGGATAGGTGGCGGGAGCATGCTGTCCGCTAAGAACCAGTCACAACAGGGGAAAATCCCAGGCCAGCGCTGCCCCGCCTGCTACTATAGGAGCCATTTCAATTCCGATTTCAGCTTAAAAAAGTGCGCCTGAAACAGGGGAAGCTCGTTGGCAGAGCTCAAAACTCAATCCTGTAGCAGCTGGATGATGAATCAGTCCTAAGGCAGATACAGACAACCTGCACACCTAGACTTCCCCATCACCTGTTTTACAAGAAGCCACGAGTTTAAATCCTGTTAATTCAGAAAGCACTTAATACCAAAGCAAACTGTAGCCAAACAAGGGCCAAAGTCAGCCTCTGCCTGACTTTTTGGTGCAGCCTGCAAGTTAAGAATGGTTCTTACATGTTTAAATGGTTGACAACATACACCAAAATTGCACATAATGGTACTGAAATCACAGCCTGTTCATCTGAGAAGCTTCTAATTATCAAAGAGAGTGGGAACAATTAATTGTAAGAAAGGTTACCTTTTTTTTTTTAACACTTAAGTCCCTCTCTTTGTTTACCTAAATCTAGCATCTAGCAAAATAGCGCGCCAAGGGAATGTAGATTTCTTAGTTGCCACTGGCCCCTCATGTTAGAACTGAGTCACCTAAAGAGTCTGAGTGGCCGGCTTGGATGCCTCAGTGCAGAATTCTAGAAACCGAATTCTGAATTCTGCGTAGTTGCCAAATCTAAGCACTATTAAAACCGCGGCACTGTTGCCTCACCTGCTTTCTGAAGCAACATCTAAAAATAGTTGAGTCATATTCAGGATCAGAGGCACCAAAATAAGCCCTGGGTATTTTTAGGCTCCACCGATGACTTTTGGAGATGGTGGCATTCAGGTTTTGTATTTCCGACTACTGTCATGCATGCTTTAAATATTCTGTTTACCAGGCATTTAGACTAACCTGTGCTCAGCCTGTTGCCACTCGTTCTGCATATGTCTGGTATGTTAGAAACACAGATGGTCGTATACAATATTTAGTAACCACAAATGGATTTTAATGTTGTTTATTTAAATATTACACCAAATACAGGTAATGGTGGCAATCCACTTAAAGAAATTCACATGAAGCGAGCTGGAAAACGTTCTTCTGACTCTATGAAACCTATCAGATCAGAAGCATGGAAAGGGGACCCAGAAAAGCACCTGTCTGATGGGCTTTGAAGAAGCGATGCCACCACCTCTTGCCACTCTAAAGGGATACCGTCACCTAGTCTTGGATATATGTCAATAATAAGTAAATTAAAGGGGTGTCTTATCTATAGTTGGGCTGAAGAACGTATTTTTTAATTCAATTCAACAACCATTTATTCAACACCTGCACCTAGTAGTGTTGAAAATACAAAATCAGTTTAATTAGTATAGAATGAACAAAAATAATTTTAAAGGTACAGTTAAACATAATTCACCAAGACGGATGAGAATTCTTTCTCATAAGTTTTGTAAGAATGGCGAATCTACTTTGTGATACGTTTTCCTCACTAGAAAGAGAAGAGCCATGCTACGAATATGCCTGATAGTATTTATTTACACGTCATGTTCATCAACAAAATTTATTCTGAATGATTATTACTGTTATACATAGAAAATCTTGCCCACTTCCATAAATAACTTTACTTAAGCCATCAAAAAAAATAGTCATCTTTCCTGTTGATACTGAGTTGTGGGGAAGGAAAATCATGGTTTACTTGGTGTTTAGCAAACAATTCAGTTTGATTTTAAAAAATGCCTCCTGCTTGCTGCCATGCCCCATATTTTTACTGAAGGGAGACAGAAGCAGTGATATACTGACAGACTGATGATCGTTCATATATTCTCGGTAATTTAAAATTCATATTTGGAAAATTTCCTTCAAGTGGAATTATTCACGTTTTTATGCTATCTCATTAATAGTGTCATTTGACTTCCAAGATGAGTATTACTAATGCTGAATCCCATGATATGCTTGTCAATTTCCAACAAAACTCTATTCGTCTTTCTGCATTTTTGAAGCCTTAGAGAGTTTAATTCGGATTTCTACCTCCAGAGACTTCCTTGTTTAATCTTACCCTTCTGGATAGGTAACATTTAGTAAAAGAAATTAACGAGAGCCCTGATGAAATCGATGACTTCTTGGGAAAGGTTTAGAAAATTATGAGAATAATTTTTAAACCATAAAATATAGTTCCTTAGGAAAGGATTTTAGAAACAAGTCTTCTGAAGCTCAGCTAGAGAAACGTCCAGAGAAAAGGATTAGATTTGGATAAACAGTCAAATAATAGGTTTCTTTATTCTCTTGACTCTGTTCAATCTCCTGAAAAAGCTACTCACTCATGGCCTGACCCTGGTTAAGTTCCCAAGACCCCTGTGGGACCTACGGAGAGTTTTGAAAATACAGGAGAGTCTGGAAGCTTCATATCATAGTGACTAAGGACATGAAGGAAGTGGGGATATGGTGAAAGTAGGTAACGTCAAGAGCTTCTTAAGATGAGTTGTGTCAACAGAAGCCAACACTTCAGGCAAATCTAAGGAAGGTCATTTTCTTCACAAAGATCTTTGACAGAAGGAAGCAGTGAACTATTCTCAGAGCTACAGCAGCCCCTACAGGAACAGAACCTTTCAATCGATTGGCAGAATGCTTATCACGGGAATGGAAGCTTCTGTGATATGCTGTTTATATTAATTAGTAAGCCTCTTTTTTCTCTCTTTTATACTAATTCTCTCTTCTATACTAATTCTCTCTTGTATACTAAACACTGTAGTCAGTGTTTCTTACAAGTGGAGAATCACCCTCCTGAACAGCCCAATCACATGATTTTTCTAGGTCTCTAAGCAGGGTCATAACCCAGATGGACAGCGCAGCCCTTCATACCTCTGATGACTTTAACCCAGAATTTAGCGAGAGATGGTGTCCTCTCACTGGTGGTTCTAGGGACAAGACTGATGTTCATCTTAGCAGTTAACTGTGTCATATCTGGCTTTAACTGCAGTATTTATTAAAATCATTGTCAAATGAGACTTCTTTCATAAAAGCATACTTAAACTTGCAAAATAATTTGTCCACATTATCAGTAATGTCCACATTATCAGACACCTTCAAATAAAAACAAGTTCATGTTCTTCGTTTGGGTTTTCACGCATACTAAATATAACAATGAAATTTAACTTTATAAATTTGTAAAACTTTTGTTTTTCATATTAAGACACATACAGATCAACATAGTCAATGACATTTTATGAAGAATTAATAGTCATAGTATTAAGGTATAGAACATTGTTAAAGTCAAGGAATAACAGAATTGCATTTGAATCAATCAAATTTAGGCTTTAGACAAATACTGGGTTATACCTCAATGGTCTTCATGTGCTAAAGAGTTGTAAGATCTTTTTCATACTTTATACATTAAAATATTATTTCTTGCATTCATTAAAAATACAGAAGAATGTAACAACTGTTTATATATGTATAACTTAATACCTTTGAAGTATTTAAAGCACAGATTAGGGTTTTTAATCTATTTTAAAACAAAACAGAATGATAGCAGGATTTAGACTGCCACTTTTTAAGTGAGGAGATTTCAGTGCATATATGCCAATTAATAATACCTCTCACCTAAAAATAAAAAGAAATCTGAATTACACGTATCACTAAGGGTTAAAAAGTACTTCTCAGATACGATTTACATTACCCATTGCATCTCTGAGTTGTATACATTCTCTTCTATAATATTAACTATTTTCTTTATAAAATGGAATTTAAGGCTAAAATGCTTTTTTTGTGGAGTTAGAAGTAGGTCAGTGTCATAGACAGGTACATAATATATATTGTTTTCTGTTTTAAGAAGCTTAAGAAAAATTTTAAAGTATTTTAAATGCAACAAGTTTAAAGATAATAAAAACCACCATTATTCTAGTTATATGAGCTCACTCCCTAATTAGACAAAACACCTGTATTATAAATCTTGTAAAACAGCTTGAGTGTCAAAGTACTATTCCTCCTAGTGTGGATTCATTTCGTAAATTTTGAAGTCAGAATTCTAGTACAATTGAAATACTTTCGTCACGCCTCAGGCTTTTAAAAAATATCGACAGATGCACTATTTTAATAAATATTTTTAAAACTTGAATTTACATAATATATCCCAAATTTCAACTAATATCCTATTTACTTACAGAAATTTATTTGAAACTAATTTTCATCAAATAAATTGTTTATTATAACTATATTATAATGTAACTTGATTAGCGATTATGTGAATATTAAATACCTTAATCAAAATTAATATTCATAAATACCAAATACCTTTTTAAATAGTGAATTATCATCAAATGCAAATTTTCACATAGATTTCACTGCATTTTGTGTTTTTCGCCTCCAATTTTTTTCATGCTTATATAGCCTATTCCTTTATAATTAGACATTTGAGTTTCAGCTGCAGAACTTGGGAATGTTTACTCTTTAAAAAAATAAAACTCAAAAGTACTTTGCGTACCCATTTATTGATATATATTAAACATAACTGAAAACTTTGATTAAATATGAGCTAAAACTAGTGGTTTACTATACATTTTATAGAGGACAATACCAGTGTTTGTTAACTTGAAGATCAGTTGTACACACCTTACATTTCGACACTTCAAGATGTTCAGTCACCCAAACACTCTAAGCGCCTACTGCACGTCAAGCACGACTCTAGGTGTTGCACTATTTTACAAGTTTCAGTGTTTCAACAACAGAATATTTGGTACCTTTCATGCTTTGTGAAAAGTTTATATGCTCCTTTAGATTTGTCAGTCCTTCATAATTTAAATATTACCTTCCTCCCAAATAAGGAGACACCTATTTTTCCTTGAAATTATATAAATATTTTATTTGTTGAAGTTAACAAATAAAATCAACTGTGAGTCCCCACTTCCCACCTCCTCCTCCAGACCTTTGGCTCTTGGACAACAAAGGTTAAAGGTAATACTAACCGGAAAAAGGTCTTTAAAAAAACAATTAAGTGTGAGAAAAACCTTCTGTCAAAATGGGTTGAGTCGTATTCCAGTCCCCAAAGGTGAGAATGGGTTCACCTTTGCCCACATCAGAGCGTCATTCAAGGAGATGGTGGATTTCCCATCTTCAAGGAAAAATACAGGGCCCTGCACAGTGACAGTTAAGGGAAGAGAAGAGGAGATTATGAATTTGCAATATGTTTTTAAACTTCCAGAAACAGACTCACGCGAATAAAAAACCACTGGTGATATTTAAGCAACACTGATAGGAAATTTATAAATAAGAGAAAAATTAGATTCTTTGAATTGCCACCAAATAGAGAAACATTTTAAAATATCTTAACATTATGCCCTGATGTCTTTCAAAATAGAATTTAGTTTTATAATTTGAATTCGTTAATTACAATGGTGCTGTCAGTGGCAATAGGTATTGCTAACCTATTAATTACTACAAAGTTAACATTTATAAAGGCATATATGCCTAATAATGGACTTTAATATACTTCACTCTTTTAATCATACAGCCTACATCAATACAACTGGGAAAATTATTTAAGCCAGAAATTCAACCTGCTCTCCAGAAGATGAAAAATACACTGCTATATATGTGTATATATAATTCAAAGTCCTGTCAACCCTGTGATTTACTAGCATATCTATAATTTAGTTATATCAGCTATTTTGTATGTCGAGGGTAGTTCTGAAGAACTAAATCCAAAAAAACCTTTCAATGTGTATCTCCCAGCTCTTGGAAGGAAAAGCATGATTTTACAAACACAGAATGGAATAAAAACTTACTTCCTTCATTACTTTCTAAAGTTATCAGGTTTTTTATCATGATTTCAAATGATAACAGCTTGTTGTTAGTAAATTATTTCTAGATATTAGGAAATCCATTATATGAAGTAGGCAGCTTCCTATTCACAGGGACTTGAAATTTTAGTTTTAAGCAGAACACACTGATTTTCTGCAGGAACAGAAATATCCTAGGAGGGTAGCCCCCCTCCCGCACCTCTGAATCAGTCATTTGCGCCCTAGTGTATGTAAGATAATGAGTAGATCCTTTCCTAATGTGTGTGTGAGTGCAGAGAGGTTAGCCTGTGGAGTAGGTCATCTGTCTGTCTCAGATGGAGAAAAAGTCCTGAAGAGGAGAAAGAAACAGGAAAGTGTCCACTAGAAGTACATGCAGGGCGGCGAGTGGCACTGAAAATGTATTCTGAAAACTGCATAATGGTTTTTGCTCTTAATCATAAGCTCTTGAATTTACTGCTTTGGTTCTTTATCTCTGAACATAAGTGGATAAGCACGTATACAGCTAAGTGTTCTGTCTGTGGTCTGGAATATATTGCTGTGTCTGAAGACTTAGTTTGTTTCTGGTGTCAAGTCAAGCTATAGTTAGAGCTTACATTAGCAGCAAGATATTTAATTGGAGTGATTATCCCCCCACGTACCTTTCTCCATTGACCTGGCATGTCAGTGTTAGAAATGTAATTAGCTACGTTACATTAGAAATACAAGAGTCCGCTTAGTAAAATGTGAATGTGCCCAAGAGGTGGCGTTCTTTTAGTCCCACCTGGTCTCCATTAGCATTTCACGGGGATTCAGCTTGGTTTACTTCTTGGGGACACCTACAACCGGTCCTGGCTCTGGGATGATGAAGGCTCCTCTATTTTCTGGAGATAATGGCACCCCTGGGTCACACTGGGAGGCTCTGGCATCGTTCACCATCATTACTTTGACTGGGCATGAGGGACCATTCTTTGGGAATTAGCCATCCCTCATGATTGATCCCCGTAATTTTTAACTGCTGAAAAGTTCTGTAAGTCAATGTAAGAATATGCATAATATATCAATGATATATTATACATCTAACAGTTGTTAATTGCTTTCTTTGTGTTTATAAAATACAAATGGAGACTATAAAGTTAAATTTAATCTACTGAGATATAATAATTTGTAACTGTGTTGATTGTTGCTTTGTCTTTCTTATTTAATTTCCCTAAGGATATGATCTATATGTATTTTAAAACATTTGTTACTAAGTATATCTATTATATGAATTGCTTTTAGGATAACAGTACCATGACTATGTCTCTGAATTTATTTCAAGGAGAGGGAAAACATTTATACCAAATATGGAAGCATTGAGGGCAATACTTTCTCACTGGGCCTCAGGTCTCTTTATAGGTACCTACTTTTATTCAGGTTGTGCTTATTTTAAGATCACATTTCAAAAAATAATGACACCAATAAAAATGATGGACATGCACAATTTATGCCTGACATCATGCTGTACCTGGATTTTTAATCCTGTAAAACAAGAGATGTGAATATCAGAATGACTCGGTAGGTTTGACCCGGTCACATAATCTGGTCCAATAATTCCTCTGAGTGGTTCTTCTTTTAGTCTCTTCAGTAAAGTTGCATAAACCATTCTTTGTGAATCAGAAGGGGGTGTATGTGGAGCTTCTTCTGATGATCTATATTTCCAACAGATATTCCATTTTTAGTTTTGCAGAATCACAGGGTTGTTAAGGTTAAATTAGGAAACAGTCCCTGATGATTATTTAGTTCTCCTTTATGAAACATGGCAAATCAACTTTAGACTCAATGTACAGTAAAATGAAGGACTTAAAAAAGGCAGGAAAGGGCGTTGTAAATTATTACTGAATATAGGCTCAACGACACAAGATTCATTATCCTGCCAAGATAAATAATGAGACAACCAAATTGTCAATAAGTCTGTCTGTAATATTAAGTGATACCTTCTGTATCCCAATTTTTATATCAGATTCACTCACCGGTTGATGGATCGTGTGCAAGCTCTCCATGCATCCAATTCCTCAGAAAGGTGTTCGATTTTTATAGGCACTGACACCTTCCGACGTTTCAATAGCTGACTGAAACATGTGAAAAAGACATTAACATCTACCATCCAAGACAAAGACAGCAAAAGAGCAAATGAACTTTAAATAACTGCAATTTCAGGTTTAACAACTGTTGTTCACAAATCTATGTGTATATGTAAATATATACATGTAGGGGGGTGTGTGCGCGTGCAAGTCCCTGGCAGGTCAAAGATATTCAATAAATGTTGGTTGGATGACAGGCCGGGTATTGCTGAGTGACAGCCATGGCCAGCTACGGTGTGGTCCAGTGTGTCTCCGTATTAAAAATGACTCTTAGAAAGCAAGTGGAACAGTAAGAAAAGAATGTCAATTAGCGGAAAGCAATGGAAATGCTGACTTCAATTCTTTAAAGACAAGGATGTGTGAAAAAAAGCAGTGAGACAGTGACAGCAATGATCCATCACATCTGTGTATAGAAAACTGGAAAACAGATACAATTTGTTAATTATGAGGCTGTAGGTAAGGAATTACTAGTCCTAGTTTCCATAAGTTACAAACTCAGTATGTTTTTCAAGGAACTAGTTGGTTGAAATTTAAAAGTAAAAGCTGTTTAGGAGATAAAAAGAAAAAGAACATAAGACCTTACAGCTGATATAAGACTAAAAGTAAGCATTTCTATACTTTATATCTTGTGGTTAACTCTTGCTGGTTTGTCATCATTCTGCTGGGACATGATCAGAATTGGTGAGAAAAAATATATAAATACCCTCCCCCCACACACATACCCCTAACATTTCAGTAATATTATCTCAAATCAGTTGGTAGCTTGTTTTTTTTTCAACCTCAAATTATTGACTTAAAAATTTTTTATTGATAATGTAGCTTGGCTCCAAAACAAATTCTTTAAATCCTATGGTTTCCCTGTCTACAGTTCTGCACTTGGTAGTACTTTGTCTGCCCAGTAGTTTTTGATGATCTACTGTAGATAGAGCACTGTTAAAGAGTGAGGAGAAAAACCCAGGTAACTAGGTGGACAGAGCACTGTGAAAATACCAGAGAAAAGCTTACATGTGTACACGGGGAATCACAAGGGTTTCACTCTGGCTGGAGCAGAGAACACGTAGAAGGACACAGTGGGTGATAAGGATGGAATGTGACTTCTGTGGAATTTCAAAGTAAGACTAAGGATCTAAAATGTTATCTGTTCACTAGTGGGGAGTCTCACCATCAGGGAGGCTAATGCAACTGTTGTAGGGGTGACAGGAGGAGCGGGGGTAGGGTGACTAGAGGAAGGGCTACCACAGGGGACAGTTAGTGAAGACGGTAAGTGTGGGTCCCAGAGAATGAGAAACGTGCGGGTGTGGGAACTTACTGCATAATTGGATGTTGACAGCGAGGAAGAACACCTAACCCTGAACCTGAGCATTTAATTCTGGACGACAGAAGTATAATGACATCATCAGAAGAAAGAGCGAACCCAGGAGGAATAGATGTGAGAAGGAAGATGGCTTTAATTCTGAGCGCACTGAGGTTAGCGAGCTGCGGGGCGTCCAGCCAGGCGCCATACCTGCCTACAGAAGGGTGAGTCGTCCGCACAGAGGTGAGAGGGTGGGTTCTGAGGGACAGAGAACAGGCAGGTCCCGGAGCTCGCGTTCCTCTCTCTGGGATAACACGTTTCTAACCCAGCCACGCTGTCGCAAGTCTCTCCTGCCTTAGGAATAAAATGCCTTCCTTGCATTGGTGATATGTTTTCAAGGGACCATTTTCTCTTTTTCATTACCAAAGTCATATAGAGCTGAACATAGCTCATTAAATAATATTAATTCCGTGTGATACATCCTAGTGTTCTTACAATATATTTTCTAAATATTGTTAAAAGTTACTTTCGAATTGTGGTCATGCTGCCTGCGTAGATCTCTCCTTGAGCGCCCTGACAGCAGGAATCTCTGTGCCCCCTGGTCAGGCCCACAGCTATACCAGACCTCCCCCCAGGGGCACTGGATTTTATTTTCGAGTACGACAAGCTTTAAGCACAATGGCCGATGGTCAGCAAGCTGTGAGAAAACACAGGAGTTTGGCAGGTAGGTTATACCTGAATACAATATGCTTCGCACTTTTGTACTGTAGAGATGGGAAAGCTAAAAGACGCAGTTTTTCATCTTCTTTTGAAAGTAGGGTTACACAGTCCTGGCCAGTGGGTTGTAGATGAACAGCCCTAAGGAAGACTTTCCTTCCTGAATCCAAGGGTCCTGCCCTCTGTGGTCTCCATCCTTTCACCCTTACCACTCCTTCTGCTTCGAATGTAGACCTAATACCCAGAGGGCTGGGAACTACCTGGTAACCTCGGGTCACTCAGGCAAGAGGAAGGAAGCCAAGAATGTCGGAGTTGAAAGTAGCGAAGAATCCAGATCCTTGATGGAATCTGCCCGAGAATGCCTACCTCGAGTGTCTTGACGTAAGACCAGGAACCCTTAGTGTTTAAGCTAGAATTAGGATTTCTATTATTTACACCCCAGTTCACTGCTAATTCATATCGTTTACTGCTGCTCTATTATGAAGCACATGCTTAGTAAATACATGGATGAGTGCAAAATGTATTTGTTGCTTCTATGATGCACTTAGACACTAACCATCTCAGTGAAAGGTACTTCTCTAATTTCACAGTAGAAGAGAACCTGCTCTTACCTCGTGTACTCATAAAGTGCCGGGACGATGCTTTGGTACTGTCTTCTGATAGCCAGCAAAGCACCAACATACCCACATAGTATCAGCAGTTCATTTCGAGCTCTAAAAGAGAATATATTTATTTTGAAAGATTCCGTAACTTGAGGTAAGAACATTGCTCTCATATACAGTTATTCCACTTGTGGCTCTATATTTTGATGGGTGACATTTATAGCAAAATATGCTTAGAAAATTTTCTAAACTTGAAGCTGTTTTATTCATCAGTTAACTCCTATTCAGACATGTACACAATAACATAAATTGTATTTTGAAATAAAAGTCTTTAAGTAATATTTAACTCTGCCTTCTTGTTTTTCTCTCTTCCTTGTCTGTTCCTTCATGTAATTTCTCCCCGAGTGATGCACTGGGTCGGACTGACGGATTCCTGGCATACTGTACAGACTGCAGGGGACGGCAGAGAACACCTCCTGCACACCCAGCTGGGGAAGTTTGCCAAAGTTTCACAGGCTCTGCAGCATCTTTTCCACACGGCATTGCAACAAAAATAGCCCAAAGCCTCTAGTATAAATATATGTGGTCTCGGGATTTTAGTTACATGGATAACAATGTCCTTAAATGATACTTGAATACAAGGATAGTGTCTATTTTTTAATTTCTAGCACTTTCACTCCTTTCCCCAACCTAGTATGCTTTGCACACATGGAGATTTAAGAGATATGACCACTAGACAGACCACCGAGGACATGAGGTCCGGAACCATCCCAAAGCTCCGAATTGGCCCTATTTGAACCAGGTGTGTATGGGTGTGTCTGTGTGTACATACACATAAGACACTAGGTATTAGGAAACGGGACCACTAAGATTCACTATTTGTTCCAAACTACCTCTGTATTTTTACTTAAGGATAACACAAATTAAAATGTAATTTTTCTACACATGCACCTATCTGTCCAAGATGATCTTATTTCCTGATCTGAACACCAAAAACAATACAGCCGGGACCTTCCCTGGTGGCACAGTGGTTAAGAATTCACCTGCCAATGCAGGGGACATGGGTTCGATCCCTGGTCCAGGAAGATCCCTCATGCCGCGGAGGAACTAAGCCTGTGTGCCACAACTTCTGAACCCGTGAGCCACAACTACTGAAGCCCCCGCACCTACAGCCCGTGCTCCGCTACAAGAGAAGCCACTGCAATGAGAAGCCCATGCACCGCAACGAAGAGTAGCCTGCACTCGCCGCCAACTAGAGAAAGCCCGCGCGCAGCAAGAAAGACCCAACGCAGCCAAAAATAAATAAATTAAAAAAAAACAAAAAAACAATACAGCCATTCCGAAACATTACGTAAGCTCAGTTACGCATTTTGGAGAAAAAGTACTCACTCAGTACATGTATGCAGGAGTAATTTTTCAGTACGAACATAACTCAGTAGGTCAAGAACGGGGTAAATGGTATCCAAAGTCCAATTGGAACTACTGATGGATCCTGGCAAAATAAAACCAAATAAAGATTCTCTAAATAATAGGATTAAAACTTGTTCATCCAATTTTTAACTTATGTAATGGATTCTTTTCTGGTCAACGCTATCTACTTCTTTATTTTCTAGATCACAATCAGGTCCCGATACCAAACACGCAGCAATCTCTTTCCTCTTTAAATTCAGGACAGCTAGTGCTTGGTTTTAAGCCTTTTTATCAATATGAATGAAAATGCCAAATAAAAGAGTAGATTTTAAATTATACTACCAACTGAACACGTACCTTTGATGAAGTCAATACCAATAGGAAGGGCTTTCTCAGGTTCTTGACTTAACAAGTAATACTTTATAGTTTCAAATATATTGCCATCGGCATGGGCTGTCTCAGCTAATTGCATACATTCTTCTACTGTGGGTAGCTTGCACTAGAAAATAATTGGTTTGATGACACTGTTACTAAGATTTATAGGGATAAAAGCAATAGTATTAAGTGCTAAATGTTTCCAATATGCCTCCTTATTAAAGCTGCTGAGAACAGATGTAAATGAAATAATTTGTACTAAAAGCATACACTTATGGGAATATCTTTAAGATCTAATAACAATAAATAGGGTATTACCTAATGAGTCAGTAGTTTTAATCACACAAATACCTAATAAAAGAGGTGAAAGTAGGGCTTCCCTGGTGGCGCAGTGGTTGAGAGTCCGCCTGCCGATGCAGGGGACGCGGGTTCGTGCCCCGGTCTGGGAAGATCCCACATGCCGCGGAACGGCTGGGCCCGTGAGCCATGGCCGCTGAGCCTGCGCATCCGGAGCCTGTGCTCCGCAACGGGAGAGGCCACAACAGTGAGAGGCCCGAGTACCGCAAAAAAAAAAAAAAAAAAGCTAAAAAAACAAAAAAAAAACAACCCCAAAGAGGTGGAAGTAAATTGTCCTGATTGTGATACTAGAATTAGTACCTGCAAATGTAATTGAGCAGGAAATGCTGAAATTAGTTACTTTAGAACAAATATACTGACCAGTCTCAAAAACTACATTAAATGTAGAAAACATAAAAGGTGCATGCTTACGTGTTCTCTACACAGTGATTTACTTTCACTTGGCCTTGAGACAAAGCAACTTTATTTCGAGTAGGACAAGCTCTCAACGTTTTTAGCTTTGACATTCCGAAATGCCACAAAGTGGAGATCTGAGTCTATGAATTCATTACTGTAAAATGAAAAGCAACACTCCCAATCTTTTCAAATAATGTTTTCTTCTGTTAAAACTGAGAGTCTACTCCACCTTCATGTAAGTTTTTCTGCTTCCATAACGTAGACAGGAATTAAGTTATAAATTAGTAACTTAACAACTCAAATCAATATTTTAACTTAAGTTATAAATTAATTTTAGATAAAATTCTGACTTGTTCATGATATGTGCAGTTTAGGTGTTACAGTTTGTTGGTTTGTTTCTAAGCAACACAGGCATAGTTTACTGCTGTCTTACTAGTCTTTGGCAACCACTGAGACGGAGCTTCCGCCGCAAAAAATATTTTGTGCTGTGACCGCAGATGATGTGGTCCATCCACAGTTAGGTCATCTGTCTCCTCTCCTTGGAAATTTGTCACCCTATTTCCTTCTCACTATTTTTTACACCCCCGTAAGTTACTAAAATGGTTTATTCAATTTGTTTATTCCACAGCTTCGTATTTTCCGTTGTTTAAAATTCAAGTAAACTGAATATTTTAGATCCCTCAAACTCTCTCAAAAAAATTACAACAAACTAAACTAAAAGAGCTCTCATGTATGTGACATTTCATATGGTTTCCCCATCTTTATTCACTGAATGCCAGTTATTTACTGAGCAACTACTATGTGCTAGGAACTGTGCCTGGTTAGAAAGAAAAAAGTTTCTTCACTTTGCTATATGCTCTGAGAGTAGAGGGAATTAGCAAATGGTTCCCACTGAAATTTCATTCTGACACATAACATGATAAGAAGAGTAGGTTGATCATTCCTGTAATTCTTACCCTATCTTAAAATTCCAAAAGCTATATGACTTAATATTTAAATATACTTTTTAGGGGAGTTCCCTGGTGGCCTAGTGGTTAGGATTCTGGGCTTTCACTACCATGGCCCGGGTTCAGCCCCTGGTTGGTGAGCTGAGATCCCGCAAGCCACGCGGCACAGCCAAAATATACTGTAATTAATACAATCTCCCTATTGTTGAACATTTTGATTGCTTTTGTATGTAATCTTGGTATATAAATTCCTGTATTCGTAATGGAGCATTTTTAAAAAGCACTTTAGAATAAGCATGCCAATTTTATTATACTTCACTGATTCTTTTAAAGATCTTAAACTGCCTATTTTTAAAGTTAGCATACATGTACCTTAAGATGCAAAGTGGAAAGGGCTTGGGATGTGAAGTTACAAACGTTGAAGTTCTCACCCCACCGTTAACTAGTTAAAAGTTCCGGGCTTCCCTGGTGGCGCAGTGGTTGAGAGTCCGCCTACCGATGCAGGGGACACAGGTTCATGCCCCGGTCCAGGAGGATCCCATATGCCGCGGAGCGGCTGGGCCCGTGAGCCATGGCCGCTGAGCCTGCGCGTCCGGAGGCTGTGCTCCGCAACGGGAGAGGCCACAACAGTGAGAGGCCCACGTACCGCAAAAAAAAAAAAAAAAAGTTCCTTACCTTCTCTGAGTTCACTTTCTTTATAAATTAGGAACAGTATCCCCTGCTTTTCAGAGTTTCATGAGAATTAAGTAACAGATAGATAACAGATGTGAAAATTTAGAACAGTTCCAAACGTATAGTAGAAACTCAATAAACGTTCTTCCTTATTGTTATAATTTTTGTTGTATTTATGAGGGGATTCTGACGGGACCGTATATTCATTTCTCTGTGTGCATCACTATTTGACCAAACCTAAAGCTAATGAAATCACAGCACTGCATTCCAAAGTAGAATACTTAATATCGTCAGCATACCTTCTCATGAAGATCATTTATCTCTTCGATACACCCCGGGTAGAAAGCACAGAGTTTTACTAACTGTAGTTCGCTGTCAGGAGTCATCAGGAGAAGATCAACAGCCAAATTCCTATTCACATAACAAAAGGGGAAACTTCCATGAGGAAGAAAAAGCCTAAAAATAACATTTTAGAACTATTTCAAAGGAAGAAGACTCATTACACCTCCCTTGCTTTTCTATTTACATAAACAGTACTAATTTCCTACTTAGTTATGAAACTCCTCTAAATGTAGATTACAGAAACCAGAGGGCGTGAAGAAAAAACGTATTATGAAATTCCTAAATACTGAGCCCTTATATATTTACAATTAATTTTGTTATTATAGAATAATTCTCTAACCAAACTAAGTAGTATGAGACGTGTTCTTTGGAGTGAATTATAAGGCAGACTCTGTGAAAGCTAATTCTCACCAACTTTTGCTACACTTGCCAACAATGGACAACTGTATTTTCCAGCGCATTAAAACTAATGGATATTTAGATATTTTAAGTTTAGATGTATGGGTATTCTGCATATTTCTTAAACTTTAGGTGGAAATCAAAGACAGAAATGCGGTTTCCCGATTTGCTTTCTAAAGATTTAATCAATGGAATAGATCATTTTGAAATCAGACATTTAAAAAATGTGTGGACTTTCACAGCTTTACATTAAACTATTTTGTATAAAATCATTTTTAAAAATCAGGAGGTGAGGAGGTTTTGGTTTCACGCCTCGTAGGAGAGAAATCACTAATTTTCAATGGCTTAAGATATTATTATTCAATTTTCAAGAAAAGGATAGACATTCCGCATGACTTTAGAATAGACAGTATTCCAAATGTGAAGTTACAACGGCTGTGCTGTGGACTCTGAGTAAAGCCCCCTCCACCTTCTTTGTGCAGCCTTCAGTAAAATCTAAATTGGTCATTCAAGTGAATAAATTATTTTAGAAAATATTAGGGAGATGTTTCATCAGAATACACTGAGTAAAGAACAGGAATAGGGATAATTTGTACGTGTCAAATTCTCTATCATCATTGGGCAAGTAAATCTTTGAGTGTTCTTACAGGTTCCAAATTAGAGTAATTCATCTGTTCTTGATAAAAGGTATGACTTTATGTTTTCTGATACTAACATTTAATAGCAGTTTTTAATAATGTCCATGAGAATATAGAAATTATCATTTGCTTTTATAGTGTTTTAAAAAGCTATGCTAAAATTCTACTTTAACTTCTATGAACTACAGACAAAAGTCTGACTTTCTTATCCTAGAATCATATCCTGACACAGAGAAATTTACAGCAATTCTAGCTAATTTTATTTACTTTTTTAGGCTAGTTCACTATTTATTGAAAATTCAGTATGCCAGTAGGGGAAAATGTGTGTCTATACTTCTATATACTGAAATAGACCAGCGAAATGATCCAAACTCTTAAATTTCACTATAGAACAGGCATTGTAATTTGCTTAGTTGAGTTAATTATTGTTTTATTGTAGAAAGCCACAGTTCGTTTTTTACACAGGTTTAAAGTATAAAATCATGAGTGATTTTGTACCTAGGTTATAGGAACTGTTCTCATTACTTTGTAGTTAGGTTTTATATAAACTATATAAATGAACTGGCATTCTGCAAAGCAATAAACCAAAAACAGTTAGTGATCATTTCTTAGTAAAGAGTTGGTATTCTAAAAACAAAATATGTGAATTTTTAATTGAAGATTTAAATAAAACGCGATAATACCTGTATCCAGTGGATGGAAAGCTAGAAGGAAAATAAATTTGAATACCGTGAATAGGCAATGACAACCAAGAAAAAGCAAACTTTTACCAGTGACTGTAAAAAAAAACACGAAGTGCTCTCGGTTTATAAAATTACATTAGGGTTAGATTTCACTCGGAAAAAAAAAGCCAGATGCATGTATTTCAGCGTTTGAACTTTATCCTGGTTTCTGGTGCACAAACCTATGGCTATATTAAGAAAGGACTCTTGGGGGGAGTTAAAAGGAAGGAGAAGTTTGTTTTATATTAAAAGCAATAAGACATAGAGTCAGGTGGAAGATTTTGAAACCTCTTTAAAATTTAATATCCATGTTTCGCTACTTTTTTACCTTTACTTCAGTAATCACATTGTATTTGAATTAGATGATGACTTTTAGCACAGCGTCAGTCAGTCTCCTTTGTGGGTTAAGTAGTGTGAGTTAGACCTCGTGCTTTCGGTTGGGTCTGAGCCAACGACCATAGTTCTTGAGAGACGGAACTGGGTCCTCTCGAGGGATGGCCTGCGTTAGGTACACTTAAGTCTGAGACTGATGGTGGGGCACCACTCCATTCTGATGGGGGAGGGAGCTCTTACATCACTGTAAGATATGGGTAAAAATTAGAATAACTCTGAGATTCCCGAATCTCTCTGAAGCCCCCAGATCCAACAGGAAAGGAGTCCGGGAAGCACTGCTCTTTTTCTGACTCAGCCCTGGATGAGGGGGCGGTGTAGTGTGACAGCTGCCATAGACTGAATGTTTGTGTCCCCCAAAAGCCCTATGTTGACATCTAACCCCCAGCGGGATGGTATCAGGAGGTGAGGTCTTTGGGAGGTTATAGGGACATGAGGGAAGAGCCGCGATGAATGGGATTTAGTACCCCGATAAAAGGGGTCACAGGGAGCTCCCTCACCCCTTCCACCACGTGAGCACAGCAAAAACGCAGCCAGTTACGAAACAGGAAGCCAGCTCTCATCAGACACCGAATGTGCCAGTTTATCTTGAACTTCTCACTCTCCAGAACCATGAAGAATACATTTCTCCTGTGTATCAGTCACCCAGGCTGTAGCATTTTGTTACAGCAGCCCCAGCTGACTAAGACAGTAGCTAGGAGTGCAAACACCGGAGCCAGTTTATGTAGCTTTGAGTCCTGGCACGACCAATTACTGAGACCAGAGGCAAATCAACATCGACCGCATAGTTCTGAGTGAACTGTCGCATGTTGCACGTAAGTGCTTACGACGGTGCATGGCGCACAGTGAGCGGTAAGGAAGTGTTAGCTAGCGATGACGATGATTCTCATCTGTAGTGTTCAACAGTGGCATCTGTATAGCTCCATCGTAAGAGTGGGGGCCTGTGTGCAGGGAGTGTAGAGTGGGGACACGTGAAAGTCCTCATAAACAAGCTTATGTAGAAATTTCCCAAGGTTCTACGTGAGAAGACAGAGGTCTAAAATCATCTTTATTCGACAAACACGTGAGTGACAGCACCATCTCCTTCCTCCACGATGAAGGACTGTCTGCCCTGAGAAGTGAGGGAGAATTGCTGTGAGCTGGAGCTCCAGGTCCCCCAGGGACTCTCCCGGGTCTGCCTCTTACAGCACAGCCCAAGTTTGTTCCAAGTGTCCGGCTATACCATCTTTATTATTACTCTCCATTAGAAAAGTGACTTTATTTTCTAAACCTCAAACTAAGACCCAAGATCTGACAAGATTGAGTGTAGACATGCAGAATTTAAAAAGTGGGAATGTTGGGCTTCCCTGGTGGTACAGTGGTTGAGAGTCTGCCTGCCGATGCAGGGGACGCGGGTTCATGCCCCGGTCCGGGAAGATCCCACATGCCGCGGAGCGGCTGGGCCCGTGAGCCATGGCCTCTGAGCCTGCGCGTCCGGAGCCTGTGCTCCGCAATGGGAAGTGGGAATGCGTGGTCCTGATAATCTTAAGAAGTGCACATTTACTGTCTCATGGTGCTTTATGTGTTTGAAATATTACACGTTACAACTGGGCTACTTTAGAATAAGTGATGGCAGATTTCGCTACATAGCCACGGTAGTTCTCACTCTTAATTCGTGCTCACATCTTATCTTTATCTAAAAGGGAGCTCCTATATTCTCCCAACACACATCTTATCAAGAGCAACTTACCACATTCAAAAAATGCTTCCATCACTAGGAAACTATTCTTTGACTTTAGAAATGCTCACCACGTTGGAATCATCATGCACTTTCTCGCCAGCAGCTCGAGGGCATAGTGGGTTGCGGGTCCTGCCAGCTCTCCAAGCACTGTGCCCACAGAGACTGCCAACTCCAGCTCGTTTCCGCGAATCAGGTACGCCATAGCCAGCTTGCTCAATGAGAAAAGAATTCCTTCAGTTTCATAGATGCTGGGCAGCCTCATCATTCCCCTACTTCATCTCGTGAAGCAGATAAAGTTGTATTAACCTATAATCGATTATTCTTATAAAATACCGAGTGTAACATTTGTCTACAGTACTTATGTCAGGGCAACTACAGTTTTCAGATGGAAAAGCTGATAAAGGGACACAGAGCACATTTTATAAGGTCAGAATTTAAGAGTTTCGAGCCTTTGCTCACATTTTTGTAATTAATAACAGTCTCTCTGCAGTATCCTCAACATGTCCTTCAGTCCCTCTATCAGAAAAAAAAGTAAATTCGTAAAATCTTCCTCGATACTGTACAATGACTATCAATTATCCCTTAAGGCCAACATAGCTAAGGATACATGCAAAATAGAACCCACATCTTTACTTAATTGTTTCCTATTACATTAGAGGCTCAAATGAAAAATACCTCAAAAACATAACTTGCGAAGAATATACTAAAGTATTTATAAAAATAACTGCTTTCAAAAGTCAGGTATTCTGAGTCCAAGTCCAGTGACTCTTCCCTTTATCACACTCCTGCTTCTCATATATGATGAAATACTTAAAGTAAGGTTTTGACAAATATGTCTCTTGTAATGAAAATAAATAAATAGGTAAATAAAAAGATCTCATAGTCTGTACAGTTTATCTGTGTTTATTGGGCATGTCATCGCTCAGGCTTGGAAAGCATGCAAAAACCAGATCTTACATAGAAAGTCACCGTATTATTCCCCCTCAAACATCATGACGTATCTTAAGAGCTTTTCATTCACATGAGCCACTTTGAAATGTACCTCGATATTATCCACAGCGAGGTGGCAACACGCGGCTAGGACTGCCCGGCCATCCTGAAAATACCATTCCGCCAGCTCTCTGCAGGCTTCCTGCAGGAGTCTAGGAAGAAAAAGTGTACGTACTGGATATAAACACAAGGACTCCATCATAAAAGTGAACTGATGCCTTTTTATAACAAGCTGCTTAAGGGATCCAACAAGATTTAATTTTATATCCTTGGTATAGGTAGAAAGCCTGATTTGGGGGGAAAATCAGGAAAGCAGTCTTTCGTAGCAGATGAGCTGATAAGGCTACCTGCTCTCCCCTGCAATTTTTCTTCTTTTCAGAAGAAAACCCAAATTTTCAGAACTTCCCATCCTACATCGAATAATTTATGCCTCAGCTATAGGGGCAGTTAACCTTAGAAGAATTACAGGTTGAACAGAAACTTTTCAAGATTTAGGTGATTACTGGAACAGGGGTGGTGTAATGTTAGATCTTTAAAATGCCAAGTTTAGAAATGGCAGAGAATAACAGCAAAAAACCAGGAAGAAATGCGTTAGTCCCAACACATTATTTGCCTAACATTTTGTGATCATTTTTACTTGTCAAGTGTCCTAAAAGTTTAAATATCCTATTTCCTAGGGCCATGATAGGAGCTAAGAGAAGACACAGAGGAAGGTAGATTACTAGACTTGAAAAAGGTCAAAAGGCTGGAGAATCCTAATTTCTATTTCTTTTAAAAACGTTAGTATTTGGATTTCATTTTTTTTTAATTTTTAAAAACATTTGTATTGGAGTACAGTTGGTTTACAATGTTGTGTTACTTTCTGCTGTACAGCAAAGTGAATCAATTACACATATACATATATTCACTCTTTTTTAGACTCTTTTCCCATAGAGGTTATTACAGAGTATTGAGTAGAGTTCCCTGTGCTATACAGCAGGTCTTTATTAGTTACCTATTTTATATATAGTAGTGTGCATATGTCAAGAGACCTAGATGTTGTTCCAGATGCTAATACCAGGGTGTCATGGATTTTGAGTGATGTCAGGGAGATGTTATCCACACTGAGTCTAGGGTGAAACATTAATAAACAGCACATCTTACTTTTACTGCCTCTCCTCCCCAGCAGGTTTGATCAGATTTTAAGGATTTAGGTGCTTTATATGCAATTTCTGTACTGAAATGCAGTTTGCTTTTCTGGAAGCTACATAAGACGTGTGGTGGCTGTGTCTATGTGCCTGACATTTCCCTCCTCGTCTAGGGACGGATGCTGTGACGGAACATGACTGTGGTGAGAAATGCAGTTGAGGACACGAGACAGACAAGTCCTCTGCGTGCCAAGAAGGATGAACTGCCTTAAAGGGAAACCAGCCACAAAAAAGTATTGATCCCCAACAAAGAATGAATCGCTCACTCGTTAAAGTCTTCCTTGTAGATATCATCAGAATAAGAAGATCCTTTAGGTGTTGAAACATGGAAGGTTTGCATATTTCCCTCACAAGCAGCCTGGAATTTAATGCAATCTTTAGTTAATCTGTAGCTAACTGCTGATAACGGACCGATTTCAGAATATTCTTTTGAACAAAGTATATTTAAATGATGTTTGAAATTTATACTACGATTTGGAGATAGGCTTAGAATTAAAAAAAAAACAAAAAACCAACCCATGAACTCTGTTGTATCAACAGGAAGCTTCAAGTGAATGATTACTAGAGTTGTTCAAGTGTATGCAACGTTCAGCAGCGTAGAAAAGGCCAGAGTTCAGAGATGCCTGCATGTTTAAAGATCTAAAATAGGTTCAGTGTGGCCAGAGCAAAGAGAGGGTGACTGAAATGTCCAAGAAAGGAGGTCAGGAGGTGGGCAGAAGCCAAGCCATCTACAACTCTGTCCATCACGTGAACATGACCTTCCCCCTCCCACACGCCCCTCCCAGTGTGTCCAGCCCGTGTCGTTACGTGTTTGTACCTGGGCAACAAGAAGAGCTTCTTTCAGCTGACCTCTTGACATAAAAAAATGGACTAATTTTTTCACATCGCCAGTGGCTATGCAGTATGGAATGACATCATCCTTATCTTCCTGGATCAGCTGATCAGCTCTCCTAATAAAATAACAACAAAGCTTTTTTTTATATAGCATAGTAATTTCAAGGTTCTCAGTTTGACTGAGATTCTCTGAAGTCTCTAAAATTTGCATCAGAATCCACAAAGACTTAGATTTATAATCATATCACATAAGGAGGACAAAAGTTTCCTGAAATAGTAAACACTGTTAGTACTTGTTTTCCCTTAGGAAACTACAAATTTTCATATTTTAAAGGCAATGAACATTTCAGGTCTTAAAATTAATGTAGCTTAGCTATTAAAATAAGGAATATATTTTTCTGATAAGTTGTTACCTAGATATGTGTGATGGGACATCTACCCTCAATTGGATGAATGCATATGTGGGTGTCTACTTCACTAAAGACAGAGAATTTTAAGTGTTTTAGTGAGCACGATTGGCGAGCCTCTAAATGCAAGTAGCCTAAGAATCATTAAAAAGGATAATTCAAGAAAATTTTATTTCACTGCTACTTATATTTAACAGACATGAAATTTATTTGTTTTTATTTTTTCCCTACTCGCTGTCATAACTGGCTATGTTTTTGCTGTACTCATATGCTGGAAAGGGTTAAGGAGCTTTGCCCCAGGCAAGGTAGCTTAAAGAAAAATAATGTTCCCAATATGTGAGGGGGGAGCGGGGGCCTGATCTTGAAGATTATGAAGGATATACATGTGTCTGTCTCTGTCTCTCTACATCCATCACTGTTTGTCTGTCTGTCTCTGTTTCTCTTTGCCTGTTTTATGTCCCCATTACTTTCTCAGTGACCAACCTCGTTAATGCCACTCTTAACGTTCAATCTCAGTTTTACTGAGAACTAATCTGGTATATTTAATTTATGCTGGCACCTGCATTAAACTCCATTTCAATTGCCAACCTTTGGGTGGGTGCAGTAGACACTTTTTTATTTAATAATAAAACAACAATTTTATTATTGTTTGCCTAGATCACTGTTAACAGTCTCCAGTTCATGGGGTCACTGGAGTCTTCCCTAACAACCAGGCTTTTACCATCTGACCCTGATTTCCCTGTTATAGCTGTTTAGAAACAATATTCTCTTCCTGGGCATTTAGAAATAGGGCTGAGAGACTGCCGATCAATCTTTCTAAATGGCTGGATGCATAAAACATGAACTTAGGAGCTGCAGGGAGATGATTTTCTGGCCACCATGTGAACTAAGGAGCAGAGAAAATCAGGTGTTGGTTTTCAAAGATAAATGAAAAAGACTCTTGTTTCTTAGGTTGAAACAAAATTGTTTTGTGAAATAAATACCCTCTGCTAACCTGACTTTATTAAGGTTTCAGTGGGAGCAGTGACATTTACCATCGTGTAGTAATTGTACACACAACAGAAGACACATGAACTTAGAATTACTTTGGATTCTCAGAGCTTATTCTAAGGAGCCTGCAGTCTGAGGGCTGGAGCTAGCTAATGCTTAACTGATTTGGGGAGAGTAGGTGCTGGGGAATGGTCCACTTTCCCACGGCTAATGCGTTAATCCTTCTGTATTTCATGCTTAGTCTCTGATTGATTTTAGGGGTACACGTGAGTTACAGTTGAATTTTTTTCTAAACGCTGTCCCGTGAAACGAAAACCAAACTTCATTTTTAATGCCAGAAGCAAGGTAATTACTCATTAAATAGTCCTCTACAGTAACTGGCACGTAGTGAGTGCTAAATGTCTGTGGAACGAATGAACAGAACAGAACAGAGAGCAGTCTGTGTTTCCCCCTCAGAAGATACGTGGTGGAAGCCCTAATCCACAGTACCTGTGAGTGTGACTTAATTTGCTGATATAATTAGTTAAGACGGGGTTGTACTGGATTAGGGTAAACTCTAAATCTGATATGACTGGTATCCTTATTAAAAAGGGGGAATTTGGACCCAGAAACGCACGGAGGATAATGCCACGTGAAGACTTAGCAGAGCCTGCAGTGCCAAGGGCTGTCGGTAACCACCAGAAGCCAGGGGGAGAGCACGGACCTGATTCCTTCTCAGAACCTCCAGCAGGAAGCAACACTGCTGACAACTTGATAGCCGGGAGAGAACACATTTCTGTTGTTCTAAGCACTCGGTTTGTGGTCCTTTCTTATGGCAGCCCTAGGAGACCAATACACCTCAGAAGAAATCTTGTTTGTTTATTACATTCTAGAACAAGGACATCCGGTTAACCTTGTTCAGTGGTAAAACCCTTCTTCATCATCAGAACTACCTTGTATACATGCAGAGGACATGGCAGGAATTAGTGTCCACAGAGAGAATTTCTGAGATTATTTATAGAATGACTATTTCACGAACTTTGCTAACCTTCAAGAAATCTTACCACTTATACTTCAATAGCAATACATTAACCAGTGAGTATGTTGACTGATCTGTCATTTCCTCCATCAACATGGGGGAATTTGCCTTCTACCACTGTTCTTATCAGATGTCAGCTCAAATATAAGAACGCCAAATGACTTATAACCGATTCATTTAATTTACTGTATCAGGAGATATAAAATTCAGTTATCATTTAAAACAACATAAAAGTAAAAAATCTCAAAGGCTACTAGCATACTTATATATTGCTTCTATTTTAACAAAATGTAAAACATCTGTTTGGACACAGACTCTCTGCCTCACCTCTGCATCAACTTCTTCCAGTATTTCACAGACACCCCTGGCGCAACTGACAAGGCTTTGTCCCACTAGAACAGGAGAAGAGAAGAGCAGAAACATACCCATTTTGATTGTACGGGCTAACTCTTAACAGACTTTTTTAAAAATGAACTCATATTTATAACGCAAGCTTTTATTAGAGTGTTTGGGTTTCCAGGCATATTTTTTGTATACTATCTCATGCATTCCCTAGGGTATAAGTATTACCATAGTTTAAAATAAAATAAGATATATAAATTCCCTGATATAGCAGGGAAAATCCCAAGCCTACAGAGAAAGAAAGAGAGGTGGAGGGAAGGGGGGAGCAGAGAGAGAAAAAGAAAGGAGGTTGGGGGAAGGGGTAGTACATAAAGTATGTAGTTTGAAAAATATACTAACTCACCTTCCCACACAACACCAGAGTAATCTGGTCTATGGTATTCTATGTTCTATTTTCAAAGTCATATATACACTGAAATTTTTATTTCACTGTTACTTATATTTAACAAACACGGCATTTACTTCTATTTTTATTTTTTCCCTACTCATTGTCATAAATTTTATTCATTGTCATCTCTCCCTTTATAATTGATATTCCTGTCTTCATATTTTAAAAATGAGACTACTACTAAAAGAAGCTCGCTGTTCAATTAAGGCTGATTGTGACTGTTGTTTGAAGACACAGATTTCACTGAATTCAAGTCTAGAAGGGAACTGAGGAGAAAATATTCTGAAATATCACTACAAAAATCAAAACTTCATTTTAATTAAGGCTCTCCGAGACAGGCAAGTTCTACTGCAAGTAAAGCTAGAAAATTGGTAATTAGCCTGAAAATAATAGGTTAGGGAATTTTTAACACTACATTATTTATGATCATGTTTTTGGGGGGAAATTCGTCTTTATTATAGTAGGGATGAATGGAAGAAAGAAATTGAAATGTAGATTAAATTAACTTTAAAATCACCAAGCTCTTTCAATAAAAACATGTGTTGCAAGTGAAAAGAATAAATGTTTTCCTAATCTCACACTATCAATTTTACAGAAATAGAAGCTATTTGTAAGGCGGTGATCATGAACAATTATAAGGACACCTATATTTCTAAAGGGTTGTAAGCACAGTTTTTTGGATCATTAAGTCCATTGATGAAACTGCACAACAACAAAATTATTAGCTCCATAAGTAAGTGCCTGATTAAATTATCTTGAATTAAATTGGAATTAAATATAATTTAAAATTATATACACCCAAATATATAACTCAGAAAGATAAAGAATTACACTGTTCTACCGAATTTATTTATTCTTTTTCTCCTTCACTTTTGATATTCTTTCTAGAAGTGCCCTGTTAAAGAAGTTACTTTTAAGTCATACCTTTATTTCTTCATAAGAAGAATTTCACACTGCTCCTAAGTTAAACATTTTTTTAGTTTGCAATTCCTTTTAAATAACATTTTTAAATGGTACACTTTATTATCTTAGATCAAGGAGTAATTCATTGTTTTTCTCTAATGTATGGGGAAATACAAAGGTGAGCTAAATTTAATTTTGATACAGTTTAATGTAATGTTACTGCTTAGTTTTACTTCATATTATTTATAAGTATTCTTTTTTTTAAGTTAGTTTTTTTAATAGATCTTTATTGGAGTATAATTGCTTCACAATACTGTATTAGTTTCTGTTGTACAACAAAGTGAATCAGCCATTTGCATACATATATCCCCATATCCTCTCCCTCTTGAGTCTCCCTCCCACCCCTCTAGGTGGTCACAAAGCACCGAGCTGATCTCCCTGTGCTCTGCGGCTGCTTCCCACTAACTATTTTACATTTGGTAGTGTATAGACGTCAATGCTACTCTCACTTCGCCCCAGCTTCCACATCCCACCCCCGTGTCCTCAAGTCCATCTTCTATGTCTTTATTCTTGCCCTGCCACTAGGTTTGTCAATACCATTTTTCTTTTAGAGTCCTAACATCATGCTTTGTAATTATAAAATTAATTAACCAAGAGCTTTTCAGAAATTATCAACCATGGAATGAGTCCATGTCATTCTAATCTTTTATTTTTCATGGGTAGAATTTCTGTTGACCTAAAAGTACACATGCCAAAAAATGAAAGGCTCAATAAATCTTCCCAAACTGAATACTAATGTAACGAGCTCCCAGATCAAGGAACAGAAGCCCCTCCTCTCTTCTGCTCTATTTTAGTCACCACCCATTTCCCAAAGGAAACCACCATCCTGAATTTTAATAGAATGGATTCATCCAAACCTTTTTGGAAAACTCTGTTTTGTTGATTCAGTGCTCTCTGAAGATCAGAATGCGCCTTCACCAGCTGACCCTCAGAGGGGGTCAGTGTGGGACTGACAAACAGTATTAGCAAGGGCAATTCACTGGGAGCAGATTAGCCAACATAGATTTTTTTAGGAATCAAAGACTAGAGTCGAGGACAGTGGTTTTCACAGGTTAGCTTGTTGGGAAGAGAAGCTGGAGGGCTTAGAAAGGCACCTGTCATTGGGCTCCATCCCCCGAGTTCCTGATTCGGTAGGTTTGGGTGGGAAATGCACGTCTGAGGAGTTCCCAGGCATGCTGATACTGCTAGCCGGGATCTCACTTGGATAGCTACTGCTCTGAGGTATACCCCTGGTATCAGATTGGCAGAGAACCAACCAGGCCTGGAAGAAGACAAGCTTGATATTTAGCATCTAACTGAGACTTGGAACACTGTGTGAGACTCCTTGGTTTTGCTTTAATAGCATATTTTACCTCTCCAAGTTCCACCATCAGCTCACAGTATCTCCGGATCTGTCCTAATCGCAAGTGTATTTCAGCAGCTTCCTTCAGTCTTTCCTCTTTAGTAGGGACACCAATACCACCACCAAATTTAGACATCTTGACTGTGGTTAGTTCTTGGGCTTCAGACTGGTTAAGAAGAAAATGAAATGATCTAAATTTTGTTATGCAACAGTTAGTGATAACAGATCATTATAAAAGCATTATACAGACACATATTTTATAAGCATATAGCACTGGAAATTAAATATTTTTTAAATCAATCCTTTTTATCTATAAAATATAATACCTCTTTAAACACAATATTTTGGTGTGGTGAAGAGTAGGGCTTGGATATGCCTGGTGTGGGTGGGAAGAAGCTAAATCCCATTTTCCTTAAAACTCACCAGAAGTCCAGAGGCCAAAAGGTAGTGAGTGATAAAGTGGTATATAACTGGTGAAAAAATATATAATAAATAAATAAATAAAAATAAAAACTAAAAATTATTCTAATCGGTTTCTATACTATCAATAGGTAACTGTTACAGTCATTAGGTGTTTAGTTTGTGATTTAAAAGGGTACTTCTTTATGAAAATAGCTGCTTCCTATCACCATCAAATCCACATCCCTGGCTCTCCATGGTCTAACAATTAAATAGTCACCCACTGATACTTCATTGCAAATATAAAAGCTTTTTCTTCTTTCTGGTCTCAGGACTGGTTTACTGTTGGAACTGCATATCGCTTCATGTATAAGGTGACTAGTAGTTTTGTACTGAAATTCATTAAGGGATAAAATATGAACAGTTTTAATAAAATATATCCCAGAATACAGCCTAGTAGGACTCTGAGACAAAAATCAGAGTAGCCCATACATACAATCATCTGGTAAGAGTGTAAAGGTAAAGCATTTCAAGGGCTTTCCAGGTGACCTTTGAAGAATTTCACGAGATTCAACCTAAGAAAACCATGGCTGCCTTAATCTGTTCCCCAAATAATTGATACTCTTGTGATCAGTTTTTACTGAAGGTTTATGTCCTCAGTGTTCACTTACTTCAGTCTACCAACTCTAATTATATATGCAAAAAATAATTTTCCTATTTTAATAGTGAAAAGGCAAAACAATTTTGTGTTTGAGTACATCACACCTGCATACTTTACTTACTGTTCGGAATGTAATCAGATGTTTCAAATGCATTATTCCTTTACAGTAGTTCTGAGGAAGTAAGCTATCATCTTGCCCTTTTATCACAGCAACTAAGTCCCATAAATTGTCACTGCCACCTGGAGGCTAAAAAGTTGATACAGAACATCCAAAGATAGAATAATGAATTAAAAACCCCACAGCATTTTGCACCTTTAAAAATATAATGCAGGCATATCTAACTTGAAAAATTACCAGGATAATAACTATACTCTATCTTATTTATTGTTTCTGGTTTCCATTTGCTTTTTTTGTTTGTTAGGCCCTCTGAGATCCTTGTTGGATTAATGCATGCACCCAAATTGTCTACTGAGGACCAGAGGGGAAAAGCTTTGTTCGTTGCAAAAGATCCTTGAATCACCCACAGTCCCAACAAATAGCCTCTATATATACAAATGTGCGTGTATAAGCGTGTGTGGTATAATATGAAAATTTTGGATATTTTCAAATGTATATAGTAGAAACTGTTATAATTTATAAAATAACACTAAATTTAAAATCATTTAAGGTCGGTGGCAAACTTTTTTGATTACATATTTTGTTAGCTCAGAAATAATCTCAGCTGTCTATTACCATGTGGAAGATCACGAATAGTTCTTGAGGTGAAAAGGGTCTTCAATACAAAACACGCGGTTCTGAAGTGCAAGTAATAATTAAGAAGGAAAAGTTGATTTATTGCCAATAATAAAAGATAGTAATATCAAGGCGAGGGCCAGAATAGAAGGTAAGGAAGCATGCTGCTATAAAAGCAGACATGGAGACCACACAGCCGCAGCTGACAAGTTAGGAGGTAGATCGGTAGCTGAAGTACCCTAAAGGCTGTCAGAAATGCTACTGATTAGTCAATGATCGATTTTATCAGTGTTAGTAGGGTGGAAACAGCAAATTGCCTTCTTCTGTCTCTTTTTTAATGTCTCATTGCCCTCACAACTTATGGACCATTTGCTTTCTTACACTGGGATGACACATGTAAATATGTGATAACTTAATGACAAAAAGTTGTCATGATTCACTTTGGCAAAGGGGAAATTTTCACATTTAATTCCTCTAATACTTACTGATAAACATTCTGAAAACCATCTTAGTTTTTTCACACGAGGGTTGCCACTTAGTTTCTCTATCTCCTGTTTGATGTCTCTTGACACTTTGCCACACAGCAGAGGGGGCATGCCTTGTTCTACAGCACAATCTGGAGAAGAGACACAACTCAGTGAGAAAACAGCGCTTATAAAATCGTATTTAGAAAGAAGATCTAATACATGCAGAGTTTCCATACCAGTGTTCCCGATAATTTCTTCCCAGGATCTATCTGCCAGAATATTTATTTGTAAAGGAGTGATTAACGGCGTTAATGACCAGAGTCTCACCGTAGAGTCCCGGGAGCACGAGGCCATAGTGAAGGGGCGACGTGGGTGGCATGTTAAACCTGATGGAAGAAATAAAGCCGTTTACTAAAGGAAGCACTGAAAAATATGTTTTATTGATGTGTACCTCCTAACCCTTCCACAGAACTGAAGTTGTGGAGAAGTGTTTTAAATAACATTTCTGTCCTGGCTGAAAACAATACACAGATGTAAAAAAAGTATTTAGCATCTTCTGTAGATATGAATACAGAGTTGAATAATTATTAGAAAGCAGATGGTCCTGGATGAAAGTGTTGGAATTACATTTCAGTTGGTATGTCAGTGAGCTGACTGTCATACCCATGGAATACACAGTGATCATGGGTGGGTGGATGTTCTCATTACACGATAAAGAAAGGCTTGAGGACCTTTCATTTTAGAATGTCCAGAAATGGGATTCTCTCCCACACTCAGTCCCACACTGCAGTAACTAAAAGGCCATTGGCGTAAAGCATATGGATACAATGACTAGGTTAGGGTTAACTGCTCTCAATAATCATTTTTGCATTCTTAATTTACCTACTCAACCCCATCAAGGTTTGGGTGCTACAAATGAGGGTAAAATCATGTGCAAAAGGTAAGGAATCTGATTTTCCATTCCCAACTCATTTATAGTAAAAAACTTTGTACTATACTAAGAAACAAAACATTGCCCCAAATATCCAAAAATAGAGGTAAAGGAATGGCTAAATACGTCATACCTAAGTTATTAAGGACTTCCTGTTTTACAACTTACCTTTGGGGTGATGGTAAGGTAACGGAGAAAAATCCAAGCCATACATGAGAATATGTGCAAGGGTATATGTGTGCGTGCGTGCATGCGTGCGTGCATGTGTGTGTGTATGTTTCTCTACAGGGATAGAGAGAAAGACACCATGGTGCTAACAAGAGTTAGTTTCTGATTATTTTTGATGACATTTTCTATTATAGTCTGTGTATTCTGATATTTAAATAGTAAGCATGTATACTTTCTACTAAGATAAATGTTATTTCAAAATGAAACCCTGTAAGACTTCTTCAAAAATACTGTCTTGCTCAGAAATTATAATCATGAATATAGCAAAATTTAAAAGTACATGAAAAACACTTTACCGTATACATCTGCGCCATGATCGTACACGGTATCCAAACAAGCTCCTTCCCGAGTGTCCCACACTTTTATAGTATAGTCCCAGCTGCCAGATATTAGTAGGTATGGGATCTCAGTATTCCACATTAATCCCCGCACAGGGGCCGTGTGTCCTCTAAGAACGTTTACGCATGCATCTTTAGTATAATCCCAGATTCGAACAGAACTGAAAACAGAATATTATGTATATAATACAAGTTATAATTTATCTGGAGTATCAGCATGTTCTTAATGGAACACAGTGATTATTTCTCAGTATATTGAAAAAACATTTTATGTTTCAATATATGTTATGATTCTCTTCTTTTTAGCAAATAAAAATGAATTTTATTTATTTTAAAATGAATAACTAACTAGGCTAGAGCCATCCTATTCCAATATTTTTTCCTTACTTTTACTGGTCATTAACCCCTGATACTAAATATATGATTTCGCAGTTTATGTGTTTAAAAAATTGCTTTCTTAAAATAAAATGTCCAGAACAGGTAAAGCCAAAGAAAAATATGACTAACAACATGTATACAGTAACTTAAGAGCGCTCAAATTATTTGTATAACTTGAAAATACAGCATGTATGATGACGGGTATTATTTGAAAAATCAATTCGTATCTATGCTTTTATCAATAGAGGAAACACTTCATGTTTTTGTCAGTTAAATAAGTTTCTTAGTCTGTGGAATCACTCTCAGATCAAGTACAAAATTTAAATATAAATGGGTTCATAATATTACTTGAATCTACTGACTGTGTAGAGTACAAATATTACTGAGGGACAATTTGAACTCAAAATCAATTTAAGACCTCCAAATGCCAACTCTGCTTGGACAATTCATAATAATCTTTTAGTTAAAGATTTATATAAACCTGAAAAATATCAAAATATTAATACTCCAAAGGTTATATTACACTATTAAGAGACATACCACATATTCTATTTCTTAAGGCATATCTCTTTCTGCTATATATAAAAGATTCCTTTCTTCTTTTTCCCCTTTATACCAGGACAGGATAATGTGGTTACTATATACCACAACTTTTACTTGCACCAAGTAAGATTTTTCTTACCTAAATTTATCTCATATTCAAACAGCCCAAACTGTACCATGCAAATATATCTTGTCTGGATATAAAATATAGACAAGATTTCAGAAACTTTCATAAACCCAGAAAAAAATGTTATGTCACTCTCATTTCTAAAATATCTTCTTTTCATGCTAACATACATAATCATCTCCTTTTATTCCATTCTTAATGAAAACAGAGTACAGCTGTTTTCCACATTAAATATGGGAACATTATTAAAAATCAACTCGTCTCTACATGTTACAAAGGTTTATTGTTTCAGACGTTTTTCCCTTTCCCAACAGATTTCTGTTAACTTTGTTCCTAATAAGAGAGAAATAAGCATCTATTGCAAGTACAATAAATAAGGAAATAGAAATCATGAATAAGATGCTAAGTATGGAAAATTTTAATTTACTTTTAGTTGGATGCAACTAGATACTTGTTAACTGCCTACTTGTTAAGTACATGTTTAAAATAGTTCCACATACACGTTGGATCATATAAATAAGTACACTTCTAGAAAATTACAAGCTTATGAATTTTAGGACTAGAAAATTAGAATCCAAAAATACATACCCATCATCCGAGCCACTGCAAAGAACTCCCTCCCTCAGAGGAGACCACCTAACATGGAACACTTTCTCTGTATGCCCACTAAACACTTTCAGTGGTTGATCCGAACTGGTGGCCACATAATAGACACGAACATTTTTGTCTTCACAGCCAGTGGCTATCATGTCTCTGAAATATCACCCACGGCACATAAAAAAATAAAAAGTTTGATAATATTTGTTACTGATAGCTTTTAAATGCACACAGTTCTAACTTCTAAAACGAGAATTTTTTGCTTCCTTAATGAAGTTACACTGAAAACTTACAAAAGTAAAAACATCATTTACAGCAACTGCTCTAGTACAGAGTTTCTCAATGTTTCCTTTCAATCAGTTGTGTTTTTTATTTATGAGAGATAATGGCACAGTCATTTCTATACATTCTTTTTCAAGATGTCTAGATTCATAACTTTAGTATTTCTCAGACCTTTATATTTTGCAACTACTGGGTCTTAAGAAGGGTCTTGAATGGTCAGTGACTGAGATTTGCTTAATTGCTGGTAGGCACGTTATTAATTACTACATGCCCTGACCGTTGGTAAATTTTGTTGTGGTAGGGATATAAATAGCAATGCTTCCCCCAGAAGTGTGCTAGGAAAGCTCCCCGCAGAGCCAGGGTCGTCTCATCTGACAGTAAGTCACATTCCTGGTTTTCCAATTCTCTCTGGTGAGATGCTTAACTGTTTGATCCAACAGAATCCTCTGGGAATATAATACGTGGATCTGATCTTTTAACGATCTTGGCTCTATCTCTAAGAGAGTGAGATAGCAAAGCAACTATTTGTACCCTAGCCGTCATGCCTGGAATACTGTTCCCAACGGAATTCGAGTACTAGGCAGACCTGTGGCATCAGGTACCAGTCAGAACAGTCTCCCCGAGGAACATTAACAACCGTATAAACAGTCCCCAGACTTTAAAGGTAAAGAGGGGAAGTTACACGTTTTGGACCCAGCTGTTATCAAAACCTTCTCCAAACTTCAAATTGTTGATTTTTGTCGCATGGGTTGTAATACCTGTATTTATTTAACCTTACATGCATAAATACACCAGTTGGTAAACTGCATGCCAATCTATAAATGTGTCGATTACATGTGCCCAAGGCCCACTGATAAACAGCCCGTTCCTCCATGTGGGAAAATATATTTTGCATAATACAAATATTTACACGTATACACGAGCATATTTCTGTATATATGTCTATGCAGATACATAAAGATAAAATCTTAGAAGTGAAAAAATATTCAAAGAAGGTACATACAGATATCCAAATTATAAATTCAGAAATATCTTATGAATAAACTTTTATAAGTTCAAGGTGTTTTTCACTTATCTCCTAGGATGCTAAGTGGAATATAAATACAGAAATTAGAACATTTAGAAAAGATTTTTAAAAATAATAGTGAAATTTTAAAAAAATAAAAAATGAAATTTATTAGGTAGGCTTGGTAGTAAACACAATAGTTAAGTATAAAGGACTTTTTTTTTAAAAAAAATTTTCTTAACCAACAAGGCATACTGCATTAATTTCTAATTTTTATTCTTACTGGTCAAATTCTTATTAACCCTATAAAACAGAGAAATAAGAATGTGGAACTGTTCTGTTGATCATATGCAAGGTAATTCTACTCATTTTTATATTCAACAAATATTTATTAAACATCTGGTTTTTTCAAGGCATAGTGAGGGTCAGAAGTACAGTGTCTTGCTGATAATATACTGCTAAAAACAGATAACCACTACTGATCTCATGGAGCTTACATTCTACAGGGTGAAGCAGCCAATTCACAAATAAAACTTAATTTTATGATGTTAAGTGCACCCAAGGCTTATTATACCATAGGGGAAATTTACCTAATATGGGGGTCAGGGAAGACTTTTCTCCAAAAGTGGTTTTTTGAGCTGAGAGCTGAAGGATAGGGAGAAGTTACTTATATCCGGCCCAGGTTGGGAGGAGTTGTATGCGGTGGGATGGGAAGTAGAATCCTAGATGGAAGGGGAAACAGGAGTGAAAGCCTTGGGGTGAAAATGAGCTGGCTGGTTCAAGAAATCGAAAGCCACTGTGGCTAGATATAAGGAAAAAGGGAAGCAAGGCTTGTAATGTGATACTAAAATACAAAGGAATGGGATTATACAGGGACTCCCTTGTAGGACTGGCTAAGATTCTGCACATTATCCCAAGATCAATGGGAAACTGTTGAAGGATTTAAGCAGGAGAATGCCGTGCTCACATCTGCGGTTTTAAACGCTCACTCTGACAGCAACCTAGAGAACACAGAGAGAGGAAGTGGTGACGAAAGGTGTGAATTCTGGAATTGATTTAGAAGACTTTTGCAGAAGTCCCCAAACAGACAAATGTCATTAGTTTAGTCGCTGGAGGGATGGTTGGGTAAAGAAGGATATTTAGATGGAGGATATGACAGGAATTGATGGCTGGCTGCAAGTGAAAATTGAGAGCTAATAAGGTCTAAAAGAAGAGGGCTTCCCTGGTGGCGCAGTGGTTGAGAGTCCGCCTGCTGATGCAGGGGACGTGGGTTTGTGCCCCGGTCCGGGAAGATCCCACATGCCGCGGAGTGGCTGGGCCCGTGAGCCATGGCCGCTGAGCCTGCGTGTCCGGAGCCTGTGCTCCGCAACGGGAAAGGCCACAGCAGTGAGAGGCCCGTGTACCAGAAAAAAAAAAAAGAAGAGGTCAAGGATTTGGGCTTTAGCAGTTTGTTGTTTGCATTTTCAGGCCACTGAGGTGGGAAATACTGCAGAAGAGCTGGTCACGAGCTCATTTTAGAGCCTCTAACCGGGGACCTCCCTGGCAGTCCACGGTTAAGACTTTGCCTTCCAACGCAGTGGGTATGGGTTCGATCCCCAGTCGGGGAGCTAAGATCCCACATGCCTCGGGGCCAAAAAAACCAAAACATAAAGCAGAAGCAATATTGTAATAAATTCAATAAAGATTTTTAAAATGGTCCACATAAAAAAAATTTTTTTTAAAGTACCTGTAACTGTGTAATAAATGCTTCTGTATTTACTGGAAGAAACTCATAGATCCATCATTTTGTATAATATGTGATTTGACTCAGAACACAGTGTAATAAGGGTTTAATATTTTAGTATGTATATTTTACGACTCTAATATGGAAAAGCATAATTCACATTGTTTTCACAATATTTAAAGAAAGTTTGAATTTTTAAAGATAATTTATATCCCATCAAAGAGAGGTTTGAAACACAAGATTCTTGGAAGTGCAGGGGCTTAAAGGATCAATTTTAGTGGAGGTTTGACTTGGATTAATTTTTAAATCTAAGCTGATCTTTAATGCCAGGCTCTTAAGCAAGGTTGACCTTTCAAAACCATTCTAAGTTCTGTGTCATGGGAAATCACCCAAGGCCGTGGCATTTGCATTAGG
The DNA here is from genome assembly GCF_003676395.1 of Aethalodelphis obliquidens. Classification (NCBI taxonomy): domain Eukaryota; kingdom Metazoa; phylum Chordata; class Mammalia; order Artiodactyla; family Delphinidae; genus Aethalodelphis; species Aethalodelphis obliquidens. The sequence continues at coordinate 5,636,436 of NW_020837969.1, forward strand.
TGGAGGCAATGGAAAGTCACGGGGAACAAAATACCATTGCACAGACTCCTAAAAAGGGTTCAGAGAAAGGGCCACGTTCTCAGAAGACACACAAAGATTGGACTGATTTCCATGTTTCATTAGTTAGTCATATGCTTTTCCTTAAAGCAGCAGGAAATAGCTTGAAAGTAGGAAATCAGTATTTCTAAATCATATAAAAACCTCACGGAATAAAAACAGACGGTTACACATGCAATTACAAGGCTAGGCAAAGGGAATATTACCTAAAAAGAGTCATGAATATTACCTATGGAAATAACCTTAAACTTTATGGCTATTCAAAATCTCTGAAATGTAATTATTACTTATTTCCGGAAAAAATACTTACCTGTTGTTTTGGCTCCAATCACAACCAAACACTGCAGCTGGATGTTTGTATTTGTGTAGTACTTTACCATCAACTGTTCGAATAATACTGAAATTAAGTATAATATATTAATAGAAAATTACAACAGTCTAAATACATCATTCAAGAGAAGAAAGCCAGAACTGTAAAATTTGAACATAAGTGTTTTAGGAAAGAGACCTTGTCTGCAAAGCACAAGGAACATTTAAAAGTACTGTGTAAATATTACCAATTATGAGTACGGATATTTATATCACATAGTATTAATTATGGTAACCCACTGAAACCAATTTAAAGGAGATACATTTTTATTTAGAAACTATTTCTTATAGTTTTAATTAGGGAAATACATAGTTTAATACATATATTTTAAAATATATGCATTAGATTTCAGCTTCAAAATTTAACAGTTCAAAATGTATGTTTAAAACAACTCATTTATAGTGTTGGGTGCATGCACTATTACACCAACTGCAAGACATATAATATTTTCATGGCATATTTTAAGTGATACAACTAGAACTTCAGAGGACCCCTTCTCCCAAAACAGATCCTATATACTTTCACTGCAAAAACAAAAGCAGCTCTAATACCCTTCTATTATATTGCCATAGTGCAAGGGCTACTGATTCCATAGGGACACAAAGCTGTGTATAAATTAACGTATTGCAAAGTTTTAAAAGTCTTTGGAAAAGACCCTTTTAAAACATCACTAGGCCCACCAAAACTTTAAGGTTACTGGAGAGTGGTGGTGATCTACGCTTCCAAATATTTAGTCATTGACTGTGGTGTTTATCAAATAAGTAATGCCCTGAGAATATATGGTAAAGCTAGTCATGTATCACCTAGTCAAAAAACTCTTACGTACATCTTTCGTATTTTGGTATGTATCAATGAGCAAACAGTCATTTTCAAGGGAAAAAAATCACTAACTGTCGTTTCTGAAAATTTTAACTTCTTGGTAAAGATCTTTGGTTTCCATAACTACTGTATTTTCCACTGAAATTAAAAAGTGAGGATGAGAAGGTTTGGGGCTGGGTATAGCAAAACCTAAGAGGAGATAAACTTTACTACTTCTCAACAACCATAAGTGCTTATACTACCCGTCAAAGATGACAATACCTATAGCTATAGGGTAGCACCATTGGATTAAAAACATTTTTTTTAACTCAAAGGCAATTCTTCCCTTACATATATTTCTTGGAAGCCTCCTTTTTCCTGGGACTCAACAGAATTAAGAAAGCACATATTTCTGAGAAGTTAGTCACTTTCTAAAAATAGGCATTTCCCACAGGCATGGTCTTATTGCTCCTTACAAAGCCTTTTTTATCCTTTTAAAAATAATAACACCTACTGTGAACAAGTTTCTAGAGCACTTGATACCTCTTCAACCACTTGCGAAACTGAAATACCACTCCCTCAAAATGTGATGAAAATTAGACTCTGTGAAAGTCCTTTAAGTTTCTTTGAGGTAAGTAACGGTATTCTAGTTAAAATTCGAGTAGCATTTTCATTTAGAAAGAATTAGTGGTTTGTTTATTTTTAAACATCATTGCATTGTTATTTATTACTGATATATCATAGCAATGTAGCATGTGCCTATGCGGGCTTATAAATAATATTTATGATAGTAGGTAGAGCTGTACAAATGGAATCTCATCGAACATTTTAATGTATGTGCTAACATGATACAATTGATATTATCAAATGTATCTTTTATAAACAGTGTAATTTCATACATAGTACTTACCAGTAACCATCACCACTGCAGGTTGCTATTCTTTTGGAATCTTTATGACTCCAGGCAATGCAGAATATTCCATTTTTTCCATGCTTCAAAAAATGTAAAATACCTATCAATAAGAAATAATTCACCCCTTTTTCCTCTTATTTATTTATTTCTTCTAATATTACTTTGCTATTAGGAACTTGCTCTAGATGATGCTACAGAGACACTACTGTCAACAGCAGAAGGCTGAATACATACTTTAAAGAATGTGTAATGCTGTCAACACTTAAGAAACAAAACCATTGTTTTAAGACATAAATGGGTGGCTCTATTTCCTTTTTGTGGACACTGGTAAACACCCAGAATCTGCTTCCTCAGCCATCTGTAGAATTAAGCTCTGCTTAATAGCTTAATACCTTTTTCTGTAAAAGCCCTTCTGGAGATGAAGATATTTATCTATCTGCTTTCTAACCCAGTTAGGCTCCTAAAACTACAGTATAAGAGATGCTGCAAGCAGCTGTTATTACTGATTGTTCTTCTAAATTTCAAAATTTTATTTTTATGAAACAAAGAAGGTTTAAGGTTATTATTATAACAAATCACTCTGTATTTACCTGTACTCTACGTTTATCTGTATTCTTGGACTGGGAAAGGGTAAAGGAATACAGTCACAGCTGTATGATGAGAATTTTTAAAAACACAAAGAATATATTTTATACATAGGAATGTCATTCATCAACTAGGTAATGGGTGAATAAAGGTTGCAACCAATCCATTTCCGAATTTCGTTTAAATCATTTCCGTTTTATATAGCACTTAAATCGTGGCTGCTCTTAAGGGAAGACTAAAGTGACTTTTTTATCTGGAGCTTTAAGGCTGTTTTACTAAGGTGGTCTCCAGTTTGCTATTTTTACCTTTCTTGGGGGATCAAGGTGGGTAGCTTTATAAAGATGAACACAGGAATGGAGGTAGTCTCTATACTCACTCAGCTGAAGGAGGGGAGGTCCTCCATCAGCTGTGCTCGTCCCCGTGAACGGGGCACTCATGGCTCCCTCACGTCCTGCATTTTATTTGGTGAGGCATGTGTAACTTAGTTAACTGAAGCTGGCACTGTTCATTTTCCCCACATTTATTATCCTAGATGTAAGCGGTTTCGATATTGGTCTTAACTATGCTATTGGAGCTGGGAAAGACATAAATGGACGTAAGAGACGTCCCTGATGCTCAGGGCTGGGCTGCTGGAATCAGGCTGCACCTGCCGAGTGCTAATAGGAAGATACTTAGTTGACAGGACGCCAAGATGCTAGAAGAAGAAATCGACAGATTTGACATCCAAGGATAAGATTCTTGAATTAGGTCAAAAGTTGCTTTTCCAGGTTCATCTTTTCTTCTTATATCCTTACTTATTATGGGATATGCATCGTTCTGGTGATGGGGAGGGCAGAAGGCGGGCTGGGGGAGTGCTGAACTGAGAACATTGTTGTTAAGTAGAGAAAGGGAAGGATGACCTGTAGTCCTTTGCCAAAGTTTCCTCTTTTGAGAGCAGAATTGCACACTGGTGGTTGTTGAAGTTTCCCTACGGCTCTGCATTTGTCACATAACTTCCGTAACCCCTGGAAGATCAACGCTACTTGATTTTCAGAGAGAGAACAGTCTTTTGTATAAATGGTTTTAAAGCCTTGATATATAAATAATTATCAAGTAAGTTATATGTTTGATAAACTTCAACAGTAATCATTTGAAATGAATGAAATTTCAAGAAAGTGACAGACAATCCTAGATGCTGTTCACATTTCCCTCCATTCACAACTAACATACTGTAATGAGAGCATACGTATTTACAAAATATTAACAGAACTCAGGGAAATATGAGATGACAATTTAACTCCAAGCAGAAGGAAAAGTACAATCTGTGACACTACAAATAGGAAGAGAGGAGCTTTTGGAACTTGTCATGGAAAAATGGAATTTGAGACTTGGAAGGAAACCTAAGAAATTATATAATCCAACTTCACCATCTTATAAAATGAACAATCAGAAGAGATATGGGAACATAGGTACATGTATAACTGATTCACTTTGTTATAAAGCAGAAACTAACACACCATTGTAAAGCAATTATACTCCAATAAAGATGTTAAAAGATAAATAAATAAATGAACAATCAGCTTCAAGGCAATAAAATTATCCTCTCTATGTCAAGAGCTAATCAGTGACAAAATTGGGACTATAATTTGGGTCTTGTTCTGAGTTTAGTCTTTTTCCAACTTTTGAATATTTGCCTAGACAATTCTGTGGAAGGTGACCCAAAATTCCTTTGAACCTCTCATGCAACTCTAGGTGAATTTTTGTATCTCAGGCTCAGCTACATTTTTCAGAATTCATTTTAGCACGTGCATGTCCTCTTGGATTTTCTTTTAATTAAAAGACTACAATGCCACCTGGTGACTCACTAATAAATTAAGAGAGGAAAGCATTTAAAAAACGTGAAGCCATATAAGGCATTATGTTATTCGACTAGCAATAAATACATCTTACCTCATTAAATCGTTGTACGATTTTGCCCTTTTTAATATCCCAAATAAAAGCACCATTTCGAGAAGTTGCTCCAGCAATACAATTTAAATCACCTTAGGAAACAATTTGTTAGACATTATATGAAATGTTTGCCACAAATGTTAATTCTTTTCAAAAATGTAATTTTTGAAAAAGACTTGAGTTTGCAAAGTGGCTCTTTTTTTTAAATAATGAAAATTATCAAATGTATGCAAATATAGAAAGAACAGTATAATGCATGAATCCATCATACAATTTCAACAATTATCAAAATATGGTCAATCTTTTTTTCGTCTATAGCCCCCTACTGGATTTCTTTGGAGCAAATCTCTAACATTGTATCCTTGAGGATGGATGTCTAAAATACAGGAACTCTTTTATTAACATGACCAAACTACTACAATCACAAATAGAAAAATTATCAAAAATTCCTCAATATTATTACATATCCATTCGGTATTTACACTTTTCTGACCATCTAGTAATTTTTTTAATGGTTAGGAAAGTATTTCTCTAAGCAGGACACATGAAAAAATTCATTTTCTCCATCAAAGACATAAACAATGCTCTTTGTTTTTAAGAAGTTAAAAAAATCTGTTAAAATTGAACTGCAGCTAAGTTAGTAGCTGGTCTTGAATTTTTTGCAAGGCAGTCAAAGAAGAGGTTTGCTCCATTAGAAGAAAGAAATAGCTGTTATCCGTCTCCTAGGAGTAAAAATATGGAGGAACTATTTTGTGATAAATGACTATAAACACTAAAAGAAAAGCCCTCACCATTTTTTTCTAGGGTTTTCATTCTGCTACCCTTTTAGTGCTCTAAAATTATTGGGGGTAAGTTTCCATATTTATATGCACTTCTAAAAATTTCCCAGTGATATCTACTCTAAAAATAAAGGAAATTCTGCAATCATCTATAACCTACTCTACTTCCATCCAGTGTCAACCTTTGCTAATCTTTTAAGTTTCATCCATATTTACCTAACAATAGTGATTCATTAGTAATCACTTTGCAAAAAGTGGCAGAATTTCCATTTTACAACATTTTTATTTTCTTAAGGCAAATTCTCAATGTAGAGAGTGAAATAAGCTTGAAGTAAGATTGGGCCTTCTGTGTTATGATTTGAAACAATGGTTTTCACAGTCACAATTTCTATTCAAGCTTTAGGTTTGAGACTTGAACACGTTTTGTAGAAGAAAGAATGATCAGCTCGTTGCTGTTACAGTGTCACCGCACAGGTGGCCCAATTCCTGTATCTCAACCCAGCAGGCCCTGCTGTGACGATGCAAACTACCATGACTAAGAGCACAGGCTTCAACATCAAATTGACGAGGGTTCAAATCTTGACTCCACCACTACTCCCTATGTATATAATCTTGGGTAAGTTACTCAACCTCTCTGACCTCAGATCCTCTTAAATAAATGTTGGCTCTCACAATCGAAAGTAAAGTGAAGATGGAGGTAAAGAAGGGAGCAGAAAAGAGTGCTAGTTCTTTTTGTTCCTTACATCTTTTTTTTTTTTTTTTTTTTTTTTTTGCTGTATGTGGGCCTCTCACCGCTGCAGCCTCCCCCGTCGTGGAGTACAGGCTCCGGACGCACAGGCTCAGCGGCCATGGTTCACGGGCCCAGCCGCTCCGCGGCATGTGGGATCCTCCCGGACCGGGACACGAACCCGCGTCCCCTGCATCGGCAGGCAGACCCTCAACCACTGCGCCACCAGGGAAGCCCTGTTCCTTACTTATTAATTAGTGAAGTAACATTTTTTTCCAATTAGCTTTGGATCTATAATGGCACTAAGTATTTTCTGCTTCAGAGAACAGCTGCTGTCATTAAGACTTGGAAGTAAAACCTTCTTCTAGATCTTCTCACGGTAGGAGATAAGGGATACAAAAATAGTAGTTCTTTACCTTTTTTGTGTCATGGACTTCTCTGAAAATCTGATAGCTATGATAATCTTTGACAGATACAGGAACATGCACACATATGCTAAAAATTATGCATAAAATTCCAAGAGAATCCCAAATTCTCTGAAGACATCAAAACCCTGACAGCCCATATATTCAGGGCTAAAAATCTCTGTGCACAAGGAGATAAGCTAAAAAATAAGCTACATCTTGGTTATAAGTGGGTTTTAAATTAATATGTTAGTATTAGGACAAATAAGTAAAGCATTCTACATAGTTTATAAAGTGAAAAATTCATTTTAGGTGTGTAAAATTATTTATTACAGGAAGAAAATATTTGGGAAGAAAATGTCAGAGGTTTCATAGGACATCTCTTTTACGTACAGGAAGGTATAAAGGTAGCATCATTCTGAGATCAAAGAAAAGACCCTATTATAGCATAAAAGTTCTTCAATATTACAGAAGCGGAGTTTATATAGAATCACATGCTCACAATTAAACTGTGATGATATATAATCATTCATATTCACAAAACAGATGTATCAGAGAAAGACAGGTATTACAATTTTTAGAAAATACATGTTTTATTTTCATATATTTGATTCACATGAAAATTTTAAGGAAAACTTCTATAATGTGAAATACACTACACCTTCATAGGCACATCTATACAAATGGAGCTAAAACTAGATGCCTCAGTATCATTCTGATTTACTGTGGCTTTTCTTTATGACTATGTCATATAGAAGGGCCGAGAAAACAACGTGCTTGGGCAAGTAGTCTATTCTACAACCCACAAAAACCGCACCAACAACTATGTTGGTACTAATCTGCCTCCACAATCATTTGGAGTAAGATGACACTGTGAGGAAGAAGATAATACAAATGAAAATAAAAGTTAGGAAAGTCGGGCTTCCCTGGTGGCGCAGTGGTTGAGAGTCCGCCTGCCGATGCAGGGGACACGGGTTCGTGCCCCGGCCCCAGAAGATCCCACATGCCGTGGAGCGGCTGGGCCTGTGAGCCACGGCCGCTGAGCCTGCGTGTCCAGAGCCTGTGCTCCGCAACGGGAGAGGCCACAACAGTGAGAGGCCGCGTACCACAAAAAAATAAAATACTTCTTACCTGGAGCCCATGAAAGGGAATAAATAACCCCTTCATTCCCTGGGGAAGTGTACACTGCCGTCAGTGTGTTTATATCCCAGACTTTTATTGTGCCGTCAAAGGAAGCTGTTGCTAAAAGATTGGGATCATCAGGTTTGAATTTGCAGTCAAAGATAGTTTCCACATGACCCTAGGGATGCAGCATAAAAAACATAGAACAAACCCAGACAAAATGTGAGTCCTCAGCAGGGCGGTATTCTATTTTACACAGAGGCTTAAGGATCATGAGAACAGAAGTTCGTAGACTCATAGAATTATTATGACTCCATAATAGAAATAAATCTTAGAAAACACTTAATCCAAGCTTGCTCATTTCATGAATGAGAACAAGAAAGCTCAGAGTAACTGGCAGAGGTGGACTTCTCCTTCCTTCTGAAAGAATATTCTATTTCTCATTTTGCTTCCAAAATATACTACAACTATGTGATTTTCCACTACACAAAGGAGTAACGTAGCCCACACGATAACGGGAAAACTACCAAATGCAGAGTAATTCTGATAAGCTAAACAGACATTAATATTTAAAGAAGTTTAATGTTTATAATGTTTACAATTAAATAATTTTAATAGTTCTATACATTTTTCTAAAATGTTTCAATCAACCAAGATAAAGTCCTAATATATGATTCTCTATGAAAATAATTTTAGAATATCATCAATAATACAAAAATAAACATCATTTTATACACAAAATAAGTATTGTGTATAAAAGAATGACCACAGACATACCAAGTCCCTAAGAAAATCCCACTTCTTAGCTCCCATATCATAAAGTCCAACTCCACCATCCAAGAAACAGCACACTGCGTGACCAGGAGGAACAGAAAATGCTTGATTCTGTGTCAAAGTTGGGGGTGGTACTGCTTCACTCGTTGAGGATGTATAATGATTTTTGGTTGGGGACTGGACTGAAACTAGAAAAGAAAAAAATAAATAAACAAGTAAACATTTATGCCAGTATCTTCCCATAGGCTGGAATGAAGCCACAGGACTTAATTTACAAAGACGCTCTTTGTTTTCTTTTATCCAGAATTTATATCAGTAAACTCTTAAGCAATGATCAGATTTTCTGCCACAGGAGTACTTCAGCAGCATTGCCCATATTTATATATTTATATATACAAAATGGGATATTATTTTGAAAAGAGGTGTATAGAAGTGCAGGTGGTGCAAAATGAATGAAAATTAGTTTCTGAGGAATCACAATATGTGGTGCGTATTTGGTTTCTTATTGCCCCATAAATTAAAGCACAGCACGATTATTTCTGAATTAAAAGTTTCTTTCAAAGTGCTGATGTAATAGCTTACTTCTTCCTCTATACAAGCAAACACACAGGCACCTGAACTTTTTTCTTTTAAAACTAATAACTCTATTCCACTAATTTTCAATCCAATGAAAATAATTTTGTTTTTTCTTTTTTTTGCGGTACGCGGGCCTCTCACTGCTGTGCCCTCCCGTTGCGGAGCAACAGGCTCCGGACGCGCAGGCTCAGCGGCCATGGCTCACGGGCCCAGCCGCTCCACGGCATGTGGGATCTTCCCGGACCGGGACACGAACCCGTGTTCCCTCCATCGGCAGGCGGACTCTCAACCACTGCGCCACCAGGGAAGCCCGAAAATAATTATTTTTGAGATTATTTATAATTCACTTTAATTTAGCACCTAAATTAAGAATTACAACTGATATACATTTGCATCTTAATTTCTCTCTTCTTCCTCAATTTTTACTGTTCATACACTTTCAATTACATAAATGTCTCCTTGTTCAGTTATTTTCTTTGTATTCTTTATCACATATTTTGTCTTCTTTCAAAAAGCTTTTCCTTAGAACATAAATATACTCTTGTAAATATAATTCAAAATAATGATACCACCATAAATTATCACACCAATCTAGATTAATTACACACTGGAATATAAATATTTCCCAGTATATTATCTTTTTTGACTCAAATATAATAAAGTCTTTCTTATTGCATTCATTAGGATAATACTCATTTCTTAGAATCGGAGAACGACAGGCAGTCCAAACTAGAATGAACCATTAATAACAAAAGAAGCATTTGGTTCAATGAAATTTTGCTGAAAGTTTGGTTAAAATTAATATAATCCATGACTGTTTTCTAATATTTTAATTTGTTGATATTATAGGTGGTTTTGATACCCTTTATGCTCCTATCTATCCATAATTCATCTTTTTTTCAGAATTTGATGATTATGTCTACATTTAAAGTTTTTCATTTTTACATAAATTTTCTTACTCCACGCTTTCTGTTACATTAAAAAATTGGGAGAAAAAACTATCAACAACCTGAAAGGAATGACTCAAAAATGACAAGATCAGTATGTGCTTCTTTATATTTCCTGACTTTTCTCTAATGGGCCTGGACCACTTTTGCAATAAGAAAAATATAAGGAAGTAAAGAACCTATGATATTTCAGTCATCTTACGAGATGGGTGTTCACAGCAAATAAACAAAGAAAAAAATAGTTCCAAAAAATGCAGGATACGTAAACATATGCCAGTCCCCAGCATACTATCAATACTTCTCCAGTCCTAATGCTTCTAGACCCTCCAGTTCCCAGGATTTAGAAGTATTAGGAAAAGCTTAAATTTGTGAAAAGACTGGAGGTTCAAATACAGAGAGTTTCTACTACTTGCCATTGCCCACAAAATTAGATACTAAATTTGCTAACCAAAACAACATTATTTTGAACAGGCCTCACTAATTATTTAGTATATCATAGACAGCAGTGAGTAAGGAGGAATCAATAACTCTAGGTTGTTCAATCACTACTCTTTTCCCCAAGTTTTTTTATGATCCACACAGAAATAAAAGAAACACTACCAACCATGCAGAGTAACCACAGTTGACTTAAATAGGAAGTCAATTTCTTCTCCCTCATATTTAGGAAAAATTCTAATTCTAAACCTCCCCCCCCATACTCCAGATTTTTCTTTTGTACCTTAAATGTATTTTATAATTTTTTCTTAATCGTAGAAGTAATAAAAGGTAATTAGAAAAAAAACACAAAAATAAATGAAGAACATCTATAACACTAACTACTAATCCTGCAACAAACATGCAATACGTTCAAACATGGAATATATATTCTAGATCCTACATTTCCAATGTTTAGGTTATTTTAACTTTGTTATAAACCATATAGATTGTAAAAGAGCCACGTTTAAAACAAAGTCCCCTAGTTCAGACCAATTTTATTTAATCCCATCACTCTTGATATTTTTTATTTTCACCAATATCATTGTCTCATTTTCCCCATGTAGATTTGAAATTATCTTAATATCCTCACTTAATAGCATTTTTAAATGTAACTTTGCTCTAAATATTTTCAATTTAGCAATATTAGATATTGTGTGGCTTTGATGGTACCTTTAGCACGTATATTGTCAAAGGCTATTTTTTTAAATTTGCTTTTCAGTAGCAGTATTTGATACGTTTATATCATTATATCACTCATTTTATTGGATAGCAGCAAGTACGATATTTTAAAATATCCAATTTTGATATTTTTACTTACATTTCTTCCTTGGAGGAGAATTCAGTACATGTAAGCAGTGAAACCCTGTTTTCTTTAATTTAAAATTATCAACAGGTGTTGCTCTAGAAACATTCCAAACGCGCAAAACACCCACTTGAGAATCTAGTCAGATCAAGAAAAAAGCATTATATTAACAAATTTTATTTGAAACATAAAATGCCTAGATATAAAAGTAATAACAAAATTTCAACTTGCCAGATTTTTAGCACCACTTACTGACATTCTTCACACAGTAATATTATATCATAATACAAAGAAACAGCCGAAGTGATATTCATCCTTCCAATTTCAATTTGCCTTTTTTTTCCTGTTCCAAATCCCCTTCTCGGGTGAGAGACTGCCTGCCTTGGGAGCCTCCCCGACAAAGATCATTATGACAATGTGACCACAAAAAAGCACCCCAGGGACACACTTGCTCTAGGAAAGCCAGCCACAGAAAACTTTCCACCTCTACCATTAAGTAACCCTTCACCTTTCGAAATGCTTGTAAACTGCTTCCTTGCTCACTTGCAGCCAAACAAGGACTGCCTGAAGATTAATTAGAAAGCCCCCTCCTTCGAAAAGTCCTACCTTAATAAGCTACTCTGGAAAGAGTCTGGCAGTTCCTCAAATGATTAAACGCAGAGTCACCATGTGACCCAAAAATTGCACTCCTGCATATACACCCAACCGAATTACAGACATGTGTCCCCATAAAGCCTGCGCACAAATGTTCCCAGCAGCATTCATAACCACACAAAACCGGAAACAAGATAATGTCTATCAGCTGATAAATGGATAAACAAAACCTGGCATATCCGTACCATGGAATATTACTCATCTATAAAAAGGAATGAAGTACTCATCCATGCTACATCACGGATGAACCTTGAAAACTCTATGTTAAGTGAAAGAAGCCAGACATAAAAGGCCACATGTTGAATGACTCTGCTTCTATGAAACGTCCGGAACAAGCAAATCCACCAAAAGAGAAAGTAGATTCGTGGTTTACGTACACACAGGAGTGACTAAGGGGTGTGGAGGGCGTAATAAAGAGTGACTTGCGGATGGGTCCAGGGCTTATTAGGGGGATGAGGAAACGCTCTGGAGTTAAATGATGCTAATGGTCGCAGAACTCTGTGAACACAGAGACCACTACACTGTACACCTTAAGTGTACACGGTGAGTTTTTATGGTATGTGAATCTCAGCTCAATAATAATGATAATAATAATAGGTATATTATTATTAATATATATCTATCATTAATTATATCCTGTGAAATTAAAGGCAATGAAGGTACATCAATAAGAATCCATCTACTTCTATGTGCAGTTTAAGTGCTTAAAGAAGTAAAGACTTCTTTAAAAATGTTGAAAAGGTAAAGACTCTTTGTCTTTCATTTTACACTTAGCAAATATGGGAAGTATTTATACAGTAGCTGAAAGTGCTGTCTCTTCAGAGACCTCTCTCTCTCTGAAGCTAAGTAAACGGTAAGAGTCATTTAATTCCTAATTTCTATTTTAAATTCCCCACCTTCCCATCCCCCATCACTTCTTAGTTTTGCTAATTCTCTTATGATTAGGAAATCATGACTGTCAAAATCCTCAGTGAGGCTAACAGACTCCTCATCCAGACAGACTGTTTTTCTAGCCAGTATTTTTACTGTCACCCTGCCATGGCTGAAAGTGAACTGCCTTTGTCTTTTGTATACACACAAACACAGACATGCACACATGTGTGTACATATATAACATATCCCAATGTTACCAGAAACCTGGAAAACCGGGCCTTCCTTTCATTTTTATTTGTCATTGTATTAATGATGCACTGTATAAATAAAAGTAAACGAGCTATTTACTATAATAATAATGTTTGAGATATTAATAAGTTTTACACAAAATTAACCAATAAAAGTACAATCTCCCTGATTCAGTTAAAGAATATACACATATTTAAACCTCTGGGAGTAGGGTAAAGTTACCTCCAGTTATAAACATGCCAGGAGCACCGGGAACCCAGGCCAAGCACTGCACAGAAGCTACTGCACTGGGAAAATTAAATGTTGTTATGCAACAAAGTGATTCTGAATCTACTAGGCGAATTCCACGATGCAAATTAGCCACTAGGAGGTAATCAGTAGACAGTGGGTCCCATTCCAGGGCTGTAACGGGATCCTCTTCGTCGGTCCCTTCAAGAGATTCAGGTCTCAGAACATGTTTCTGACTTTTACTACCTATTAAAATGTAAAGAGCATGATTTTAAACAAAATTTCCAAAATAAGATTAATCATTGAGATGACATGAACTTCCTCCTTGCATACCACTGATCTCTGAGGGTCCTGGGAATACAAGTCTGGCATTTTTATGCAGAAGTCATAACTGACAAGGGAATGCAGGGGAATTAGAGTTTGCCCTAAGGATGAAAGTCGTACTGGACTGCTTTGCCTTGGCAATCCCCAGTACCCTGCATGTTTTTCTATTTGTTACTGAAAAGCTGTAAGAAAAAGACGTAGGAAAATAATATACATCATCTTGTCATCAACTACAATTTCACTGAGTTACAACAGCATAGGGATAGGGAAGTGTTTACCGAAGGGAAGAACAACGCGTTCTGACTAAAAGCACAGACTTTGGAGGGCTGCCTGGGTCCAGATCCTAGTCCCAAGATACTTAATCTCTGTGTGCTCAGTTTTTTATTTTACAGTGGAGAACATAACGATACCAGAGTTTGTTTGTTTGTTCAAGAGTAAACGAGTTAGTTGCTTGAAGTGCTTCAAACAGTGGGGCATACGATAAACAGCATACCAATGTTTACTGTCATCCGTCCTCATTCATCCTATCACTTGTCATATCATAATTCACTCCTGGCTACCAGAACAAAGAGGCAGCCAGAAAAACAGGGAGATGAAACAAGTGAGATTAAGTGAAGAAAAGGATCAGCAAACAATCCTCTTATTTCTTCCAAAATATATACACGCTGGCGATACGGAAAAAAAGGCCTTTGCTAACGCACCAATGGGGACTCCAATTAAACAGTTCTCTCGTTCACAAAAGAAAGGCAGTGAAACACTAAGTTTACAGATTACAACCTTAACAGAAGTACCAATTATTCCTAAGTACTGTAAACGTTGAAGAAGTGTCTATTTTAAAAATAACACTATTGAAAGATACCATAGCTCTTCCTGCAATGTCTTCGTTACATACTGTTTTTCAATGTATCAGATTATAAAAGCAGAAAAAATAGATCTCCTTGTATATATAAGACATTTGTAAAGTTAACTGAAAAATCTTATAGTTTCTGGCTTGAGGTTAATTCGTCAGAACATATTCTTTCAATATAATGGTATTCTTAGGTAGGGAGTGTTTTATTTAGATATTTTGCAGATATAATCACAGAAGGTGCATGTGAAGCTTCTCTTATTTGACTTTATCAAACTTTTGCAATAACCATCAAGAAAAGTTTGCTTGCTTCTTCTTTCCCAAAATAAGCATCTTTAAAGTTGCTATTTGATAAAATAAACAGTAATGAATATTAATATAGTTGATCATTACAAATCACAGAGAGGTAGAAAAATGATTAACCTAAGTTAATCAGCTATTTAAGTAATTATTAGGTATTTGAATGTGCCCGTTAGTATCTATGGTTATTAAAAATATTCCAGGGCTTCCCTGGTGGCGCAGTGGTTGAGAGTCCGCCTGCCGATGCAGGGGATGTGGGTTCGTGCCCTGGTCCGGGAAGATCCCACATGCCGCGGAGCAGCTGGGCCCGTCAGCCATGGCCGCTGAGCCTGCGCGTCCGGAGCCTGTGCTCTGCAGTGAGAGAGGCCACAGCAGTGAGAGGCCTGTGTACCGCAAAAAAAAAAAAAAAAAAAAATGTATTTAAAATAAAATGGTCCGATGGATAAAGAAGATGTGGCACACACATACAATGGAATATTACTCAGCCATAAAAAGAAACGAAATTGAGTTATTTGTAGTGAGGTGGATGGACCTAGAGTCTGTCATACAGAGTGATGTAAGTCAGAAAGAGAAAAACAAATACCGTATGCTAACACATATATATGGAATCTAAAAGAAAAAAATAACGGTCATGAAGAACCTAGGGGTAAGACAGGAATAAAGACACAGACCTACTAGAGCATGGATTTGAGGATACGGGGAGGGGGAAGGGTAAGCTGGGACAAAGTGAGAGACTGTCATGGACATATGTACACTACCAAGCGTAAAATAGATAGCTAGTGGGAAGCAGCTGCAGAGCACAGGGAGATCAGCTCGGTGCCTTGTGACCACCTAGAGGGGTGGGATAGGGAGGGTGTGAGGGAGGGAGACGCAAGAGGGAAGAGATATGGGAACATATGTATGTGTATAACTGATTCACTTTGTTATAAAGCAGAAATTAACACACCATTGTAAAGCAATTATACTCCAATAAAGGTGTTAAAAAAATAAAAAAAATAGTGTTAAAAAATTAAAAAATAAAATAAAATGGCCTGACTTTACCAATAATTTATATAGCTTTTTTTTTAACATTAGAAAGATCATTCCCTAAGGAAAGAAAAGATTTATTTGGATGTTCACTGTTCTGTTCAATTTCTTCTTTCTTCTATTAATTTCAGATAAATTGAATGTAATACGCCTTGTGAAAGTAGTTATTCTAATCCTGAAGCAGCACTTTCATCCATCTACCTAGTGAACCAGGAGTCACATCCATCAACAGATACCAATGGCTAAAAGCACGTTTTTCAAATGTCAGCAGTGCTGACTTATAAGTGGAGAACTGTTCATCTAATTTTTCAATTTTTTATTATATATTTTGTTATTGTTTAAATTTTAAAAATAAACATAAACTAATTTCTCAGACCTTTCCACTGAGCCATGTTAATTAACTAATAGAGCTACAGGGAGTTATTGTTCCTTTTTATCCAAGTTCAAACTCTTTGCTAAGGAGCTGTGACAACTAAATGGTATTTTACAAGCAGGTGCGAAAATATTTTTGAGTAGTATTAGTAAGTTATTATATAATCCAGCTGTAGGTCCTTTGTCATTCAGGCCATTTTCTTAATAAATACGCAGAATGAAACAACTGACTTTAAAAAGTAAAAATGCAGGACAAATGCCTGACAGGGGTTAACTCAAAGTAAAATCCGCAGAGCTGAGTTAAATGTACTACGATGACTTACCAATAAGATTTACTTCCAAAGGTTATTTGGAATTGGCATAGTGCTGGATAATATTTGCACAACTATTATTTAAAAATTAAAATACTGTTAACTTTCTATGCTGTGTAAGTAAGAAATTATATATGCTGAGAAAAATAAAATTTAAGAGACCTGACTAGTAAAATTCTTACCTGGTTGAAAAATTGATAGACTTCCATCAATATGACCAAAGACAACTTTCCCCTTTTTCTGGGTATGCCATCTGAATATACAGATATCAGACAGGAAGCTATGGGCTTCTCTGTGCACAGTCACGCCACTGTCCGGTCCTGAGATGGTCCAGATGAACAGTGGGCCTCTCTGGGAAGCAAACGCCACTGCGTCATCTGCATTCCAGCACCAGCTGAGAGAGGCAGGCGTCCCTGGAATAAATTAAATACAGATACACAGTAGAGAAACATGGCATAAGATCGTACCGTTAAATGTGATTTGCCTCCTACCTTTCTACAACAACTAAAATACAAGACTGGGTTCATTATTAAAAAATATTACCTTCTTACTTGGAAATTTGATTTATAAAGTAACCCTAAAGGCTGCAGGGAACATATGCAGGGTACTTCTATGATGAAAAAGTACCTAGTTTCTGGTTTGAAACTACTAATATGATCATATGCTTCACATACTCAAAGAAATGTATAGAGTTCTTTCTTTCTTTCAGAAAACTATATATTAAAGCAATAAATTCTTACTGAGTTTTTGTGTATAAGACCTGCTTTAGGCGTTCTAGGTATACAAGTTAATATAGGAGACAATTCCTGCTTTAAAGGATCTTAAGTATAAATTGGGGAGATGATTACAATTATGAAAAGTTGCATGCTACTATAAGGATTTTTTTTTTTTTT
The DNA here is from genome assembly GCF_003676395.1 of Aethalodelphis obliquidens. Taxonomy (NCBI): domain Eukaryota; kingdom Metazoa; phylum Chordata; class Mammalia; order Artiodactyla; family Delphinidae; genus Aethalodelphis; species Aethalodelphis obliquidens. Next base: position 5,653,773 of record NW_020837969.1, read on the forward strand.
TTTTTTTGCGGTACGTGGGCCTCTCATTGTTGTGGCCTCTCCCGCTGCAGAGCACAGGCTCCAGACGCGCAGGCTCAGCGGCCATGGCTCACGGGCCCAGCCGCTCCGCGGCATGTGGGATCTTCCCAGACTGGGGCACGAACCTGTGTCTCCTGCATCGGCAGGCGGACTCTCAACCACTGCGCCACCAGGGAAGCCCCTATAAGGATTTAATAACAACAAAATTAACACTACAAACTACTTCTTATCAGGAGTTGGATTTAAGTCTTGGTTTTGCCTCGGATGATCTAAACAAGCCACTTTACCTCTGTAAACCTGTTTCCTCACATAAAAGAGACATGACTAAAAATAGCTGACCACCTGTTTCACATGAAAGTTAGGGCAAGAAAAAATAATGGTGTATGTAAAAATCCTTTTTAAACTAAAAGACAAAATACAAAAGTTAACTGTTAGTCTCCTGTTATTGTGATCAAATAAATAATAGATGAAATAAATGTTATGGTAAATTTATGACTCAGGAGACAGGCTGTGAATCTCCCGACATAGAATCGGAATCATCAAACTGAATATGCATATCAGATCGTGTGGAGTTAGGGCCCAGGAATCTATTTCTAACAAGGTTCTCCAAATGATTTTTATGTGTATAAGGGTTTGTGACCGTTTGGGCTACTGCCCTGGAAAGAAACTGGATTTGAATTACACCTTGAAGGAACAGCGGAGTTTCAATACGTGGGTCAAGACGTATTTCCCGGGAAGAGGAAACGCTATGAACAAAGACACAGGGTTGAAAGTTGTTCATTGACCGTAAATTCAGTTTGTGTCAGCAGCCTACAATGTGCCAAGAGGCAGAAGCTAAAGCTGATTCACTTGGTTATAAAGCAGAAACGAACACCCCACTGTAAAGCAGTTATACTCCAATAAAGATGTTTAAAAAAAAAAAGAGAGAGAAAGGAAACTGTTTCAGGGCTTGACATACAATGGGAACTCCATAAATACTCACTGAATGAATGAATGAGTACACAAATAAGGCCAATAAAAAAGCTGTTTGGTTTTTGGATACATTAACAGAAGTAGAATTTCCCCAATAAGGGATAAGACATGCTGTATGGGTCAAACCACCACAGCCCACTTGAAGGAAGCCACTGGAATGATGGCTCTCGGAATGTGTGTTTTGAGAAGCACAGCAAGGAAGAGAAAGGACCAGAAACGATGTCCTGTAGTTATAATAGAAAACACTGCTATACTGGCTTGTCACACGCAAGCACTTCTAAGAGCTCTACAAATATCCACTCATTGAATTCTCCCAACAATATTCTGAGATAGGCAGGTAGTATTATTCTCCACTGTTAACAGTTTTTTTTTTTTTTTTTCTGAAAGTGTATTATTAAGTGTGACATTTTTCAGGTTGGTGACAATTTTTTAACCTTTTACATTTAAACAAAGTAATACTCATTTTCTTTTAAGTGACTTTTTTAATATTAAGAACAAAGAATGATGAAGTAAAAAGAATACAGAGGCATGTTCAAGTTCAACAGCCGGATGTGGAAGTTCTAATATTTATTTTTTTTTAAGTTGACAATGCAAACTTCTACTTTGTTTAAACTGGATTCTGAAAAGAAAAAAGGAGTCTAAGCCTTTTCAAAGGGGATTATTTTAAATAAAAATGACCAAAAATATTCATAATTTTTGCAAATAAAATATCAAAACTTTCAATCTTCAAATTAAGATCTTTGAAAACATAAGGAATTTACCCTAAAATTTTTCAGAAAAAATATATTAAATTGATCAAAATTGTTACCACAATTATTTAATCATTCTACACATGTTAATGAAAAAGTCTTATTTAATTGCATATTCAGTGGCAAAGGAAGCTATGGTGCACACAGTTGATGAACAAAAATCTCTTCCACAATGAATGGATGTGATGCATATGGTGTTTGATGACAAATCAGTGGACAAACTAGGTAATGATACCATAATATGCTGTCTAATCTGTCCTTATGCATAACATTTAGAAAATGTTATTATGCAGTTACAGTCTAGTATAGATTTTGTGCGACAACTTTATAAGCACAATGGCATTGCATAACATTTTTAGTTTATGGCGCATAAAATATGGAAAGAATTTTAAGGAGTATTTATTGTGTTATTTAAAATTAATCTCACACAAAGCTGTATTTAAAGTAGTGGGAAAGTGCACTGTTGATCAATATAAACAATACTGGTAAAACCGTAGGATCTGTGATTGGTGGAGAAAGGGCTATGACCAGAAAAGCTTGAAATCTTGATTGAGGCTATTAATCACTGTTTATACACCACAAAGCTTTGTACCAAACCTAATTTGGCTTTTTCTCATTGGAGTAGTGAAAACCTTAAGGAAAACCGTTACTTACATTAATGGAAGCTCACTGAATAGATGACTTTTAAAAAGATTTTGCTCGGACATTGAAGCAAACTACTCACTGTCTAATACTGAAATTCATTGGTCGCTGCAAGTGAAGATAATAAGCAGCGTATATGAACTTGGGAAGGAGATGCTCATTTTCCTAGCTGAAAATATTTGGTAAATATTTTTTAGGACAAAAGTTACATAACAAAATTGGTGTGTTTTTCGGGTGTTTTCAGCATTCCTAACGACCTAACTTTGAAAAGACAAGGGAAAAGCCATACTCAATCTATGTCGAACATATCCAAAGGTTCCAAAAGGCATCATTACTGTTATATTGGAAGCAAGATTTAAATACAATTGCCTATGACTTCTCAATATTGTTGTTACACACTGAAAAGAATATTATAAAGAAACTCTGTGAAAAGTAAAGTTTGTGACACTGTCACATCTCAGTTTACTATCTCAAAGTTACAACCAGTATTTTTTAGAGAAAAGGCTGAATATGGAAAATATATCCAGCAGTAGCTTTCAAAAACATAATCGGTAATGGAGCTACACTCAGCACTCAAAAAGAGAACTGAATTATTATGACATTTAACACAGAAAAATGATTATTTAACTTCATCATCATTATGGGGTAAGATGCTAGGTAGAAAGAAAGTAATGATATTATGCCATTCACAAAGATCTATCTGCATAAACTAGAACTTTCTACTTTGACCTAAAAATATAGGAAAAAGTCAACTCAGCAGAGCAGTGACTACATGCGTCATACTGTCTTTGTATGTTTCAAGCAAGGCCAATTGTCTCATTGAGAAAATAGTATCTAATTATTATTTTTATGTTTATTTTGGAATTTTTAATATTATATTTAAATATTAATAAAGTTATTTGGTGTTGACTATGTTTTTTAATTGATCAGTGTACTAAGTCTGATAATTTCATGAAATTTTGTTTCAGTTTTGTACACATGCACATACACAATAATGAGTCATGATGTGAAATGTGTTTCTTATATAGATTACCATTAGAAAGCTTGAAAAACACTACTTTAAAACTTGAGCTGATTGAAATAAAATATTTTGCTTATTGAAATAATAGAAAAAAAACTGAGGTATAATTCACATGTAACATTCTATTTATTTTCATTCAATAAAATAAATCCCAGTTATAGGTATACCTTTCGTATTGTCGAGTTTAGCAATGACTTTTTGTTCTGCAACATTCCAAATGATCACTAAATTATCGGTACTGCCACTTGCAAACAGATCAGGGTTATGTGGACACCAAGAGATAGCTGTGATTGTTTTTTTATGTTCAGACATAATTGCGTGAAGTTTGAATTCATTATAACGGTGATCCAACTAAAAAATATATAAATAAAACATGTCAGTGCTTCTTTCTTTGTAATACACTTTCCATTAATCATCACATTATTTTTTAAAAGCTACATACATGAAAATTAGTACACCCAATAACAAGATATGAACATAATTCAAGCCTTGGTCTACTTTCAAGTGAATTCAAATGTATTCAATGTGAAAGAAATCATTTTTCAAAAAAATAAAAGAGAATTGAAATTAAACATACCAATTTTAAAAAGAAGTAACAATAAATGTACATTTAAATATGCATAATAATTCAGAGACTTATTTTCCATAGCTCTATTTATGAGGGAAAAACACCTTGTTCTTAAAATATTTTTTCTGCAAATTTTTAACTTATATTTGAGTCAAAAAAATGTAGGTTAAATAAGCCAGCTGCTCATTACTACATTATTAAGATGTCCAAAGTTTGCAGAGCAATGGTATCATTTGGACCTGTTTTATGTTATTGCTTTTTGGAAGGGGCATTATGTTGTGTTTTTATACGTAAGTGGACAAAAGGAATAGCCTAGTTTTCCTATTTTCTTTGTAAATGTGCCATTAATTAGTGGATCAATTCATCTTTCTATCAGTTTTACCATGTTTGAGATGTATATACTGTATACGTCATTTTGTTGAACCTGGTTTTTCCCTTTAACACATAACAAACCTTTCACAGTGTTACATAAGAGTTACTCAAATCATTGTCATATTAACTATTAACTACACCAACCTTTCTTTAACCGTATACTTGCAGTAAAATCCTAACTGCTAACTGTCACCCAAGTTTGTTTGTATTAACTTCTAAATCAGGGTAATTTTTAGTTTGTTTTAGTCTTTAATAACACGCAAACTTTCTTCATAGGTTTTTTAGATTAATACTTTTAGCTTAATCTTCCTAAGTATTCAAGTCATAAAATGTCATCATTAAACAAGATATATGCAAACATTAAAAAAATTCAGTTTCGCCTTCATCCACTTTCTTACCTTCCTGACTCCTCAGAGGAATAGTTTTCCCTGCCTGATAAATTCTTCTTCTTTAGGAGGAAGTAAAAGACAAGACAATAGGGACCAAAGATTAAGGGAGAAATTTCTTAAGAGGAAGCTTAGCAACACACACAGGGTGGTAAAGAGGTAGATGGCAAAAAAAAAAAAAAAAAAAAAAAAGAGGTAGATGGCAGAACAAAAGGGGCATTTAGAAGGCTTGCTCCTGTCTTCTGGGGAACGGGAAGTGAAAAAAAGATGTGAGTTACATTGAAATTGCATTTTGATTGCTAGATATTTCCTCAATCTTGAGAAATGGACTACATAAAATCTTAGCATTGTGGAAACTTAATTGGTTTATAGATGAATGCTATTATTTCTTAAATTTTCAATAAACTACAACACTATTAGCAATTTAAAGGAATTTTTACTCCAGGATAAAGCAATAATTTTTTTTTCCCTCTTAACTGAAATGAGTTGGTATTTCAAGATAAAAAAAATTCAAGAAACATTTACTAAGTGGTTACTAAGTGCCAGAGAGTGTGCAGTAACTTGAGAATTCAAAGATGAGAAAGACCCATTCTGGTCAATGGAAGCATGTAGAGACGCAATCCATTCCATACGGTCCTTCACTAAGAACGAGGAAAAAGCAGTATGTAGAAAAGAGCTTATACATTTGAGCTGACATTTGAAAGATGAGAAAACGTCTCTGGACAGGCAATGTGGGCAAACTGAAAAATTAGTGCAAGCACAGGCAAGATACAGAAGAGTCTGAGTAGTTTTGGAAAAGGCAATGATCTCAGGGTCTGGAGCACAAGGTGACAGGGAGACGGAGACAGGAAGATCATGAAAGGATGTCATACCATGAGGTTGGATGTTAATATTAAGGAATGAGGAGCGACTGAAGACTGAAAAGTTTAGATTTGCATTATAGATGACTGATTACACTGAAGGATAAATTAGAGGGAGTCAAGATAGAGGCAAAGAGAATATTAAGAAACTGTTATAGTAGTTTAGGTGAGAAGGATATGTAGAAGGGAGTAAAAGGTAGAAAGTAGCAGAACCAGTCCTGGTTACCTAGGGTGCAGGATGTGAGTAGAAGAGGGAGTCGGTGATAACTCTCACATCTGTGGTTTAGACTAATGGTTAGTGGGTGACACTGAAATACTGGCTCCAGGTTTAAGAAGAAAAACCGGACTTGGATTTATGATGCTCATGTCACCTCTATATGAAAAAATTCAGAAGGCCGTTGGCTGTGTAGATTGGGAACTGATAAGAGATGTCTGCACGGAGCCAGCACATGAAAAAAGGTAGTGATAAAGGTGTTTATCCCAAGACTATCTCAAAATGTGTTACAACTGCACTATTTTTAATAGAAGGCTCTCTAAAGGACGACTCACTTCTTCAACTGATAAGACTATTTTCTCGTATCACATGTTACTGAGCAAGGTTTGAAATAAATGGGCACATGAATTCCATTTAATTATATGGGAATATAGTTTAAAAGAATTAAGAACTACTTGTTCACTGTTCATAAAACAGGATCTTTAATTCTTGAAGAAATTCTTTTCGATGAATAGCATCAAAATAGGATTACTAAATCAATTAAGAATTTGCTAATAATTTAATATTATGATACGAGCATTTTCTAAAAGCTTGACTTGGAAAACTAATAAATAGTAACAAAATATACAATAAAATACCAATATCAATAAAGTTACAGCATTAAGCTTTTCAAGTATTAATTAAATAGTAATTTTACCTGATAAAAGGAAAACTTGGAAAGAATCAGCATTCTTTTACCTGATAAACATAGATGGCCAGGGTAGCACAGTACGCAAACCTGTCTCCATTGGCAACGCACACATCTTTGTTCCATGGCTGACATCCAGCAGCCAGCAGTCCCACTTGTCTTACCTGGGACATGTTTGCCTTGAGAAACAAATTCAGAGGCATATCAGTCAATTCCATTATTCAATAAACTTCCTCTTCTTTGTTTTACATCTGTTTTCTTCAATCCTTATCTTTACGCCCTGAAAACATTTTCTACTAGTGCTATCAATCTCAGCGTCTACTTTCAAAGAACAGGAGTTGAAATCTCCAAATGTCAACAAACATCAAGGCAGGTCATTTCAGTTAAGGAAGCGAGAGATTATAAAATAAATGACGACTGACACTTGACCAAGGGTTGGTAATCCTACCAGGAGTGACAAGGACCAGAGTGAAATAGAAAGTGTATATCCTATCTAAAGGGTCTAGTACCACTGGAGAAGGTTACTCCATGTTGCCAGATTTCTGGAACTTCCCAAAGAAATGGAACTATCCAGATGTTTATGTAAACGTACCAATTTTTATACACTGGCAATTCCTTCAAGGCAGCAAATTCAAGTGAAAAACACTGTGAGCCAATACAATATTGGGAGGATTGTGACCTCTGTCTCAGAACTTCAGTCTTCACATTGACGCTACGTCCTCACAGAAACTATTCGAGGTACACAAGGCAGGAATACAAACTGGCTTAACAGTAGTGTTCATTGTGAAGAGAGGACAGAAGGAAGCTGGAAATTACAGAATATAAATTGTTTATGTGGCAGGGCAGAGGATTTTAGAGTAAAAGAGCCCAGAGTCAGTTACGTTATATCTCATTTATTTATAAAGCTACTTTCCTCTTTATATCTTTTCTCGTTCATATTTCCACCTCCTGAAAAGATCTCTTCTTTTTTCCTCTTCTCTTTCTTCTCCAATTTCTATCTTCATCCCATTAAATTCCTTTATCTGGGTGGAACTAGTGATATATTTCCCCAAAAAAGTAAATAATTTGCAGTGAAAACTGGCAGGATAAAAAAGCGGTGCTACCAACCTTTCGGTGCTTACAAGTATAAGAAACTGCTACAAATACCTGCTTTCTTCCTCCTCTAATGACACCTAGCATTCTGGATAAATTTTAAAAATACACTTTTTTTCAATTAGTAATGTTATGACAATATTACTTTTCATTGAAAATATACATTATCTCAACCACATGTGAATTAAATAGGCTGTTATAGTTTATCCTTGGTATGTACGATTACTATTAATGTTTGTGTGTAAACAAATTTTGAGTTTATATTTGGAAAAGAAACATAAGGGAAAGATATTTAAATATACAGGCAAAATGGAGTCATTTAATTTTCACTTTCTTCTAACTCTGTTTTACTTTTTAAAAAATTAATAAACTTTATTTTTAGAGCAGTTTGAGGTTTACAGCAAAACTGAGTAGAAATTACAGAGATTTTCATTCACCCCCCCGGTTCCCCAACACGCACAAGCTCCGCCACTATCAACATCCCTACCAGATGGTACATTTGTTGTAACGATGAACCTACCCTGACACATCATTACCATCCAAAGTCCAGAGTTTACATTAGGGTTCACTCTTGGAGTTGTACATTCTACGGGTTTTGACAAATGCATAACGACATGCATCACCATTGTAGCATCATACAATAGTTTCACGTAACCATTGATCTTTTTTTTTTTTTTTTTTTTTTTTTTTGTGTAGTTCTTGGGCGTTTTTTTTTTTTTTTTTTTTTGTTGTTTTGTGCGCAACGGGCGACTCACTGTTGTGGCCTCTCCCGTTGCGGAGCACAGGCTCCGGACGCGCAGGCTCAGCGGCCATGGCTCACGGGCCCAGCCGCTCTGCGGCATGTGGGATCTTCCCGGACCGGGGCACGAACCCACGTCCCCTGCATCGGCAGGCGGACTCTCAACCACTGCGCCACCAGGGAAGCCCCCATTGATCTTTTTACTGTCTCCATAGCTTTGCCTTTTCCAGAATATAGCTGGAAATCATAGAGTATGGTGTTTTTTCCAGATCGGTTTCTTACACTTAGTAATATGTATTCAATGTCTTTTCATGGCTTGATAGCTCATTTCTTCTTAGCACTGAATAACAGTCCATTGCTTTGATGTACCGTGGTTTGTTGACCCATTCACCTATTGAAGGACATGTGGTTGTTTGCAAGTTTGGGCAATTATGAATAAAGCCACTATAAACATCCGTATGCAGGTTTTTGTCTGGACGTAACTTTTCAATTCATTTAGGTAAATAAGAAGGAGTGGAAAAAGAAGAGATTGCTCGATCCTGGTAAGGGTACGTTTATTTTGTAACAAACTATCGAACTGTCTTCCCAAGTGTCTGCCCCATTTTGCATTCCCACCAGCAATGAATGAGAGTTCCTGCTGCTGCACATCCTCACCATCCTTCGGTGTTGTCAGTGTTTTAGATGGGCCATTCGAATAGGCACGTAGTAGTACCTCCCTGTCGTTTTAATTTGCAATTCCCTAATAACTTATGATGCTGGACATTTTTCCATAGCTTACATGTCATCTTCTTCAGTGATGTGTCTTTTCAAGTCTTTTTCCCTTTTATTTTTATTGAAGTATAGTTGATTTACAATGTTGTGTTAGCTTCAGACGTACAGAAAAGTGGTTCATATATATATATATATGTGTGTGTGTATATATATATATATGTATTACTTTTCAGATTCTTTTCCATTTTAGGCTATTACAGGATATTGACTATAGTTCCCTGTGCTATACAGTAGGTCCTTGGTTTTTTTTAATTGGGGTGTTTGTCTTTTCTTGTTGAATTTTAAGAGTTCTCCACATATTCTGGGTAACAGTTATTAGATGGTCTTTGGCAAATATTTTCTCCGAGTCTGTGGCTTGTCTTCTTTTTCTCTTGACACTGTCTTTCACAGAGGAGAATATTTTAATTTAATAAAGTTTAGCATTCAATTATTTATTTCATGCATCATGCCTTTGGTGTTGAATCTAAAAATTCATGGCCATACCCAAGGTCATCTAGGTTTCTCTTATGTTATCTTCTAGGAGCTTAATAGTTTTGTGTTTTACCTTTAGGGTCTAAAATCCATTTATGAAAGATGTAAGGTCTAGTCTAGATTAATTTTTTTGCATGTGGATGTCCAGTTCTAGTACCATTTGTTGAAAAGACTACCTTTTCTCCATTGTATTGCCTTTGATCCTTTGTTGAAGATCAGTTGATTATATTTATGTGGGTGTATTTACGGGCTCTCTATTCTGTTACACAGATCTATTTGTCTATTATTTTATCAATACTACACTGTCTTATTCCTGTAGCTTTACAGTAAGCCTTGAAGTTGGGTAGTGTCAGGCCACTGACTGTTGCTCTCGTTCAACACTGTGTTAGCTGTTTTGGGTCTTTTGCCTTTCCATATAAACTTTAGAATCAGTTTGTCAATATCCAAAAAAAATAACTTCCTGAGATTCTGGCTGGGATTTTATGACATCTATAGATCAAGTTTTAGCAATAAGTGACATCTTGACACTATTGATTCTTTCTATCCCTGAACATGGAATATCTCTCCATTTATTTAGTTCTTTGATATCTGTTGTCTGAGTTTCATTGTTTTTCTCATATTGATCTTGTACATATTTTGTTAGATTTAAACCTCAGTATTTCATTTTTGGGGTGCTATTGTAAATGGTAATGTGTTTTAAATTTCAAATTACACTTGTTCATTGCTGGTACACAGGAAAGTGATTGACTTTTGTATATTAATCTTGTATTCTAAAATCTTGCTAAAATCACTATATTGGTACCAGGAGGTTTTTTTCTACGCAGACACTAAAGTCATCTGTGAACAAAGACAGTTTGATTTCTTCCATGCCAATCTGTATACCTTTTATTTCCTTTTCTTGTCCTGTTACATTACTTAGGACTTCAGTACAGTGTTGAAAAGCAGTGGTGAGAGCAGACATCCCTGCCTTGTTCCTGATCATAGCAGGAGAACTTCAAGTTTCTCACCATTAAGTATGATGTTAGTTACAGGGTTTTTGTTCTTTATCAAGATGAGGAATAAATATGTTCTTTGTCAAGTTGAGGAAGTTACCCTCTATTCCTAGGTTGCTGAGAGTTTTCATCATGAAGAAGTACTGGATTTTGTCAAATGATTTTCAGCATCTGTTGATACATAGGTCTATTCAGGTCTAGATACACGTCTACACAGATTGTCTATTTATACTTGTGTGAGTTTTGGCAAACTGTGTCTTCAAAAAATAGGTCCATTTCATCTAGGTTATCAAATTTGTGGGCATAGAATTATTGATAGTACTCCTTTATTATCCTTTTAATGTCCATAGGATCTGTAGTGATACCTCTTCTTTCACTACTAATATTAGTAATATATTTCTTCTCTTTTTTCTTCTTAAGTAGCCTGGCTAAAGGCTTATAAACTTTATTGATCTTTTCAAAGAAGCAGCTTTTAGTTTTGTTTTCTCTATTGATTTTCTATTTTCAATTTCATTAATTTCTGCTCTAATTTTTATTATTTCTTTTATTCTGCTTACTTTGAATTCCATTTGCTCTTCTTTTTCTAGTGTCCTAAGGCAGAAGCTTAGATGACTGATTTTAGATCTTCCTTTTTTTCTAAGAAATGCACTAAATGCTATAAATTTCCCTCCAAGCCCTGCTTTTGTGGGCTTTTACTTCATTAAGTTGTATTTTCAATTGCATTTAGTTTAAAATAATTTTTAATTTCTCTTGAGAGTTCTTATTTGATCCATGTGTTGTTTAGAAAAGTGTTGTTTAATCTCTAAGTATTTGGGGGTTTTCCAGCTATGTTTCTGCTACTGATATCTAGTTTAGTTCCATTGTCTCAGAGCAGACCTGTATTATTTCTATACTTTTAAAATTTGTTAAGGTGTGTGTTTTGGTCCAGAATATGGTCTAGTCTGTGAATGTTCCTTGTGAGCTTGAGAAGAATGTGTAATCTGCTGTTGTTGGATGAAGTAGCCTATAGATGTCAATTATATCCAGTTGACTGAAGATGCTCTTGAGTTCAGCTATGTCCCTACTAACTTTCTGTCTGCTAGATCTGTTAAATTCTTATAAAGGGATATTAAAGTCCCCAACTATAATAGTGGGTTCATCTATTTCTCCTTGCACTTCTATCAGCTTTGCCTCATGCATTATGATACTCAGTTATTAGGCGAATACACATTACGGATTGTTATATCTTCTTGGAATACGGACCCCTTGATTATTATGTAATGTACCTCTTTATCCCTGATATCTTTCCTTGCTCTGAAGTCTGCTCCATCTGAAATTAAGACAGACATGCCTACTTCTTTTGATTAGGGTTAGCATGGTATATTTTCTCCATCCCTTTACTTTTAATCTATCTGTGCCTTTATATTTAATGTGAATTTCTTGCAGAAAACATAGTTGGGCCTTGTTTTTTGATCCACTTTGACGAACTCTGTCTTTTAATTGGTGCATGTAGATCATCAACATTCAAGGTGATTATTGATACAGTTGGATTAATATCTACTATATATTTACTGTTTCATTTTGTTGCCCTTGATCTTTGGTCCTGTTTTTGTCTCCCACACTTTCTCTTTCTTTTGTGGTTTCAACTGAGTACTTTGTACGACTCAATTTTTTCTCCTTTCTTAGCATATCAATTATACCTCATTTAAAAACATTTTAGGGCTTCCCTGGTGGCGCAGTGGTTGAGAGTCCGCCTGCCGATGCAGGGGACACGGGTCCGTGCCCTGGTCCGGGAAGATCCCACTTGCCACGGAGCGGCTGGGCCTGTGAGCCATGGCAGCTGAGCCTACGCTCCGCAACGGGAGAGGCCACAACAGTGAGAGGCCCGCGTACCGCAAAAAAAAAAGAAAAAACATTTTAAGTTCTTGTCCTAGATTTTGCAATATACATTGACAACTAATCCAAGTCTACTTTCAATAATACTATTCCACTTCTCAGTACCTTATAAAAACAAAATAATCCTAATTCCTCTTTCTCATCTCTTGTATCATTGATGTCATTCATTTCACTCACACATAAGCATACCTGACACATATATATGTATGTATGTGTATGTGTGTGTGTGTACACACATAAGCTTACATAATTAAAGACACTGTCACTAATTTCATTTTGAACAAACTGTTATTTGTTAGGTCAATTAAGAATAAGAAAATGAAAGTTTTTATTTTACCATCACTTAGTCATTCTCCACTGTTCTTCCTTTGTTTATGTAGATCTGAATTTCTACCTATTTAATTTTCCTTCTCTCTGAAGAACTTTTTTTTTTTTTTTTTTAACATTTTTTGCAAGGCAGGTCTACCGGCAACAAATGCCCCAGTTTTTGTTTGTCTAAGAAAGTCTTTATTTCTCTTTCACTTTTGAAGGATAGTTTCACAAGGTACAGAATTCTAGGTTGGTGTTTTAGTTCTCCCAACACTTTAAACGTTTCATTCCACTCTCTTCTTGATTGCATGGTTTCTGAGAAGTGAATATAATTCTGACCCTTGCTCTGGTTTCTTTTAAGATTTCTCTTTGTCTTTGATTTTCTGAAGTTTGGATATGATTTTCCTAGGCGTATTTTTTTTTGGGCATTTATCCTGCTTAGTGTTCTCCAAACTTCGTGGATCTGTGGTTTGGTGTCTGATGTTAATTTTAGGAAATTCTAAGTCATTATTGTTTCAATTATTGCTTCTGTCCCTGTCTTTCTTCTTCTGGTATTTCCATTATGTGTATGGAAATGTAGTTGTACATTTGTAGTTGTCCCACAGTTCTTGGACATTCTGTTCTGTTATTTTCTCTTTTCTTTTTAGTTTTGGAAGTTTCTATTGTCATATTCTCAAGCTCAGAGATTCTTTTCTCAGTCATGTCCAGTCTACTAATGAATCTATTAAAGGTATTCTTCATTTCTGTTACAGTATTTCTGATCTCTTGTATTTCTTGTTGATTCTTTCTTAGAATTTCCATCTCTCTGTTTAAATTATCCATCTGTTTTTCCATGTTGTCTACTTTTTTCATTAAAGCCCTTAGCATACTAACATACTTTAAAAAAAATTATTGGTCGGATAAATTCCAACATCCCTGCCGTATCTGACTTTGGAGCTGATGCTTGTTTAATCTCTTTAAACAGTGTTTTTTGCTTTTTAGTGTGCCTTGTGATTTTTTGTTGAAAGGAGAACATGATGTTACTGGCTAAAAGGAACTGGTAAGCAGACCTTTAGTAATGTAATGTTAAGTTGTGGGAGAAGAGAAAGCATTCTGCGGTCCTATGATTAAGTCTCTGTCTTCTGAGGAGCCTGTGGCTGTGGAATGGGAATTTCACCAGTTTTCTCAGGGATCTTTCTCCCCTAGGTGGGACAGGATAGCTAGTGAGCAGGGACTGGGTATTTCCCTTCCCCCAGATAGGTTAGGTGCTGATATAATCTCTGCAGATCAGGCTCTCCTCACGGGCAGCCTTGTTAAGAAGGAGAGTGCTCTGACATATTTCTAAACAATCCCTTTTCCTCTCCCTTTGCCAGAAGCAGGGAGGGATCTTTCTCTGATATTTACTGTGAAAACTTGGTAAAGGTCCTGGAGGTAAAACTCAGAAAAGCCTGGAGGCCTCCTTATTACTCCCCCCGCCGACCAGAGTTTTTAACTCTCGGACTTGATATATGGGCCTCCAGCAATTCATCAATTACAGTTCAGGTTTTCCACTGTGGCTCTGGTTCCCACAGAGGTTTCTGCTGGTGGGTTTCTGCTCTGGTGCATTGTGATTCTCTGTATCTGCCTGTCTGTCTCTCCAATCTGGGGCAGCGGTTTGCCTTGTGACCTCACTTCTCTTATGAATCTAAGAAAAGTTGTTGATTTGTTTTAGGCCAGAGTAAAGACTTCTGAGCTCCTACATGACAAACTGGAAACTAAAAGTCCCTCTGCTAACTCTTTATTTATTGAAAACAAATAAATTACTTCTAAAATCATGCCAATACTTTTTATTTTATCAGTTTATCCTGATTTACTTTTTAGTTTCTAACTTCAGATAATATAAACATTTCAATACTGTCATACAATTTGGTATGCCTTCGTATGTTCCTAAGCAGCTTTTATAAGTTTCATAGTCCAACAACTTAAATCCTTCATAATTCAGAGTTGAATAACTTGTCTAAACCAGCCATTAAAATAATAAACAGAGGGCTTCCCTGGTGGCGCAGTGGTTAAGAGTCCGCCTGCCGATGCAGGGGACATGGGTTCGTGCCCCGGGCCGGGAAGACCCCACATGCTGTGGGGCGGCTGGGCCCGTGAGCCATGGTCGCTGAGCCTGCGCGTCCGGAGCCTGTGCTCCACAGCGGGAGAGGCCACAACAGTGAGAGGCCCGTGTACCGCAAAAAAAAAAAAAAATAATAATAATAATAATAAACAGGAAAAAACAAAATGGCAGCTTCTTAAAAAAATTAGGATTTTGAATGAGGTATTAAAAAATCATGCATCATTAAACATATGAATACTATTGCATCTATAATTCTGAATTATGTATTTAAACTGCTAGTATTTGAAACTTCTATATTATTTTTCTCAAAAGTATCATAAAATATATATATATAATAGTATGTAGCCTTTATTAAGCGATATCTACAGTTACCGAGGAGATAAAAAGAAATGTCCAGAAGCTTTTGATATCATTGTGGTCAGCATGAATGTTACACAATTAGTGATTCTGCATTACTAAAAATAGAAAACGTTCAACCGAAGGTCCATTTCAAAATACATGTTTATATTTTAAATATAAATCCTACAAATATGTCACATATATAGGAAATCAAATATATTTTAACTGTATGTGACAGGTAGTTTTATATTTCAGGTAAATATTACGTACTCTTTTATCTTTAGTTAAGAATACGTTTCCTTCTTATGTGAACCACCTAAGAATTTCCATGTCCATTCTAAAGATTTGCTATTTCAGAAAACATCATCTTTCTGGCCCAGAAACAATATACACACTTTAAAGATAAAGTACTAAACCTTGCAGTTCACTGAATAATGCAGATTTACAAAGGATTCAGGAAGAAAGTCTGAGCACTGTGACACCTCACATGCAACTGACAGTGTCAGTAGCCTGGCAACTACAGCCCTACAGAGATATTATTTTCATTTTTTTAACCTAAATTCTACTCTTGGTTTCAATCTTATATGAAATACACAATGCATACATTATAATTACACTGAAGTGTAAGTGTATGAAATGTAAGAAAGCAAGTTATAAGAGTATATTTGCATTAGATTTGTATAACAATAAAGCTCACCTCTGAATATGCAAGATTATATGACATAAGCATGAAATTTAAATATAGCTAGTTACAATACTGCCAAAAATAAAATTATAACACTAAGTTAAAATCAAGTTCATAAAAGAAAAAAAATAAAAATCAAGTTCATATACATGTGCTGTGTGTGTAGAAATATATACATATGCCATAAATATTAATTATATCAAAGTATAAAGGCCACTTCAGTGATCTAAAGATAAAACTCATACTTGTATGTGACTTTTTTCAAACACTACATTTCTCAATTATAATTTTTAGCTCAAAAACCAACTTACCTTTTCCAGTAAGCATTAAAAATATAACAATGGAAAAATCTGGTGTTCTGAATGCTGACTATATAGGGTATATGTGCACATATATATCATCTGAAGAATTTTAAGCTGGAATTTTAGAAGAAATTAAATAATCATGTTTCAATTTTCATTATTTAGAATAAGCTGCTTCATTGTCATCTAAGTCTGTATAAGAACTGATCAAAACTTGAGCCAAGAAAAGCTTAAACTCATGAAGAGGATATGGTAATTTTAGGGTTGGACTATATCTATATATGAGAATAGTTATTCTTTTAATATGTCTCAGAACAAGGAATTCACTTACAAAGGCCATAGCTTATTAAAGGGCAGATTGGGGTTATGGTGGAGGGAAGGATTTTGAATCCTCAAAATCTCCATGAGCTGCCTCAAAATCACTAAAAAGAGACACACAATTTTAGCAAAACGCATTTTCTTAAAATCAGTCACCCCCTCCCTCCAAATTAGATTGTCATCCCTTTCCTTTCCCGTAGAGGAATATATGCACTACACTTGAAAACAAAAAGCCTTCTGTCTGAACATCAGAAATGCACTGTTATTACATTTTAAATGCACACACACAATATAAAAAAGGATGCTGGCATTACAGTGCGTGCACGCGTGTCTCTGTGTGTGTGCGTGTGTGTGTGTGTGTGTGTCCAGCGCAACTTCAAATACTGCTATTAAACGCATAAGCTGAAACATTTCTATCATTATGGTTAAGGCTGGAATTCGGGATGGTGAGCTACCCAGTAATTCTCAACCTCCCTTCTGAAGAACGCTTTAGGATCCATACCATGAGGGTTATTCTCCAGAGTTAGATATTTACTGGCTCCTGAGATGTTTACCAGCCTGTTTCACAGCTGAAAAAAAAAAAAAAAAATCTGAAGAAGAAAACCCAAGAGGCTTAAACTGCTGAGGATTGACAACTAAAAAGATAATCTAAACGAAGTAAAATGCTGAGAAAATATCTTTGATTGATGTGATTAGAACAGTACCCTGAAGAAGTAAGGAGGAAGGAAGAAGAATTCAGCACTGCATGTCTTTAGTAGTACACGCCCTCAAACAACAATGGGGATAAAGCTGGTAAAACTCCATCAAGATATTCTGGCTCTTTTGTTCCACTCATTAGTGAAAAGAAAAGTCCACACATCTCCTTCATTTAGGTAATTAAGAAATCCTTCATTGAAAAGGTGACCATAATCAAAGAGAAATCTTATGTTATTCTAAACTAAATCCATTTTGATAAGGTGCATTTAAAGATGGCAGTTTTCTGCTGTCGCAGTAGAAATAGATCAGAATAGCTGTGCTGCGCAACAGTTGCCATAGTAACAATGCAAATCCCTTTGAAGCATAATTAATTGCCTAAAAATTTACCAAATGGAACATGGCACTCTTCTTCAGAACGTTTTTTTCATTTTCTTTTACAATATTATTATAATACGTGGTATTATCATACATATTTCTATCATAAAATTATGTAAAATTACTTTCTTGAAATTATTGCTATTTTCATACATTAATCACATTAGAAAGAATCCTATTTTATCTTTAAAGCCTAAAGACAATCTGAACACGTTAAGAATTCATCTGAAATCAGGATAGGAAAAAAAACACCTTTTCTTCAATAAATGACTCTCCTTATATATTTTCTTACCTCTGCTTTTAAGTCTATCAGATAAGTATCCTATTTACCCTCAGAATCCTGCAATGCAAAAATGTCCGCAATATAAATGACACAGAAATACAGCTGCGTGAGAAATAAAGCAGAAAAGATATCACAGAAAATTAGAATTACAACGTAAATGTATCTTACTCTTTGTAGTCCTTCATAACAATCATCTTGCTCAAACCAATGCGAAATGTAAGTCATCCAAGCCATAGAACGTTCCTACTTTAATCAAGGCAATTGGAAACCGGCTTCAGAACAGTCAGCACCTAAAGTAATAACAATGTGTTTCAACCAAAGGGGTTTACCAAACTCTGCCTTATGAAATGTTGTTCAGTACAAGAAACTAGAAGTACATACACATTTCAGCTGAAACAGTTTTAATACTTTATAAATAACAGTGTCTGTAAAAATAATGCTAAAGCAGAAAGGTAAGCCTATAGTCAAATAAGAAATAAATCAAATGATAATTATGTTGTTGTACTAGACAATGCTATGTCAAATATTTCATTCCCTTCACTTTTCATTGTTCTGGCATAGAAACACATGTATGACACATACACATCACTGCAGCTAGTTGAGAACATCTTTATCTCACTCTAAAAATATACCGAATGGGACATGGCACCCTTCAGAATTCCTCTTCTTCCTTATTCCCTAGAAATATTTTCAATAATATCTGCTTGAAGCCCCAGGTCAAAATAGTTGGGAACAGGCTTCCACAGGAAGCTCCAGGACTCGTACACTCTGGTGCTCAATTTGTTTCCATCTTGCTGACTTCCCCGAATCTGGACCATGCTTTCTGTCCTGCCCTTGGGTTCCCACAGAGCCCCTGGTTCCTGGCTAACTGCTCAGAATTTGCATCTCCTGCAGGGTCCCACCCTCTGGACTGGTGGTCCTTCCTTGCTGTCTCTCTTGTCATTGCCTATCCTATTCTGAGTTAGAGATCTGTGTCTGTGTCCTGCCTTACACTTTTTTACCCCGCCCTGGATCTATATCTAGCACCTACCCAGGGTATATCTAACTATCTTGCCACCATTTCAGTGGTTGCAGTCTCTCATGCCAAGCCCTTAAACTCCATTTTAAAGTACCTACTGTACCTAGATCCCGCAGTCTTGTATCTGGTAATCTCAATATGAACATCGGTAAAGCCAAGCTTATCCCTTTCGAGTGATAAGAATCCCTTTCTACTGCCCCCTAATAGTCTTTCATTTGCCCTGCATTCCCTGTTCCAGTGACCAAAACTATACTCGACGGTAACCCGAAATAAGAACAGGGAGCCATCTTTGATTCTTTCACAACTTTCCCCTCCACCTCCCGCTACATTTGATCACCAAGTCTTAACAACTACCTTTAACATGTCTCTTCAAAAGCCCCTTCCCTCCATCCCTAACGCCACTGTCTTGTACAAACTAATGAAATACTTTACTTACTAACCTCCCTGCTTTCACTGCAATTCCTAAACATGTTCTATACCAGCATGGCTTTATGCCTTTAAGTTGTGAAATGCTTGCCTGAGCTGTCTTACCTCTTCCCCTTTTTTTGTGACTAACGAGCTGTATCATATTTATCAAGACCCAACTTAATGTCCCTCTTCTTTGAAGCCTTTCACAAATGCACCAAATCCCTCATCTGTATGCCTCTAAATCTATATTTGTGTGCACTGGATAGTGATTATTTGCAGAGACAAAAATTGTGAGTTGCCCAAGACAAAGGAACATGTTTTATTCATATTTGCATAGAAGGTACAAAATGTTTGTTGCGTGAATTGACACATGCTAGAAGAGTTTGTCAACTAGTGGTAGTTCACATGAACCGAAGGGGGGTGTGTGTGTGTGTGTGTGTGTGTGTGTGTGTGTGTGTGTGTGTGTG